>NC_079214.1:55277493-55594993 GCF_029633865.1 Lampris incognitus | reverse complement strand
CAAAAAATTGTGTTCACACACAGAAACATTAAAACAACTTTGGTGTGCACAAATATCCATCCATCCATCCATTATCCAAAACCGCTTAGCCTGCTCTCAGGGCCGCAGGGATGCTGGAGCCTATCCCAGCAGTCATTGGGCGACAGGTGGGGAGACACCCTGGACAGGCCGCCAGGCCATCACAAGGCTGATACACACACAGAGTCACACCTAGGGACAACTTAGTACGGCCGATTCACCTGACCTACATGTGTTTGGACTGCGGGAGGAAACCGGAGCACCCGGAGGAAACCCACGCAGACACAGGGAGAACACGCAAACGCCACACAGAGGATGACCCCCCCACAAGGTTGGACTACCCCGGGGCTCGAACCCAGGACCTTCTTGCTGTGAGGCGACCACGCTAACCACTGCGCCACCATGCCGCCCAACCATTTTTCTTTTGGCATTTACAGAAAGAATTGTCACTTGAGGTAACTTTGTGACAAAAAAAAAAGGCTAAAAAAGACAATAGTAGGCAAATACAGCTACCTTCTTGTAAAATGTTAGCTATTTGGTAGACATCCGTGGAAACTGCCTTACAGTACCAAATAACTTCAACGTTAGTGACTAGGAAGAGAACTGAACCCCTGATCATGGCTGAGTTACTACCCGCTGTACTATAAAAAGACCATTATATTTCTTCCATAAGATTTAAAAAAAAAAGAAAGAAGCAAACTATGTAGCTGAGTTGCAGCTTCTAAATTGCATTATTTGTCTTTAATTATTAATTGCTGCTGCCTTTTCAAATATGGAGCAGGCCGCATTCTGTGGGTTTTATTGACTGGTTAGTAACACCAGTTTGCTTGTGACCCAGATTCTTGGTGGAAAGTATTCATCGTGAAACTGTGTGTGTGTGTGTGTGTGTGTGCGCGTGTGTGTGTGTGTGTGTGTGTGTGTGAGAGAGACAGAACAAGATTGGAACACACGTGTGTGCACACACACACACGTGTACATAATGACAAGGACAGTTTGAACGATGACACGTGCTTGTGCATCTACACGTGTCTGTGTTTGAGTCCGTGTCTCAGCAAGAACAGCGTTTCGATATTCATGCGTTCAGTGTGTACTCACACATGAGCAACACATGAGGACGATTAGGAATGACTGCACGATGCCAGCCGTCCCCACGATCCACGTCAGGCGGAGAAAAAGGATGACACCAAAGATGTTCTGGAGACAGGGCAGGTACACTCCCATCAGGGTGCCCATGTTGGGAGACTGGTAGGGAGAACAGGGAGCAGAGAGAGGGAGACAGAGAGAGAGACAGAAAGTAATCAGCATGACACTTTAGGAGACAAATTTATTGATCGTTAGTATTGATTAATGTCCTGTTTGCAGGCTGTCCAGTCCTGCCCTCGTCTCTTTGCGAGCACTGAGGTCAGTATGTGACAGCAGCTGGTGCTTAGAGCACGCAAAGCCGCAGTCGTTCACTAATTTCTAATAGGCAATTTCCTGTAACAATACAGATGGAAAAACTACAAAGAGATGGGTGCCCAGGTGGCGTGGCGGTCTATTCTGTTGCCTAACAACACAGGGGTCGCTGGTTCGAATCCCCGTGTTACCTCCGGCTTGGTTGGACATAATTGGATGTGTCTGCGGGTGGGAAACTGGAAGTGGTAATGTGTCCTGGTCGCTGCACTAGCGCCTCCTCTGGTCAGTTGGGGCGCCTGTTCGGGGGGGGGGGGGAATAGCATGATCCTCCCATGCGCTACGTCCCCCTGGTGAAATTCCTCAGTGTCAGGTGAAAGGAAGCGGCTGGTGACTCCACATGTATCGGAGGAGGCATGTGGTAGTCTGCAGCCCTCCCTGGATCGGCAGAGGGGGTGGAGCAGCAACCGGTACAGCTCAGAAGAGTGGGGGTACAATTAGGGGGGAAAAGGGGAACCCCCCAAATTTTTTTTTACAACTGCTATTTATATTAATTTCAACTTATTTCAAAAGAAAAAGCCCGACGGTAAGGTGGCCGAATCTTAAAATAGGGTGGGAAAAAAAGGAAGGGTTAACATTTCCCCTCCCTCCATGACCCCTGACCCCTGACCCTGACCTTGGGGGCCTTCTTGCGTGAGGCCTCAGCGCTCTCCTCCTCTTCATGCTCCTTGGCTCCCTGGGTGATGTTAGTGTAGTTGACCAATCTGCTGAGGAGAGACGAAACCTTGGGGCGTATGTCCAGCTCCTCCTGCAGGAAAGCAGCGGGTATAGCTGGATGAAAAATGAACTACAACAAGTAATAATAATGGCAATAAGTTACATCCAGTGCATTACAGTTATTATTATCGAGTCTGGTTATTTGATAGCCGCACTATGTAACCATTATACCCGTGGTATATTTCCTCCAATGTGTGCAAGGCAGGCAAGATGCCAGAACTGTAAAATAATTTCAAATACACCACGGCCCGGCGCTGGTTATTGCTTATATCTCTCTTATGTGACTGCAATACGAACCAACCTCAAACAAGGCCAGGTTCCTGTCGTAAAAATCAGTCTTCTTGGCGGCAGCATCTGTGCTGTTGAGAAATGGACTGTCCTCTTTGTGGTTCCCATGACCTGTGGGGAAGCAGCGAGGGGGGGTTCGAAAGCAGCGGAAGAATAAAGAAAGTTAGAAAGTTCCTATTTTTTGCACCCAGTATGAATTTGAAAAGGCTGAAAATGAACATTTTAAATAAGTCATTAAGTCGTCGTACACCTTCATCACACTATGATTTTTTTTTTTTGGGGGGGATTTCCCCCCCTTTTTCTCCCCAGCTGTACTTGGTGAATTACCCCACACTTTCCGAGCCGTCCCGGTCGCTGCTCCACCCCCTCCACCGATCCGGGGAGGGCTGCAGACTACCACATGCCTCCTCCGATACATGTGAAGTCGCCAGCCGCTTGTTTTCCCCCGACAGTGAGGAGTTTCACCAGGGGGACGTAGCACGTGGGAGGATCACACTATTCCCCCCAGTTCCCCCTCCCCCCCAAACAGGCACCCCGACCGACCAGAGGAGGCGCTGGTGCAGCGACCAGGACACATACCCACATCTGGCTTCCCACCCGCAGAGACGACCAATTGTGTCTGTAGGGACGCCCGACCAAGCCAGAGGTAACACAGGGATTCGAACCGCCGATCCTGGTGTTGGTAGGCAACGGTGTAGACCACCACACCACCCAGACGCCATCACACTGTATGATTGATTGTGGAATGTCATTTGGTTGACCTCGAGAATCAGACTCAGAATTGCTTAAAAACTTAAATTATAATAAAATTTAATCTAAATTTCTTGACTGACTGTCGTGTTTGGCTACAATAAAGCTGTTATGCAGTTCTTACTTACAGATCTGTGATGAAGTCAAACGATTTAAAGATCACTGAATAACAAAGAGCTACTAAGATGAATTCATGCAACACTTGCATGTTGAACTGAGTAAAATTATTTGTTGGGGTAAAAAATAACTCAAATTGGCCTTATAGCAATCAAATGGTAAATGGGCAAGGGGCAATCTATTAACAACCATGTTAACATTTATTACACATACAGTTCCTAATTGTTTAATTTTTGAATATTTTAAAGCCTCGTTGTGTTACAGTATGCCAAGATTAAATCTGAAATAAGGAATTATAGTGGACAAAAGGGTAACTGTGATTGACATTAAAGAAGTTCAGTATTTACCCAGTACAGCATTTCCGACTGACTGGCGTTAGCGGGCAGTAATACAGTCCAGCACACTAAACCGTACAACCAGCACATCTCTGTGCAGCCGCTGAGCCCCAACGGTGATGTTTTACCAAGCTCGTAAATAAACAGTAAAAATCAGCGCCATCAACCGTGTCTCAATAAAGTTTACCATATTCAATCCCAAAGCGGTAAATCACAACGGCTTGCCAAGACAGCATCAGCCAAGGCGACTAAAGAGAGGACCGGGTGACGAGCGAGCGTGTGATCATATTTCACTCTCATTAAACTCGGGCGTCCCGAGGGTAAATCAAGTCAAGACAAACGCGGTGCCGAGGGCAATTACCGTACAAAAAGTAAGCAACACGAGCTTGGTCACACCCGAATTTGCACACTCATTGGTGGGCACACACCTCATTAACCAGGACTGTACAGGATCTGATATTTGGATTATTAGAGCACGTCGAGATTTAAGGATCGAATCCGGCCTTCGAGGAAAATCTTAATCTTGAGCAAAAACTCGTACTGTGCGTGTCAACAAAAAAAATGAAAAAATACACAATTCCTATGTCACCAAGTTGACTGGGTTAGCCTTCCCATTAGTCTCCACTCACCTGTCTCTTGTGCCCCACTGCCATTGGTGCTGCTGTGTGTGAGCATAGCTCCTATTCTGTCTGCTCTGTACTATGTGCGTTTTCAGCAACACTGCTCTCTGTTCTCTGGCTCGGGGCATAGTCAATCACCATCCAGGACACCCGCTCACCCAGGGAGAACACTCACTCAGGGGCCTGCTCTAGCACACAGTATACACTGCGCAGCACACGTGGACTCACACACACACACACACACACACACACACACACACACACACACACACACACACACATTTATCGCAAACCCCCAACTTGCTTCTTTGACATAATTTTCTCTTTAATTGTCGCACAAAACCGGGAATTGTATTGCTACAGCATACAAATGAGAAAAAACAAAACAAAATGAAAAGTAATAAATTGCATGTTTTCGATACATTCATCTGAAAAGCCATCTCCACAACTAGCGTCGACGAAATTAAAATAATGTGGAGCTGATGACAGAGTGAGGATAGTTTTACACAGCACACACAGTGCACAGCATGCACATGTGCGCACGCGCACACACACACACAGTGCCCACCGCCAACTTGCTTCTTTACCAACGTTTCTCTTTTACACACAAAACTAGGTATTGTACCAATACGGTATACAATGACAAAATACTGAAAAGTTATCAAATACATACTTCAAATATATTAAACCAAAATGCCCATTGCAACAGTTAGAGGTGGAGAAATATGTAAGTGCAATCTAGAGCTGATGACACAATTAGGATACTCACACACACACACACACACACACACACACACACACACACACACATTTGTGACACAATTCGGCACATGTTTACTCATGTGTAATTCTGATAAGAATGGGACAGGGTTGATTTTTTTTTTCTTGACTTGAGCATTTGTGGAGAAAAAGTTTATTTACATTCAGACTATATTCACCCAACACACACACACACACACACACACACACACACACACACACACACGTGTCACGTATGTCAGTCAGTGCGGTATGAAATTCTTACCCTCAAAACCACTTGCAATTTAATGTCAATTTTATTTGTATAGCCCAGTATCACAAATTATAAATTTGCCGAAGGAGGTTTTACAGCAACACAACATCCTGTCCTTAGACCCTCGCATCGGATAAGGAACAACTCCCTAAAAAAAACCCTCTATACAGGGAGAACAAATGGGAAGAAACCTCGGGGAGAGCAACAGAGGAGGGATCTCTCTCTCCCAAGACAGACTGACATGCAATGGATGTTGTGTTTCCACAACATGTTCAACAAATTCTTGAAATGACACACTAAAATTTGAAAGAAAAACTTTACATGCTTTTTGACTTACAAAAGCATAGTTTTAAAGTGGCAGTGGAAGAATTTTTGCTGTTTTCTAAGGCACAAAATCTCTGGTCTGAAATGTTCCCCCACAGGATAATAATTGGTTATTTAGAGTAGATTCAGCTGTAGTGGCTTATAAAGTGCCTCACTTTCCTTTTAAAATCAGAAAAAGGTGGCATTTCAGGGTGATATTACCCGGATTACAATACACAGCAGTGCCGAGAGGTCATCGAGGAGACGAGTAAAAACAATGGAAACACTGACCTCTAGTGTCAGCTTGTTGTTAGTGCGATGTGAAATGGGCATGCTTGTGTAAAAACCTAAAACAATGCATACAGCACCCACTTGTATGAGTCAATAACCTTATGTCCTTCAAAGATCCCAAATGTTGGCCTGTGGTGAAAGAGTATACATCTTCTGGGTGACACAGATGGGCAACGCTCTCAACCAACAAGCATCAAAGTGAGACACACAGGGTCGAGTCTGTGCACCATTTCCTGGCGAGGCAACTCCTTTGGCACTGTTGCACATAACAGCTTTACACAGTGTTGCACTGTATATACCACTTCTTCATGCTACCTGGGAACACACAGTTCAAGCCCCGCTATCTCTCCCAAACTCTCTCCTACTTGGAACGGCTGAGTAAAGCCGACCTCAACACCGGGCCAGTGGGATGCGGGGGGGGGGGTCCGCTAGCTGCACACTGGACATCTAATTAAAGAGATTTAAGATTAACCAGCCTGTTATGAAGGCACACCGATGCCCGCTGCGAGAACGGAGCCGAGCTTTACACCGACATGTCTCGACAAGCCACCAGCGCCTACACCAAAAAATTTGGCGGTCTTTACGACTGCCAATAATGTGAGCGGGTCATATTTGCAGAGGACTCTTGATGTGCAACAGCACAGTCACTGCTGGCTTTTACTTTCTGCAAAACTAACCTTAAATTGAACACGTGCATTCAGAATATACATGAAACTCATGCATTTCTTATCAGTAAAGAAGAGACAGTTAGCATTGCACGACTAAATAATTGAAGATCAGAGATTAAAAGAGGTTTACTCAACAAATGAGCTTGAACATCGGTGGAAGGATTGGGGTCTTACACTGCGAGCCACGTTGCAAATGAAAGGATCATGTCAGAGATTTCTATTTATTTTTCGGTCCTTTCTAAACATTTTTTTTAAAATTGATTGTTGATATACTCTGTATATCTAACTGTGGCAACAGTTTTCAATTATGAATGACGGATGGAAAACTCATTTATGTATGCCAAAAGTTGATGATGTTATCATTAGTTGTTAGTCCACAGCAATGAATTAGACATTGTACTGCCATCGTTCCGACGTGCTCCCTGTGAGAGGCAGCTTAGTATAGGAAAATGTTCAAATGTTTAGTCAGACCCGGCAGTCTGTTTAGACACCGCTTTGCTTTGGCAAGTCCAACCTAGGGAGTATTTATAGTTGCTGTGTGAGTTTACAAATCGATCAATGACTTGATGAGTCGCTCTAACACAGGTTGAAGTGTATGACTTCTGATGAGTGGCCTGATGTCTACCAGTGGGTCATTGTAGCGCTGTGTGAGGAAAAACACAATTTTTGAAGAGACAGATTTACCGCTTGTTTGCTATACTAATAATCACTCAATTATAATTATATGTCTTTTGTCTTCAGGTACAAATTATCTAAGAGTAATTTAAACTGTTTAAAAATAGCCACTTTGTCATTGTGTTCTTACAGTGGATGTGTTCTCTGCATTTAACCCATCCTATTGTACAGGAGCAGTGGGCAGCTGCAGCCCCTGGGGACCAACTCCAGTTCTTCTTTCCATTGCCTTGCTCAGGGGCACAGACAGGAGTATTAACCCTAACAGGCATGTCTTTTTGATGGTGGTGAGGAAATCGGAGGAAACCCACACAGACAGGGGGAGAACATGCAAACTCCACACAGAGAGGACCTGGGACAGCCTGGGGTTCAAAACCAGGACATTCTTGCTGTGAGGCAACGGTGCTAACCACTGGGCATGGTGGCCCAGTGGTTAACACCCATGTTTACGAGTAACTATTAAAGAGTAGCGAAACTCTAGACCAGTAGTGGCTTTGCTGACATCTACAGGTTAAAAACCATGTAAAGATTAAAAATCCGTCAGGCTGATCTTGGCACTCTTGTGGTGTAAGCGTAGCAGGATAAACACAGCTGCAGATGATAACATTAATAACAGGTTTGCTGGATGTAGGTGTGCCAAAGAACCAGCATTGACAGTACTACTCACAGTTGTGCTAGTACACCTAAATCAAACAAGCCCATTATTAATGTTATCAGCTTTTGATAAGTGACATTTCCAGTCTCTGCATTTTCATAGCCAATAATGCCAAGCGAGAGGAAACCGTTATTTTGTTTGCGTGTGCTAAAGCCGATTAGCCATGGAAAACAATATCTCCCTCCATTAGCTCCTTAGGGTGTGAAAGCCTCTTTGGTAAACTTCGCCTTTAATGAACATTTAAGATTTAACACTGAGAGGCGGAGAAGTCATGCAGAATAACCCATTCTGCCCCCTGTGATTAGCTGGCAGCGCTGCTATGCAGCGGTGTTCAGAGGTGGTGTGTGGAAATGATTCTGCAGCATGCAGGTGCTGGTGCAACAGACAAAGAGAGTGACAAAGACGGGTGAACAACACACACACACACACACACACACACACACACACACACACACACACACACACACACACACACACAGAAGAAACAAAGAAATTTCTTGGGAATGGTATTTCTGCTGATTTTTCTCCAGAAACAATTTAGAAATAAAAAAATAATGAACTTTGATTTAGTGATAAGATAAGATAAGATACTTTATTGTCATTGTGTGCACACAATGAAATTACACTTGGTGACTCTCAGACCAGCAGCACTAGACAAGGTAAATGATTAAAAAAACAAGATAAACAAAGTGAAGTATGAACAAGTGAGGTAGCAAAAAATGATGATGAGACAATAAAAGATAGCAGCAGCTTTTAAAGTTCAAAATAGTGCATGGGATTATTGCACATAGTTGTTCATATTGCAGCAGCTTTAGTAGCAGTTAGTCCTCTGCAGCTATAGGCAGGTGTGTGTTGGGGGGGGGGTGATGGAGGCTACAGCTCTGGGGAAGAAGCTGTTCCTCAGCCTGTTAGTCCGGGTATTGGTGGTGAGGTATCATTTCCCCGATGGCAAGGGAACAAACAGACAGTGACCTGGGTGTGTTGCATCTTTGTTGATGTTGCTGATATGCTTCACTGGGAACTGAGACGGTACACATGAATGTTTATCTGGCGTTTTTTTTTTATGCACATTCCATATTTTATCTTCCCAAATATTCGGTATTTATCCCCACTATAAATAAACTCTGTTAATGTGGACCAGTTCCCTGAGCACAGTTATTGGAATTGAAATGGTTTGATCTTTTATCTCTGTCAGCCTGGCGTTGTTGCTTCGAGGGAAAGTGACAGTGACTGTAGAAAGCTGTTCCAGTTTTTCCGGTTTAAAAAGCAGAATCGCCGTCAACTTGTTTATCTATTTCGGTGTATTCTTGCATAATTTTGCACTTTTTTTTTGCATTCTATCAACAAAAAGTCCCTTTAATAAATAGTTATGTCAGCAGAAACAGATTGATATAAACCCGGTAGTGCCCGTTTACTGGTTTTTGCAAGCTTGCTTTTAGTTAGCGGCCATCAATTTTATTTTGAACTGCACATTTCTCACATTGCACAAAAGTAGTTGAAAATACAGATATGCATTTAATGCAGCTTCAAACAGTATACGGTTTGATGGCCTGTGGTGGCGTGACGGGAAATTAAACATGTCACACATTGTATGGAGGAGACCTGTTGGTAATCCAGAGACACCATGTGCAAGCCCCTACCTACTCCAGTGTTGTTGTTCTGTAGGGGACCCTGTAAACTGAACATTCCTGGAGGGGACGGACTTGTGCAAAATACTGAATTTCCTTATGGGTCACATCATTATTATTATCCCTCCCCCTCTTTTTTCCCCCAATTGTATCCGGTCAATAACCCCACTCTTCCGAGCAATCCCGGTCGCTGCTCCATCACCTCTGCCGATCCGGGGAGGTCTGCAGACTACCACATGCCTCCTCCGATACATATGGAGTCGCCAGCTGCTTCTTTTCACCTGACAGTGAGGAGTTTCGCCAGGGGGACGTCACGCGTGGGAGGATCACGCTATTCCCCCCTCCCCCCGAACAGGCACCCCCGACCGACCAGAGGAGGCGCTAGTGGAGCGACCAGGACACATACCTACATCCGGCTTCCTAACCCACTGACACGACCAATTGTGTCTGTAGGGATGCCCGACCAACCCAGAGGTAACACGGGGATTCAAACCGCCGATCTCCGTGTTGGTATAGGCAACGGAATAGACCGCCACACCACCCGGACGCCCACATCATTATTACTAATACTAGCAGTAGCAGCAGCAGTAGTTAGTAGTAGTATTATCATTGACATATTCACTCTGGTGCAAAGTAGCAGAAAATGATTGGGAGTTTAAATTTAGCTTAATTGAAATCCTTCTACGTCTTCTCTGTTGAATATCTCCTCTCTTCTCATTCCCATGGTGAACCAAATGCGTTTCTTCTGTTGTAATCAGCTATTGTTAGCTCTAATGGCTCTTTCTCATATTGAGCGGGGCCAAGGAATGCTAACCAGCTGTGCAGAAGGCGCAGCACATTAGCTTTGATGTCTGCTAACGATGGGGAAGGGACAGCAGTGCAGTCTCGTTACCTTGGGGGGCACATATGGGAGGGGAGAGGTTCTCTGTAGAGCAGAATTATAACTAAATGGGGACTCGGTGGTGCACAGCTAAAGACGGAAATTACACAAACATGGAGAAGAATTATGTTCAAATAATGCTTACAAGTTTTGCACTTTTGTGGGTCTGCATAGGGCCGCACATGAGGGGTTGTGGTTAA
Source organism: Lampris incognitus (assembly GCF_029633865.1). NCBI lineage: Eukaryota > Metazoa > Chordata > Actinopteri > Lampriformes > Lampridae > Lampris > Lampris incognitus. The sequence continues at coordinate 55,584,387 of NC_079214.1, read as the reverse complement.
CTGTAGAGTGCAGTCTCTGCATGGGCTATGTGCACCTCCAGGAAATGGTAAAGGCGCATTAACGTCCTCAGATGAGGATGTGCCAGTAGTTGTCAGTCAAGACTGGGTAAACTAATAGGTCGTTGCAGGGCATGTTGTGGACAGAACTGACAAAGTTTAAAAGTAGAAGTAGCAGATTTCTATAATGCCTTGACAATACCCGTTACCCAAAACTATGCAGCTGGGTGAAGTAGTGGGGTTATGTGTAACTTTCTGTCTCTACTGCTGAGTAATGAATCCTTCTAAACCGATACTACTATGAAATCCTATGCGTCCTAGCCCTGGCGTCTTTCAACAGGAGCTAATACACAGACTCAGAGTATATTGTCACTTGGCTGAAAATTTTAGCAGACACAATCACGGTCTGCAGTAGAGGACTTATCCCTTTATTAAGACCTTGAAGAATAGGAATCAGACAACGTTACTCCAAATTATAACAAACGTTTTTTTTTCCATTAATAATTTCTTCTTTGTAACCCACTAGCTTATCAACAGTGTTTTCATCTGAATATTCCCCTTGTATAGTATGGGGATGTACTGTAGAGTTTAAGTTTCTATGTTTGCTGTGTCTGACCCCAGTAGCTATATGATAATTAGCCAAGTGGCTGGACATTAGGGTGTAGGAAGAGAGCGTAGCTCACAAAGAAGATGCAGAAAGCTACAGAAGATCTGGGAGTAACTGCAGTGTGTGTAGATGCTTGGCCCTTCACCTATGCATTTGGTACAAATTACATGTCCTGCAATGACAGCGGCTTTGTATCCTGGACCCCCTACCTGTTCTATTCTATGTATGTTCTGAGGAATAAAGCTAGTACACACAATTTACTTGCCTTGAAAGCTGGCTAAAACCTGTTATGTAGAAGCAGCATAACCCTAAAATAACCTTTTCTTTCACATCAGACACAACAATCTTTCCAGTGAGCATCATTGTAGTATTAACAACATACCTCTACTTCATATTGCAAAGCTATTAATTTCTTCAAGTCTTTTTGGTCATAGTCTCATGGTACAAATCGGCCTCCCACCTGTCTAGATAGAGTCTCATTGAGACCTCACAGTCTGAAATGTGTTTTTGTGCATGAGCATGTTTGCTTGTGTGTGCACAGTTGTGTGTTTATTTTTCCAGCACCGACTTGAAAATGTGCATTTCAAGTAAATGTATTTGGAAAAAGCATTTAATTACTTGGATGATTATTATTTGAATCTGTCCGGCATCACAATAGATGCAATTTGTACTACACTACATTTAGAATCAGTATTTTTTTAAGACTAGTTATTCTGTTTTTGTTTTTTTGGGGGGTTTTTTAGGCTTTCTATAGAGTAAAAAAAACAAACTGTCAACTTGGTATGCTTGGTTTTGCTCGAACACAGCAACTACTTTGTGCAGCCGAGTCACCGTTATGCTCATAGCCACATGACCAGTCCTGATGGATGCGGCATGCACACATTTACATAGCCATGACATGGACCATCTCACTCTGCACTGCTCAATAAGTCTCTCGAAACAAGCCAAATGCTGTGTGAGTGGCATGTCAGACCGACCGGCAGGAATGGATGTCATATTGTCCTACGAGAAAACAAGGCAGCCTTCTCCAACAGACACACCACTTGCACAAAGTTCCCAGAACCAGTGCTGCACACAAAAATGCAATAGATTACTCATTACTCATTTTAAAATTAAGTTTGGACGCTGTTGATTCACTCTCCGAGAGTAGCAATTTGTCATCTTGTGCAATTCACACCTGAAGATGACGGCTGTATGTCTCTGCCATCCTGTGTGCTTCTGTTTAAATGGTAATGGCAACCCATAATACCACCTTGGTCGACTGTAAGCCCATTACGCGACAAAATGACAGCAGTTCCTACCACGTAGAAAAGTAAAGAAACCGGTAATGACTACTGGGGAAAACAGCGTGCATTAGATTGCAGGATGTTATTGCCTGCAGTCAGATTTGAGCTCTTGCTCCGATTAATACGCAACCTTGTTTTGTGGCGCTCTGACATAAGTTACTGGTATTTAGGGGGATTTTTTTTATTTCCTTTTCAACCGAGATATCCTCCTCAAGACATCCTGGCTAGTCCGAGTATCTGAAGCAGGACAGGGACTGTAAATTCATGGTCCAGCATAGTCCAGCTTCTCTACTGTCCCATACCGTTATGGACCATGCACAGACACATGAACAGACATGCATGTGCAGATGTAGACATAATTCCTTCTTTCAATGAGGGAATTTGCTTACTTTGCCTCATTGCAAAATTAAAAAAAAAAAAACAGGGCTCAACATTTCATTTGCAACTCCTCCAACATTCACTTGTTGAAGCTAATCCATTATTTACTCTGCAGTGCAATGACGACATCAGCTACAATCTTTTATCATTTTTCCCCAAAAACATGAAACATAACATTTGATAATATGCCAGGTGAGATAGATCAGGTAACTGTCAGCTAAGTGTCAGTTGATGATGAGGTGAAATATGCAGGTCACCAGTTGTTTGTCTTTCATTGGTTAGAGTGCAGGAATTAGAGGCTAGTCTCCCACCCCCCCACCCACCGCATGAGTTTCTGATGCACTGCAAGAGTAAATGTCCATGCTAGATCTGCGGTGGAGTACAACTCTGCCATAATGGCCGCAGTGTTACAGTGTTAGTTTACAGGCCAGAACAGACGCAGCACTGTGGCAAGGTTCCTCCCTTCTCCTTCAGACATAACACTGTGGCTAAGTCATAGAGTATGTACCATACTCACACCCACCGCCCCTACAGAGAACTCACCCATCGCCCTTTTTAACTCAGTGGCTGTCTTTGCCCATTCCCACCCTTTCCCCATTGTGTCATACATAGAAATTAAAACACCCACACCCACAGAGAGAGAGAGAGAGAGAGGACAGAGAGAGATAAAATTGGAAATAACCTTCTCAGTACTGGCCTAAATGTCTACCAAAATTAGAATAGGAGCTCACAAAATAAAGACTTGTTTACTTTGCAAAAAGCATATTCTTCTGGTTACGTAAGGTAGAGTCCAGGATTATTATTGAGTTATTGTCTAAACACCGGATCTTCAGATATACTTAAAATACTTAAAATATAGGAAAGAAATGCACAAAAACAAATCTCAGCTACAAGTAGACTGTAAAAAATCCGTGGCCCGTCCGCATCATTCATCTCTGTCTCACTTCCTCCTACGTACTTTCCCACTCCCTGACTATAGTGTCCAGTTGTCACTGCAGCTGGCAAATTAATCTTGTTGCAGAAAGCTCACCATGACTCAGTTCGAGAGAATTATGACAGAGAGGGAGAACAGAGAGACAGACAGACAGACAGACAGACAGACAGACAGACAGACAGACAGATAGAGAGGGAGAGAGAAAGAGAGGGGGACCTCTCTTTCTCTCTCCCTCTCTTCTGTCTGTGAGAGCGAGAGAGAGAGAGAGAGAGAGAGAGAGAGAGAGAGAGAGAGAGAGAGAAAACATCCCCAGCCTAACTTACCAGAAAAATAGGCCATCTACTTGTTTGCCAAACATGCCGAAACCTTTGCAGCATAAACCACAGATGGATTAAGAAAATATATGTGTTACTTGCACTTCTAAAACAGTTACACAGCACTGCCATGCAATTTAATTATATTGAATTACTTTTTTTTTTGCTATGTCTGAATGGTCGAGAATGTCATGCTGCTTTCATGCACTTCAAGAATATGAAAGCAGACAACTAGGTCAGCCTCTCCCAGCCTTGAATGTAAGTCATTTTGGATCATGTGCCCTGATAAAGGATGGGCCCTCTCTTCTGCACTGCAGTTTGCTTCGCTGTTTGATTTTGCAAATCTCAGCGCGTACACACATACACGAATAACATGTCATCATCATGAAGTCCAAACACATGAACACACATTTTTGTGCACCACAAACCACACACGTGAAAGCAGACGTACATATGTTCACACACACACGCACACATTAACTCGCCACCACTCTGGAAATTCATGACGTAACAACCTGACAACTATTCAGCTGAAAACACAGGCCAACAAACATTAAACTGACTCTGATCTGAATCATCCAGCCTACAATTAGCATGATGTTGCCTGCCGACAGGCCGGGCATGGCCCTCTGTTCATGCCCAGCCTAGCCTGCTGAGCCTGTGGTTGAATGTGGTTTCTTCTTTTGGAGGCGTATCCCATTCATCTGCCCCAAACAACACAGTTCACCCCCGGTTCGCTGGGTTTCTACCTCTGCAGTCCACACAAATAGATGTGACACACTGCCGGTCAGCAGCTACAGACCGCTCTCCTCTCGCTCGTCTCCTCCTACTCCCTTTCTCCTCTTTTCCCCTTCTGTAAAGGGGATGCCCCCCCGCACCCCCCTGCCCCCCCCCCCGCTCTGTCTGAGCTGATCCCATCGTGAAACAAGAGACGGCGTGAGAGACAAGTTGAGGCAGAAACCGAGGTGGTTTGAAATCTGTTACTGTGTTGCTGAACAGCGCGCTCAGCTGTTCTTTGTGAAAAGGAAATCCTCTGCTGGCACACACAAGAAGAAAAAAAAGAGCTCCATCTTTTGTGTGAGGGAACACTTAAGGCCCTTTCTTGTCGCTACGTTCACCACCCCCCCTTCCATTGTTTTCTCCATTGTAACTATGGTAGACATCTGTGACAAACCGTGACAGGGTAGGTCACGTCCCAGACTTGGCTCAGATACGTTTTCTTCGTCAAAAAAAAAAAAAAAAAAAAAAACCAGAGAAAACGCTGAAAGAGTTTGTTTTTAATTCGTATTTCTTCTTTTCTGAAGCATCGTCAGTTGTCAAAAGACGGATCCGAGAAGATCGCCCACTGGCGCCGCCGAATTGCCATGGCAACCACACGGCCGGCCAGCTGCTACGGGGAGCTCTCAGGACGATCGATTCAAAACAACTCTCCCGCACTTAACTGTCTCGAAGTCATGCAATTATTGTTGTCATTATTATGCTCGGGACACGTGTTGTTGTTGTTGTTATTTTTTGGGGGGGGGGTGTCGGTTTTCGGTCGTTTCAAACTTCCAAAACGCTTCTGACATAGACGGGCCGACCCACGCGGAAACGCTGCATGGAGAGTTGTGTGACGAATAGCTCAGTTGTGAGACTCACCATCAGAGCTGACCGTGTCTTGGTGTCCGGGGTAGCCTTGTCCAGTGTCCCTGTAATCCACCCAGTTAATCCCCTCCAGACTGTCATAGTTTGACTGGGAGTGGTCGTCCACCGGTACCACCGTGAAGTGAGGCATGTTTTCATCAGTCAGTCGGTCAGCATAGCCTCCCTGTAAGTGTCTCCCAACTTTGATTCAGCATAGCACGCTAGGAGTTAGCCAGCCAAAGCTCCACTCCCACTAATGGTAACTACATTCCACTACACTGTGCTCACTTCCTCTGGAAGATATTACCATACTCCCCGCCCACAGGCAGCCCCCCCCCACCCCTCACCCCCGGCTGGGTTGTTTGAATTGGGTGGGTGGGAGAGTTGTGATGTGGGGGGGGGGGATGCAATGACATATACATGCACACAAAAGATACCCTCGCTCTCCCAGGCAGAAGGGATGACATCAACTTGTGTCGCCTTCTGGAGTTGATGTTGTCATCCCAAGTCATTCGGAGGAAGACATTGAGCGGGAGAGAGAAAACGAAAGAGTAGCCGGGTCCCCCCCTTCTCCACTTGCGTGTCTTTGTGTGTGTGGGCCATGCGGTTAATGACAGCCAAAAAGGCTGAACGCTTGTCTGTTCAAGGTTCAGACACAGACAGACAGTCCTCTGTGTACGTTTGTGGGCCCTTCCCAAAACATACAGGCTGCAACGTGGCAGTCTGGAAAATAATCAGGCCATGGGGTTGAGGGGAAAAAAGTGGCCGGGAGACTGAGCGAAAAAGAAGAGATAAACGGAGAGAGAGAGAGAAACAAATGAAGCGGGCCAAAAGGAGGGAACATAAAATCACCCCCCCCCCCCCAGATTGTTCAAACTGCAGAAGTTATTATATCATTTCAACCTTTGATCCCTGGGTACTCTCACATTTGAAATGTCACTATTCATCCCCAGAGAATATTACATTTTTTTATGTTTGTGATATTATTACTGCCTTTCAAATAATTTCACAAGTAGCCTTCAGTTTTTGCAAAGCACCACTGATGCTGCTGTTATTTAAAATGGCAGATCATGTCCCTGTCAGCCATAAGGCCTTTTAGAGGCTACCTGCAATCAAAGTCCGGCTTCAAGCCAAAAGCATCATCAATAGACCTGTTATCTTTAGCACATGGGACAGATTATGCTTTATATGGGCCATATTATCATGCATCCTTTTCTAGTCTTCGCAACTACTGGAGCTATTACAAATAATATGGATAAACTGGGGTGGAGATGCCACTTGTCCAAGTATTCTACTGACCTTGTACAACACAAGGTACAAATTAACTTCAAATGTTTGATTTTGTGTGAGCTGAGCACTATGCTGTATTCTGAGGAAGAGAAGAAAACCTTCAGCTTCATCGGCGAAGTTTCATCTTTTACTGCTCAGCAGCTGTTTAAGCTAAATGGAAAAACTGTCCCCTGGCCTTACAGGCTATGTAACCACTTTAGTTTACTTTTCCTTCCTCCAGCTACTTGCAAATTATGAACACAGCTGATCAAAAGGCTCTTTGGTGAGGTTGTAATTTCAATGGCCACACTATTCTGGGCCATATGAGATCATGTATGTAGAGCAGATGCTATCTATACATGCAGTATATATATATCAGTATGGGTAGTTCGAGGTGTAATTGCATCGAAGTAGAGATATCGTAATAAAGAAATTTTATCTGCAATCTCTTCATCAAATTCTAGTCTTTCCCCCAGAAATCTTCGGTTGAGTCAGCAATGGTGAGGTCTAGAAATATTGTTGGCGAGGGTGGGGAAGGTTGCTACATTTCTGGTTTGCTTGTTTCTTTTGCTCGGTTTTGTCTCCGTATAAAGCTTACCATTAAACTTTCCGTCGCCTTCTGTTACACCACGCTTTCAGATAGCCCTGGTCTGCACATTGACATGCACACTGGTATTTTGGTTATGAATCGTATCCTGGCTTTGCTCATATGGAGGATATGATGTTTACATGGAGGATAACAGTGATGTGCGGTGCCTGCCTGGATAAGGTGTTTACTTGCCACACTATCCGGGTTTCTTTCAGAGTAACCCATCATATTCAGGTTTCTCAAAAGTGGGTTTCTGCAACTGGCATATATGATTTACATGCACAGACAGGATAAAAAGGATATTCCAAAACCCCAATTATAAGCACAGTGCCTGTGTGCATGTAAATGTGCTGGCTGTGATTCATGTGTTCTTTAAAAAAAAAAAGGTATGAAATTGTGAGTAGTCTCATCCTGTGATGAGTCACTTTTTCCATTGTAGGACCCTTCAGCTATGGGGAGTGTAAGCAAATTTTTAATCTTTGCAGCACAGTGGCTCAGTGGTTAGCACTGTTGCATCACAGCAAGAAGGTCCTGGATTCGAACCCCAGGCTGTTCCAGGTCCTTTCTGTGTGGAGTTTGCATATTCTCCCCGTGTCTGCGTGGGTTTCCTCCAGTTGTTTCCTCCCACCATCAAAAAGGCATGCCTGTTAGGGTTAATACTCATGGCTGTGCCCCTGAGCAAGGCAATGGAAAGAAGAACTGGAGTTGATCCCCGGGTGCTGCAGCTGCCCACTGCTCCTATACAGTAGGATGGGTTTAATGCAGAGAACATATCCACTGTAAGAATACAATGTCAAATAATGTGGCTTTCGGCTTTCATTTAAGGAAGACCAATTCTGAATTTAAACAGCAGTCACTGTGTTGTAATCCGCCACTACCCAGTAAACAAGAAAATATCAGACCGTGCACGACAAGGCAAGGCAAATTTATTTGTATAGTACATTTCAGCACCAAGGCAATTCAAAGTGTTTTACATCAAACATAAAAGGCATACAATCAACATGAGGCGATAAAAATACATTTAAATACAAAAAAAATAAGCAAAGACAGGGTAAAAGTTACAGAGTGGTGTATGATGATAATCAAAAGCTTCAGATTTTATTTAATAAAAGGCAGCGGTGAACAGGAAAGTCTTCAGCCTTGATTTAAAAGACCTGAGAGTTGCAGCAGACCTGCAGGTTTCTGGAAATTTGTTCCAGATATGTGGTGCGTAATGACTGAAAGCTACCTCTCCATGTTTAGTTCTGACTCTGGGGACAGAAAGCAGACCTGTCCCAGACCACCTGAGAGGTCTGGATGGTTCATAGTATAGCAGAAGATCGGAAATGTATTTTGGCTCGATACCACTCAGTGCTTTATAAACCAAGAGCAGTATTTTAAAATCAGTTCTTTGACAGACAGGAAGCCGGTGTAGGTGTATTGACCTCGGAACTGGAGTGATGTGATCCACCCCTTTGGTCTTAGTAAGCACTCGGGCAGCAGCACTCTGAATCAGCTACAGCTGTTTGATCGATTCTTTAGAGAGACCTGTAAAGACGAGTCGTCTGAAGATAAATGCGTGGACAAGTTTTTCCAAATCCTGCTGAGACGGTGGCCAAACTTTATAGAAACAGCACATGCTTGCTATCCATATTTTCAGCCGGGTAAGTGCTCACAGAGGACTCAAAAGTGGTAATTTTGATCTATTTCTTTTGGATTTGTAAGTGCACAATTGTTCATTAACATTTCAGCCAAACAGTTTGCGAACTTCATACATGTTCCTATGTTATGGCACCTGCGTCTTCTTCTCTCTGCAAGCCCTCTAGAGGGAAGTCTGGACACTGCTCCCATGCCAGATTCATAACTTATACAGAATAATGCTCCCCGTCAACCCAGCCCTTGTCCTAACCTCAATCGCTAGAAAGCAGCGCCTAACCTTAATTGAAAACCCAGAGAACCACAAAAGCAGAATTAAAGTGAGATAAGCGCAGACTGTGAAGAAACAGTGCAGAAAACTGGTCTGGGACCAGCGTCCATGGGCAACTTCATCCTGGACTGCATGCGCAGCTTGTTAGTTTGTGACTAGCTTGCCCATGGTTTTTATGAGGAAGAGGTGTCTGGTGAGAGAAGGAAGGACTCAACCAGAGCAAGGGCACAGATCTCATTATAACTTAGAGGGGGACCACAAACAGAATCATCTCAAGACTACAACTGTGAAACCTTACCAGAGACTCCCCGTCTCTGTCCCACTGTGTTGCTGCTGCGGCCCTCCACAGATTGTTATACCGCTGTTGTCTAATGGCACAGTTATTGAACATTAATATTAACCCTTCATTCATTTTCTACGAGGACCTTATCAACTAATATTTGTAATATTACAAGGGACTTCCTCCTCCTTACACAGTGGCAATTTGAGCCTACAAAAATTCCTGATATCCACCTTTTTTATTTCTTTGCCGTGTTTTGGTAAACCTTCACCTGGCTGACACACAAGATGCAGGTAAGGAAAGGAATTAATATACTTTAATACTTTTAGACACACACACACACACACACACACACACACACATACTACTACTACTACCACTACTACTACTACTACTACTACTATTATTTTTGGCAGCTCCCATTAGGGGTCGCCACAGCGGATCATCCGTTTCCATTTCTTCCTGTCTTCTGCATCTTCTTCTGTCACATCAGCCACCTGCATGTCCGCCCTCACCACATTCATAAACCCCCTCTTTGGCCTTCCTCTTCTCCTCTTCCCCGGCAGCTCCATATTCAGCATCCGTCTCCCAATACACCCAGCATCTCTCCTCCACACATGTCCAAACCATTTCAATCTTGCCTCTCTTGCTTTGTCTCCAAACCGTCCAATTTGAGCTGTCCCTCTAATATAATCATTCCTAATCCTGTTCTTCTTCGTCACTCCCAATGAAAATCTTAGCATCTTCAACTCTGCCACCTCCAGCTCCACCTCCTGTCTTTTCGTAAGTGCCACTGTCTCCAAACCATATAACATAGCTGGTCTCACAACCATCTTGTAAACCTTTCCTTTAACTCTTGCTGGTACCCTTCTGTCTCAAATCACTCCTGACACTCTTCTCCACCCACTCCACCCTGCCTGCACTCTCTTCACCTCTCTCCTGCACTCCCCGTTACTTTGGACGGTTGACCCCAAGTATTTAAACTCATATGCCTTCACACACACACACACACACATATATATACTATATATATATATATGTGTGTGTGTGTGTATATATATATATATATATATGCACCATAATGAGCAATGGGTGTTAATGTGGACTACTGGTGGTTATAATGTTGGCATAAGTGTTCACAGTAGCTAGCTAATGAAAACTGGTGCACATTTAAATAGCTAATAAATGTTTAGCTAGACAATCATTACCATGTAAGATCTAGTTCTTCCACATCAACTACAATACAAATAACTGTCTTAAATAATGGCCTTTCCGGGTGCGCTACCTGTTCAAACAAATACTATTTGCTATTATTGGTCTTACAGGTATGACCGACCCCTGTGACATTAGCTAGCAAGCTATCTAAATAAGGATCTGGCTGGGGCTAAGTTGACTCACTTGAGGCGGTAAACACAGTCTGGTTATGTTTTAAACCTATTATTGTGTTGATGGGTAGACTTTATCTTTGAACAAAATGACTTACAAGGCATCTGTCACAGGAATAGCCTGTAGTCACAGCAGCCACCAGCCACTAGACTTTTTTCCTCTCTTAATAAACTTTATTTACACAATCGAACTTACAAAATGTTCGTAATTTCAACAAGGCAGTGCATGCTTGAGGCACTGATAAATAATACATTAAAAAATACATAATAAAAGGATAAAGAAATAAAATAAATGCAGACATAAACAGAATTAAATTAAAATAGATTATAAATCAAATTAAATCAAATTCGTTACATAAGGCTCTGGTTTTCACAGCATTTTACTGTGTTCAGGTAGGATTTAAAGTAAGACAAGGAAACAGTAAGGTTGGGTTTCTGTTTTGCAAATTTGCTGGCGTGTTATGTGGAATTTTGCTAATAGAGAAACAAGATTGATGACACACATTTTCTTGACAGGCATTTCATCAAAGAGACCAAATAAAATGAATTCAATTTTGAGTGTGAGCCGAATATCTAATTTTCTGTTTAACAACAGATTAAGGTCATACCAAACAAGTTTGACTAAAGGTACAGTCCCAAAAAAAGACGAGTTATGTTTCATCTGTGTGGTGACAGAGACAATGAGGATCAACATTTAGCCTATATTTTACAATAACAGAATTAACTGGATAACACCTATGCAATATTTTCAAAGACACCGCTCACACCTTATTTGAAACAAAATAGTTCTTGTCCCCCCCCCCCCCAGTCTATAGCAATATATAAATTATTCCAAACAAAAACAGAAGCAGGTTTACTAATTGTGCCCCTCTGGATTATTTCCCTTATTGGTTTTTCCACTCAAAAAAAAGGTCTGAATTCCGTCTTTATAATTCTGGTGGAGTAGTTTGAATGATAATATGTCTGGTTGAGATGACAACAGATTTAATACCTGATGGAATAGCCACTAGACTGTCTCGCTGAAGACGCAACTCAGACATGCTACAGAGATGGAATCTGGGAAATGTAGTTCAATAGCAAACCAAGGTATGAGGACGAAGTAAACCGTTAATATCATTTACCAAGTAGTATAGTACATGCAGTGGCTCAGACCACTGAGCAGGCTACATAGTGGGGACGTAAACTAAATCTCCAAAAAGTTTTGTGTTTATGTGTGAATTATTTCAAAAGTGGAGTCGGCTTATATCAAATACATACTTTCAATTACATAATTTATTTAGAAACAATTTACTGGGGGGATAACTTCATGTTTTTCAGAAGTTGGAGGGGACATGTCCCCTTCCCTCTGACCCCCCCCCCCCCCGGGATCTGAACCCAGGAACCAGAGAGGGAGGTGGCCTTTTCCAGACCGGCAAAACCAAACAATGAGCTGAAAGTTAAGGAAAACTGTAGACGATGGTGTTGATTCCCAGTGGGATCACCTCACCAGTACTAGCAATCCTTTCACATTACAGGGAGTCATTTGATTCACTGTTAATAACACAGCCTACCAAAACTATTCCTAAATCCATCCTTAAGTATGCAATAAAGGTGCACTGATAAGGGGGGGGGGGTGCTGTGATGGCCTGGTGGCCTGTCCAGGGTAGGGATGGGTATCATTAGGATTTTATCGATACTACTACTCTTATCGGTACTGCTTATCGGTTCGGTACTTTATCGATACTCTTATCGGTTCTTTTTGATTATTATGCAAGAAAAAAAGACACTTAATTAAGAACAGAATCGACATTGCTTTATTATTCTATTATATAATTTTATATAAATATAAACAAATATTATTTATTCAGCAGCAAAAGCAGCAGCAATGTTTTAAATGCGTCTGAATTATAGACTTTATAATCAACATCCAACAACAAATAAGATAAAAAATAAAAGTAGATAAAGAAAAAGAAAAAAATATATTAAAAATACATTTTTACAGCAAAAGGCTAACGGAAGTTCAAACAAACAAGAACCTAGAACATTATCCTAACAGTTCTTCTGCAGAAAAATCAACATATCTGCCTTCTCCGGCAGGAGTCGTGATCTCTCCTGACTTATAGTGTCCCCGGCTATTAGCCTAGCTAACTCCGTATCTATGGCTTATATATTTGTAGCTAAACAATTAGCTCAGCAATTATATTTTATTTATTGGCCTATTCGTAATAAATCGTTATTAGCCTAGCTAACTCCGTATCTATGGCTTATATATTTGTAGCTAAACAATTAGCTCAGCAATTATATTTTATTTATTGGCCTATTCGTAATAATTCGTTATTAGCCTAGCTAACTCCGTATCTATGGCTTAAATATTTGTAGCTAAACAATTAGCTAAGCAATTATATTTTATTTATTGGCCTATTCGTAATAATTCGTTATTAGCCTAGCTAGCTCCGTATCTATGGCTCATACGGTTTACCTGCAGGGGACGTGGATGGAACACTACGAGCAAAGCAGTGGAAAACGCCGCATTTCTGCAGATTAATACCATGTTTCAACAAAAGATGTTTCGACAGATTGCTTGTATTGCCGCCCTTACTGGCAAATGATTTGTTGCACTTGTGGCAACGAGCGTTGTTGTCATCGACTTTTGAAAAATATACCCAAACTTTTTAACGTTTAGTTCTCTCCGCCATGATGAGCGCTTGAGCAGAGCGGTCTGCGCGTGTGAGCGAGTGTGTGGAGCACAGCACAGCCCCGCCCCTCGCGCAGTAAGAGAGAGAGACAGAGAGATGGAGAAAACGGCGAACAAGATTATGTTCGCGACGTTTAAATTCCTCGAAAAACACAATTGCCACAATATAAATCTCACTCCACGATTTCTCGAGTACCTACCGACTACCGATAGCAGAACCGAAAACGTCGGATCTTAAAAATGCTCCGGTTTTTACTAATTTAGAACCGGTTCCCGTTTAGAACCGGGTTTCGGGGGGGCATCCCTAGTCCAGGGTGTCTCCTCGCCTGCTCCCCAATGATTGCTGGGATAGGCTCCAGCATCCCTGCAACCCTGAGAGCAGGATAAGCGGTTTGGATAATGGATGGATGATAAGTGGGGGTTGGAGGGCACATCTCATTTGGGGCCCCATGCAACTGCAAGGGGTTGCATTGTGGTAAAAGCACGCGTCTGATCTCACAACAAGAAGGTTTTGGGTTTGCATGTCTTCACCATGTGCGTCCCAAAATTCTTCACTACTACACCTCTCCTCCCCTCCAGGAAACTTGGAGGAGGTGGGTGGTGGTGATGGAGTGAATGACAGGACACAAGGAAAAGTAGAGACTGCTGGACCAGTTAATATGCTACTCCACTACCAAAAACTTGCCAGATGTCAATTAAGTAGCTCGATCATAAGTTTGACTAACCCTGCACAGATTTATCATCTCTGCAGTATACATTAACGACTGTCATAGAGGTTTTTCATTAGGGATGTCATTTTTAATTACTCCTAAAGCGGCACCAGGTAACTTTTTTGGGGAGAATGACAGTCACATGAAATTACACAGTCGCCGTTCAGCTCAGTTAGTATGCCATTGCGTGACAGCATATATATATAGTAAGTAGAGCCGTTTTACTTGACCTTGTCTGTGTGCATAGCTCCTCTTCTCCTCTGGTAAGACTTTTGAGCTACGACTTGTGAATACATGCATGTAATTTGTTGCTGTGCTGCACGGTGGGGGGGGGGGCTCAGTTATCTTTGCAAAAATTGTGGGAAAAGACGCTGCTGAAATCCAAAAAGGTTTCCTGGTGTCACTTTAATGAATCGGAGGATGTAATTCATAGCAAATGAATGCTGAAACCAATATCAAGCACTAAACCCCAATTTTTGTGATAAGCAGTCCTCCTAGATGAGCCATTTTCCTGCTACAGTGGTACATTCATTTTCCATAGTTGGCCCATTTTCCGGAATTTGCTAATGTGCCTGGCATTGCTAGTGCGACATGTTGGATTTGAGGTAAGCCCTTCCTGTATCACAACATCCTTTACACCGATGAGCCCAATTGGCCCATGATAAGGCTTACATTAAACATTTTAAGTTGTTACCTGCAATCATGAAAACCAGCTAATTGAAGTCTTGGCCTGATAGGGCACCCAGGATAAGGTTATGAACAATTACAAACACATTCTTTGTGCTGAATCAAGTAGCATCAAGTGTCCTTGATTGCTGGTACTTCACCCACTGTGTATTTGAGTTGGTTCTTGGGTAAGGGGGATGCTTCCACTATGCTCACATGAGTGTCCTCTGCATACTTCTTCTGCTCCCACTGTCCAAAGTCCTGCCCGTTAAGTCGATTGGAGACTCTTGGCATTTTAATGACATCTCACATATCTACAATGTGCACTACCTCTTTTTAAATCAGATGTGCCGTACAAATGTACAGTTGTAAATACACATACAACTGCTGTACACTGGTTATAAATTATCATTGTTATTATAATTATAACATAGGTATATAATCCTTCCACTAACCAAACAGCAGGTGGGGAGACACCCTGGACAGGCCGCCAGGTCATCACACAAGGCGGACACACACACGCACACACACACACACATTTATACCTAGGAGCAATTTAGTATGGCCGATTCATCTGACCTACATGTCTTTGGACTGTGGGAGGAAACTGGAGCATCTGGAGGAAACCCACGCAGACACGGGGAAAACATGCAAACTCCTCACAGAGGACGACCCCCCTCCCCAAGGGTGGACTACCCCGGGACTCAAACCCAGAACCTTCTTGCTCTGAGGCGACTGTGCTAACCACTGGGCCACCATGCCGCCATTTTGTGTGTGTGGTCCAGTGATGAGCTAGTCCAGGGTGTGTGTCCCTGTCCTATGCCCAATACTTGTTGGAATAGGCTGCAGACCCCTGTGCCCCTGTATTGGATTGACAGGTATGGACACTGAGTTAATGACTGAATGAATGTCAGGCTGCTGCTGTCATTGGAATTAGTTGAGTGGGCTGTGCCATTTATGTCTCATCAAATATCATGTCTCTTTTTCATGATGTACGTTTTTCTTTGACCGCCTGGTAACAAAAATACGGAGGAGTAAAAAGCGTGACACGTGCTGCAGTCTTTCTACACAGTTGTTGTCGTCAGTGTTCAGTGAGGTCTCGGCTTAATGAAATCCCACACTATCAAAAACAGACAACAGAAACAGTCTACTTATGTAAGCTCAGTTGTCTGTAGCCATTCACATCTCTATGTCTTTGCTTCTTTAACCCAGAGCAAACCATTGACTCTGCTTCTGTTCGCCCCACAACAGACAAGACCTCGCCATTAACGAGGTCGTTTCTTGTCCTAACTGACTTGGATTGCGTTGCAGGCCAGGAGGTTAATCCCCACGGGGATGCCATTGACCGTATAAGGTTTCTTCCCAGCTGCTTGACCCATGTGGAGTAGTGTGGGGCAAGTGGAGGTCAGTAAACACCATGTGGGCAGGGCTTGGCCAACTCCAAGTTTATCCATTCACTGTCCACTCAGTCGTAAGGAAGGGGCAGCTTCCGTCAGCTTGCTTACTAACATTCACAGCAGGAGGAGACTTGAGGAGCTGGCAGTGGAGGTATGTGCATTTTCCTGACGGCTGCCTTTGTGTGGAGCTGGTGCAGCATTTCCTCACAGCAGGTCAGAGCCACGAATCCAACATTCCTGCAGCTTCAGCAGTCAGATGTTACTGTGAAATGTGTTGAACATACAAACACGGCAACTATTAAATATATCTAATCTATCCATCTGGCTGTGTCTGTCTGTCTGTCTGTCCATCCGTCTGTTTGTGTGCTTCTGTTGAGTGTTGCAAGTACTTACTATGGCAAACTTTTTAGGTGTTTTTTTTTTTACATTTTCTCATTTAGCAGACGCTTTTAGCCAAAGCAACTTCATACACAGCTATCAAATTAGCAGGTATTTTAGTGTGTCAACTTACAGGTATCTGAGAGCATTAAATTGTTGTCACATATCCAAGAATGCATGTCATTTCAAGTGCAATACATGCAAGTGTATGATGGATGGATCACCAGAAGTGACACGGATGATAAGGGATTAAAAAACTAGCTGGACAAGGCCACAAATGAGCGTCACAGACATGCTTATGGTAAGTAAGGGAGGCTACAACCGTGATGGAAGATGAAAGTTCATTAAACTGTTGTGGTGCCAAGTGAGAGAAAAAAAAGACATGATTTAGCTTGAGGTCACTGTGTGTGTGTCTGTGGGGTGGGGGTGGGGGGGACACACTCTCAAGCTTCTTTGCTCACATCACTGTTGTCTTCTGCTCCGTTTCAGTAAATTATTATTATATACTTGCGCTTCAAGTTATACACCAGCAGGTGGAAGCATTTGCTTAAAAAAATCCGCCCACTGAACTCCAGCAAAAAAAATGTTAAACTCCTCTGAGCCTTTAGGGGAGTGATAAACGGAAAAAAATATATAAATAAATAAATAAATAAATAATACGGAAGAAAAGAAAAAAAAGAATTCACCGTCTCTCGTTGATCTCTAATAAGTTGTGGCATTTGAGCACGTTTTATATATATTTATTTTATTTTATTTTATTTATTTATTTTTTGGCAGTTGTTGATCATTCCAGATAGTTAACCCGATTCCAGGTGAGTCCTGCTAAAAAGTTTTTATTCTCCTAGGGGAAACTGTCCAAGAAGGCAGTAGCATAATTAGACGCAGACAGAAAAACGATAAGAAATGAAATGTGACGGAAAGAGGAGAGAGAACAGAAAACACAAAGAAAGGGAGAAAGAGGGATAAGATAGAGAGGAAATGTAATCATGCCAGGAAACAGCTTTATGTTCACCCAAGATGTAGTCCAGACTGGCATCAGTGGCCCGGGAGCATGACAGACGAGGCAGACTGTCTGCTCTTTGCCTCTGTACATCCTCAAACAACGCACACTGATGTTGTGTTATCGGCTGATGCAAGGTGCTCTCCAAATTCACCGAGTGAGTGAACAGTATGAAACGACATGAACTATACAAGAACAATGTGAAAGTTAAGTGCCAATGAATGCCATAATACACTGCATTACTTCTTTTCCCACCAGTCTATCCCGCTCCCTGAATTGAGGGATTATCTATTGGTTTTTGAATGAACGACTGAAAGGCAGCTGCATGGGCAAATGTAATTGGTTGTGAAAGCCAAGGACCCTCTGTCTCTGTGCCACTGACGCTGATTAGGATTTTCTAATACTGTGCCTGAGGGGGCTCAAGTCAATCCAATTACCTTTGGCTGCCGTCATTAGCTTGACATGGCCCTGGGGCCTCCACTTTGTGTCGGGCACTGAAGATCTGGATCTGTGGTCAGTGCAAGCCGCACGGCCTGGCTGTCCTGGATACTGGCCGCTGGACTGATCCTACCTCTGGTCCAAAGCAACGCTACCAGATTTACTTGGACCAGAGTTCGGGTCTTTTTGGGCCGCTTTAAACTTTGTTATCCACTGCGAGCTAAAGCCAGGAGATGCTTTCCTCCTGTGGTTGCAGTTTATTATTGCACAGGTGGTAACAATGAGAGGAGACTAGGACGTCTTATGTTGTTATAAGTCTCTTTACATTGATACAGATTTATATGTCTGTCTTGGGTGTGTGCCATGTATTGTACTTTTCAGCAGAAGAAAAATAAAACTGCATACTGATTTCAGTGGAAACTTTGGCAGGGAATAGTCATGGCTGTCTCTGAGGACGGAGAAGAGTTTTCGACTTTGTCTCAAGCTAAGAGAGAGGATTTGGCTTCTCCGTATTTATTCTCAGAGCTAACCTTTTATTTGAGCGATGGTTTATTAAGTTACGATATAGATTTTACATGATACCAACATCGCGATTCTTAATATTGAGTCATGCCCCCCCCCGTTTTTGAGTTTAACCCCCTGCGTCCCTGGGCGCGAGGTTTACGAGTCTTTCTCGAACCCGTGACCTCCCCCTCGATCTGCTGCACAAATCCCCCCGTTGACTGATGGGGATTTAATGGGGAAAATCAACAAGGCGTTGTAGCTTTTAGCCATATTTGGTCAGTCTTTTTCACGGACGGTGCAAGACGAGTCCTTGTGCTGATACACACCCAGTAAAGATGACCTGCTTCCCAGCGCTAATTCTGTTAATAACAGGCACACCTTAGCTTTTAATGCAGTTTGACGTGACCAGACAACTCCCCTCGCAGGGCCAGCCGAGGCCGTTGCCTAAACAAATTTTAAAAAAGAAAAAAGATATGGCATTGTTGATAACATAAAGAAACAAAAGGCAGTACATGTAAGCGTTTAACAGCAGGGACCAGAGATCAGGGTCAGTCATGGACAAGTTAAAGTTGTTTTGCTGCTCTGCTTTATCACAGGTGGCGTCCTACAGGTGGGATGGCTTGATTTATGGTCGGCGTATCTCTCGACTGTGCCGTTCCACCTTAACCTAAACTGTAACCATGAACCTAACCCCAACGCAAAGGAAGAAAACCACTTTATGTGATGCTGTATTCTTACAATGAAATTTATTCTCTGCATTTAACCCATCCTGTTGTATAGGAGCAGTGGGCAGCTGCAGCACCCGGAGACTAACGCCAGTTCTTCTTTCCATTGCCTTGCTCAGGGGCACAGACAGTAATATTAACCCTAACATGGTCCCTTTTTTGGGGGGGGGGGGTGGCATTTTCTACCTTTTTATTAGGTAGCATTAGTTGAGAGAGACGGTAAAGGGGGGGTGAGAGAGGGGATGACATGCAGCAAAGGGCCTGGGCCAGATTCGAACCCAGGCTGCTGCGATAAGGACTCAGCCTTATGTGGTACGCGCTCTACCAGGTGAACCATCGGGGAACCCCACGTCTTTTTGATGGTGGGAGGAAACCGGAGCACCCGGAGGAAACCCACCACGCAGACATGGGGAGAACATGCAAACTGCACACAGAAAGGACCTGGGACGGGCTGGGGTTCGAACCCAGGACCTTCTTGCTATGAGGCAACAGTGCTAACCACTGGGCCACCGTGCCACGAGATGATGGACCACAAACTTATATTTTCACACGTAACAATGACACTCGGGCTTCTCTTCAAGAAGGGTCTCAACCCCGTGAAGGCCTGTATAGCAGCCCGGGCTGTGGAGCCCACATTCACGATCTGTGTCCGTGTCCTGGTTTTATTCTGGGTGTTTTACTCTGAGTAAGTTTATATTTATTTGTTTTATTTACTTGTTTAATTCCTTTTTCTCTTTGGTCAACATCTGTTGCCTTAAATGTGTTCTGTAAATAAATTGACTTGAGTTGATTGTGAGTATTTACACTATCACCATGTTACTCAAACTACTTGGATTTTGCTCACGCTGCTTGTCCCAAGATTTGGGTTGTAAAAGGGGAAGTACACAGCTGTGCGATTGCACAGGATGGGAGTTCATTTTGGTTTGGTTCAAATCTCGAAAGTTTTGCAGTTTCTTAGGTGTCAAGTCCAAAAAGGTAGGTCCTGGTGAGGCCAAAGAGGCCTGGACAGCACCAAAGTTGATGCCATAATGACTAAGTGTGTTACTTAGTGTATGTCTTGTCCTTGTCCCCAAGCACAGCTAAGGTGCCTGTATATTGACAGTATCAGTGTGACCAGACACACACCTGGGGTAGGATGTGGTGCGGATTTGAGCGTACCCTTTCAACAATCTGAATAATGCCTAAATTTCAGTAAAGTTGTCATCATCCTCCATCCATTATCCAAACCACTTATCCTGCTGTCAGGGTCGCGGGGATGCTGGAGCCTATCCCAGCAGTCATTGGACGGCAGGCAGGGAGACACCCTGGACAGGCCAGGCAATCACAGGGCTCTCACACACACGCACGCACGCACGCGCGCGCGCGCGCGAAATTACTTATCAAATCAATCAAATTGTAAAGTCCACTTTTTTTAATTATCATCCTCCTCAGTTTTAATTGACAACTGCTTGTCATCTTAAAAAAAATGCTCCCTGGGTTAATTCGCTGGGCTGAAGATTTCTTAAAATCATGCTGCATGCATAATAACACACAGTAACAAAAGAATTAGTGCTAAAAAATCCATCCATCCATCCATCCATTATCCAAGCCACTTATCCTGCTCTCAGGGTCGCGGGGATGCAGGAGCCTATCCCAGCAGTCATTGGGTGGCAGGCAGCCAGTCCACCACAGGGCGGTAAGCAAACATCATGTGATTATATGGCAGAAAATTGCCTTCGCAGGGGGTGAGGAGGTGCAGTTCGTTACTGAAGGCCCTGACTGAAACCAGGGTGCAACTGACTGAAATCAGGGTGCAAGTTCTCCTGCCTGCTAATGGCTCCGTACAGTTCATTCAGTGTCGCTGTGGCCGTAGCTTGTGGCAGTATGCAGACAGCAGTTAACAAGATGCAGGGGAATTCCCTTGGATGATAGAATGGTCTGCACCTTATTATTAGCTGTTCCAGACGAACAGGGCTGAGAGACTATTTCCACGTCAGTGCACCATGATTTGTTAACAAAGACGTATAAACACACTCTCTTTTCTTTGCCAGTTGTCGTCATGGAACTAAAAAAAATCATCAAACATATTTCCAGGTAATTCATTTAACTAGACATTCCTATTTAAATATAACTTCTCCGAATACTGTGCTAAATCATGGCCATTTCTTTTTTCCTTCTCGCAGAGGCAGGACTCCAAACTAAAATTGTAGTTATTGTAGTTCGGCGCAGCTTTTTAACCAATTTGTACCACACTGCCATCTAGTGGTCAGAGGTTTAAACGGAAAGTATTGCAACGCTCAAATGTATCAGTATTTCCTTAAAACCCATGGTTACCCATGGTCCTGCAGTACGTACACATCACAGAAGCACACCGAAGCCGGCATTGTGTGCTTGCTTCAGCGAGGTAGCACACTACACACTCTTACTTATCTTCGTCTTCTTCTGCCTGATTTTTGCTTACTAACTAGTTCTACACCATTCAAGCTACGAGCACAGTTCAAACTTTAAAGCAAAAATTGAACTTTGATAGAGTGTTGGGTTGGACGCCTTATTAAAGTATCCCTCCACTCAAAAATGTGTTTTTCTCATGTTTGTGCCCCCCCCCCCCCAAAATGTCTGGCCTTGACTATACTGACTTGCATCTGTACAGAGTTTGTCACTAGAGCGGTGTTTTTACATTCTGGAGGAAGAGCTTGTCTGTACACTTCCCTATAATCTGAGATTCAAACATACCCTGGATAAACTAGATTTGGTACATCACAAATCCGAAGGCCAATCGCTGTCTAATATGCAAATGCAGGGCGGGCAAAGAAACCTGAACCCTCCCGCAACAGAGCGGCTTTATCAGTACAGAGAGCGAGTTTGCATTAGCATAGTGACAGCTTTGACTGTTAAACATGGTAGAGTGTGCAGTTTTTTGAACATCATCTGGACCCCGGAGCTCCCTTCCCCTATCTACCAAGAAAATCCCAGTATACTGCTGAAATGGTTGGAATTTATTTACAGACATCGGCCTCACATGCCCACAAACCCGGAAGCACTGCGTATCTGCAATGCTCATTTCAGTGGCGAGAGTTTCCATAATGCAAAAGTCACCGGGTTCTCTCGCAAGGAATTAGTCTAGAAGTCTGACGCTGTGCCGATTATTTATCATCCTGGGACTGCGGCAGCGAGCGGAAGTCAGTATGTACATTGTGTATTTCTTTTACTCAACCAACTGTCAAATGAAAGCTTTCTGCATGTACATGTTTCCTTTGAAACATTAGCTAAATACATGGTTTACAGTTTTGCTATTACTAAAAAATTAAAAAAAAAAACTAGCAGCAGACAAAACGCTAACATAACTCACAAAGTTCAGCCATATGAAATTATGACGGCGGCCCGAGGTGCAGTGACCGAGCTCGCGCAGCCCCCCCCCCCCCTCGCGCAGCCCCCCCCCCCGCTCCGGGGGTGCCACTAAAGGCGTCCGACGTCGTGCGCTGAGGGCTGACGGAGCGGCGGCTTCCCCCTCCGGTGCGGGTCGCCTCGTCCTGGCGTCACGGCCCTTTTGAATTTTAGACTACTACCAATGAGCCAGTTCCCAGGCAAAAACTGGCTGACTATCAAGATAAACTGAGATTACACGTAATATAAAAACCCCAGCCAGGCGGAACCTCTCTGCAAACTTTGATTCGACCTCTGGTATATAAATACGTCATAACAATGTGAACACACTTTAACATGGCAGCAGATATTATTGTATTGTAACGTGCCTGGATAAGTAGACACGTTGGCCGCTGGCTAACCGGTCTGACCCTTTAGTCGAGCGGTTAGCGATGTCTCCTGCGGTGCGGCGCGGACGATACGGGTTCGCGTCTCGGCCGCGGCAGTTCCTGTGGTTGCCTCCCGAATTCGCTACAGTATGTTTCACAACCGCTGCTGTGTCAGCCACTGCCTGCTACAAGCTAAGAAAAAAAAAACATACACAAATAAAAGACGCTTCCTACACTTGCCATTCTGATACGTCAGCTAGTCGCCGATTTTGGTGTACAACAAAGTCTGGGTCTGACTGAGGCTCGAACATGAGCGGCTGTATCTGTTTGCTCTAACGCTCGTTATCTTAAAGTGCGGCGCTCTTTCACCGGTCAACCAAGCGCAAGCGGCGGCGGTGGTGGGCGGGGCACGAGGCCCGCGATATTTGCATATTCATAGATCCTGAATTTTTCAGTGAGGGAGAGAGTAAATGGGCTTCCAACCCCTTTTCTGTTTTTTTTTCTTCAATTTTTTTTATGTGGGGAACCCATTTTAAACAATATAGTAATCATCTCGGAGTATTGTTACACTTTAAAACGTGTCTGGAGGGGTACTTTAAGGATATTTCACCACCATTCAGATTGTTGATATTGTGGCAGGATGAGGAAACACTAGTGTCCGCCATAATATGATTTATAGTTTTAACAGTTTCAGTTTAAAAGTCATTTTGGTCCTATCAAACCCATTCATTTCCACTCAGCTCTGCTAGAGTGGGTGAGTTCACAATCTATTTTGTCTTCATAGATAAATATAATTATAAAAAAAACAAATGCAATAAGCCAAAACACTAACTTAGCTTGAAGCATTAAAAAAAAGACTGTAGAGACTTAGCTCCGCCATTACCACTGGTGGATTTTTTTCCTGTTT
Source organism: Lampris incognitus (assembly GCF_029633865.1). NCBI lineage: Eukaryota > Metazoa > Chordata > Actinopteri > Lampriformes > Lampridae > Lampris > Lampris incognitus. Next base: position 55,560,689 of record NC_079214.1, on the reverse strand, counting down.
CTTTTGCTTGTTCTGCGTTATGTTCAAACAGTACTACTACCACTTTCGGGTGCTCCCGTTAGGGGTCGCCACAGCGGATCATCCGTTTCCATTTCTTCCTGTCTTCTGCATCTTCCTCTGTCACACCAGCCACCTGCATGTCTTCCCTCACCACATCCATAAACCTCCTCTTTGGCCTTTCTCTTTTCCTCTTTCCTGGCAGCTCCATATTCAGTATCCTTCTCCCAATATAACCAGCATCTCTCCTCCATACATGTACAAGCCATCTCAATCTTGCCTCTCTTGCTTTGTCTCCAAACCGTCCAACCTGAGCGGTCCCTCTAATATAATCGTTCCTAATCCTGTCCTTCTTTCGTTACTCCCTGTGAAAATCTTAGCATCTTCAACTCTGCCACCTCCAGCTCCGCCTCCTGTCTTTTCGTCAGTGCCACTGTCTCCAAACCATATAACATAGCTGGTCTCACAACCATCTTGTAAACCTTCCCTTTAACTCTTGCTGGTACCCTTCAATCACAAATCACACCTGACACTCTTCTCCACCCACTCCACCCTGCCTGCACTCTCTTCTTCACCTCTCTACTGCACTCCCCGTTACTTTGGACAGTTAACCCCAAGTATTTAAACTCATATGCCTTCGTCACCTCCACTCCTTGCATCCTTACCATTCCACTGTCCTCCCTCTCATTCACGCATAGGTATTCTGTCTTGCTCCTACTGACTTTCATTCCTCTTCTCTCCAGTGCATACCTCCACCTCTCCAGGCTCTCCTCAACCTGCACCCTACTCTCGCTACAGATCACAATGTCATCCGTGAACATCATCGTCCATGGAGACTCCTGCCTGATCTCGTCCGTCAACCTGTCCATCACCATTGTAAACAAGAAAGGGCTCAGAGCCGATCCTTGATGTAATCCCACCTCCACCTTGAACCCATCTGTCATTCCAACCGCACACCTCATCATTGTCACACTTCCCTCATACATATCCTGCACCACTCCTACAGACTTCTCTGCAACTCCTGACTTCCTCATACAATACCATACCTCCTCTCTCAGCACCCTGTCGTATGCTTTCTCTAAATCTACAAAGACACAATGCAGCTCTTTCTGGCCTTCTCTATACTTCTCAATCAACATTCTCAAAGCAAACATCACATCTGTGGTGCTCTTTCGTGGCATGACACCATGCTGCTGCTTGCTGATCATCACGTCTCCTCTTGACCTAGCTTCTATTACTCTTTCCCAAATCTTCATGCTGTGGCTGATCAACTTTATACCTCTGTAGTTGCTACAGTTCTGCACATCGCCCTTGTTCTTGAAAATCGGTACCAGTATGCTTCTTCTCCACTCCTCAGGCATCCTCTCACTTCTCAAGATTGTGTTAAACAATCTAGTTAACAACTCCACTGCCATCTCTCCTAAACATCTCCATGCCTCCACAGGTATGTCATCAGGACCAACTGTCTTTTCACTCTTCATCCTCTTCATAGCTGCCCTCACTTCCTCCTTGTTAATCCACTGAGCTTCCTGATTCACTATCCCTACATCATCCAACCTTCTCTCTCTCTCGCTCTCATTTTCTTCATTCATCAGCCCCTCAAAGTACTCCTTCCACCTTCTTAGCACACTCTCCTCGCTTTTCAGCACATTTCCATCTCTATCCTTGATCGCCCTAACTTGCTGCACATCCTTCGCAGCTCGGTCCCTCTGTCTAGCCAATCGGTACAAGTCCTTTTCTTCTTCCTTAGTGTCAAACCTGTCATACAACTCACCATATGCCTTTTCCTTTGCCACCTCTCTCTTTGCTTTACGCTGTGTCTCCTTGTACTCCTGTCTACTTTCTTCATCTCTCTGATTATCCCACTTCTTCTTTGCCAACCTTTTCCTCTGTATACTTTGCTGTACTTCCTCATTCCACCACCAAGTCTCCTTGTCTTCCTTCCTCTGTCCTGATGACACACCAAGTACCTTCCTAGCTGTCTCCCTCACTATTTCTGCAGTGCTTGCCCAGCCATCTGGCAACTCTTCATCACCTGGTGCCTGTGTTAACTCCTCCCCGAACACCACACAACAGTCTTCATTCTTCAACTTCCACCATTTGATCTTCGGCTGTGTCTTCACTCGCTTCCTCATCTTGGTCTCCAAAGTCATCCTACAGACCACCATCCGATGCTGCCTAGCTACGTTCTCCCCTGTCACCACCTTGCAGTCTCCAATCCCTTTTAGATCGCGCCTTCTACATAAGATATAGTCCACCTGTGTGCACTTTCCTCCACTCTTGTACGTCACCCTGTGTTCCTCCCTCTTCTTGAATTATGTATTCACCACAGCCATTTCCATCCTTTTTGCAAAATCGACCATCATCTGTCCTTCCATATTTCTGTCCTTGACTCCATACCTTCCCATCATCTCCTCATCACCTCTGTTCCCTTCACCAACATGTCCATTGAAGTCCGCTCCAATCACCACTCTCTCTTCCTTGGGTACACTCTCCACCACATCGTCCAACTCACTCCAGAATTCTTCTTTCTCGTCCATCTCACACCCAACTTGCTGGGCATATGCACTGATAACATTCAATACACCTTCAATTTCCAGCTTCATACTCACCACTCTGTCTGACACTCTCGTCACCTCCAGCACACTCTTCCTTCAGAATTACCCCTACCCCATTTCTCCTCCCATTCGCACCATGGTAGAAGAGTTTGAACCCACCTCCGATACTCCTGGCCTTACTCCCCTTCCACCTGGTCTCTTGCACACACAGTATGCCTACCTTTCTTCTTTCCATCATGTCAGCCAGCTCTCTCCCTTTACTAGTCATAGTGCCAACATTCAACGTTCCGACTCTCACCTCCACACGCCTACCCTTCCTCCTCTCTAGCTGCCGCTGGACATGCCTTCCCCCTCTCCTTCTTCTTCGCCCAACAGTAGCACAGTTTCCACCGGCACACTGCTGGTTAACAGTACCGGTGGCGGTCGTTGGTAACCTGGGCCTCGACCGATCTGGTATGGAAATCTTATTTATGATCCGCATATTTGATTTGGCAAAGATTTTACGCCGGATGTCCTTCCTGACGCAACCCTCCCCATTTGTCCGGGCTTGGGACCGGCACTAGGAATGCACTGGCTTGTGCATCCTCGGTGGCTGGGTTTATGTTCAAACAGTCATGTAGTTAAATATCTGATGTAATAGTGCAGCTCAATTAGACGTTGTAAATTACTTTCTCTTTAAATAAACACTTTAAATAAAGATGCATTACTTTCTTTTTAGCCGACTGAAATAATTAACATTTAAAGATTAAGGCATGCCATGTGCATTTGCAGGAAACATTACACTGCAATACTGTAGCTACATATATATACAGCCTGTATTAAAAGATCATACGTATATGTAACAGATAAGTGAATACATGTTACATGTGCATACACCATATGTTTTATATAACTGTGTATTTATTGCCTACATCAATGCAAAAATATGTTGTATTTGCAATTCTTATATGTAATTCATATACATATATGCAAGAACATATATGAGACATACATCAGGAACATGTATTTTACATACATATAATCAATCAATCAATCAAGTTGCATTTTATGTAACGCTCTTCTAGCTGCAACAGCCACTCAAAGCACTTAACATTTCTGGTCAAATCTCAATTTCAGACACCTGTTATCATAGAACACAAGCTGTTTTCTGTACAATCGCTACCTATTACCCATACAAATAAGTAACAAATATTCAACTTATATGTGCAGACCATGTTTTTCATAAATGCAATTTATATATCCTGCATATATAGCAAAAAAATGTGTGTGTGTGTGTGTGTGTGTGTGGTGGCCAGTGATACAGAGAAATTGCAAAAAACGTCAACGAGACGAGGATCCTTCAAAATAAGACTTTTATTGACGAATCAACAAAGTCTGAGTCAGGTCTGCAGAGTGACTGAAAATCAGACAAAAGCCTCCCTGTCTTTATACCATTTACAAATCTAGTGAACAATCTACTTGCGTCAGTCAATGTCCTGCTGTTAATCAGGCACCTTGTTGATCAGGACATGTTGGTGGAGCAGGAGCCTCTCTATCGATGCAAGGATGACGTTAGGATGTCTTCGGTCATCGCCCTTTGACAGTCTAATGGTTGTCTTGATATGCTACTACCGTTTTCTGCTTAATAATGGTTACACTTACATGATGGAATGTCACTTATCATACTTTTGGGCATAAACAAGTTTATCTTCTACTATCGTTCTGTCCTGGCTATATGGCCTCGTGCTACTTGCCACACTTGTTTGTCACTCTAGTCACATAAAATGACGGATACCCACATATGCCCTTACGTACTACCATATATGTATATATATGTGTGTGTGTGTGTGTGTGTGTGTGTGTGTGTGTGTGTGTACACACTCACTGGCCACTTTATTAGGTACACCTTGCTAGTACCGGGTTGGACCCCCTTTTGCCATCAGAACTGCCTTAATCCTTCGTGGCATAGATTCAACAAGGTACTGGAAACATTCCTCAGAGAGTTTGGTCCATATTGACATGATAGCATCACGCAGTTGCTGCAGATTTGTCGGCTGCACATCCATGATGCGAATCTCCCGGTCCACCACATCCCAAAGGTGCTCTATTGGATTGAGATCTGGTGACTGTGGAGGCCATTTGAGTACAGTGAACTCATTGTCATGTTCAAGAAACCAGTCTGAAATGATTCGAGCTTTATGACATGGCGCGTTATCCTGCTGGAAGTAGCCATCAGAAGATGGGAACACTGTGGTCATAAAGGGATGGACATGGTCAGCAACAACACTCAGGTAGGCTGTGGCGTTGACACGATGCTCAATTGGTACTAAGGGGCCCAAAGTGTGCCAAGAAAATATCCCCCACACCATTACACCACCACCACCAGCCTGAACCGTTGATACAAGGCAGGATGGATCCATGCTTTCATGTTGTTGACGCCAAATTCTGACCCTACCATCCGAATGTCGCAGCAGAAATCGAGACTCATCAGACCAGGCAACGTTTTTCCAATCTTCTATTGTCCAATTTTGGTGAGCCTGGGCGAATTGTAGCCTCAGTTTCCTGTTCTTAGCTGACAGGAGTGGCACCCGGTGTGGTCTTCTGCTGCTGTAGCCCATCTGCCTCAAGGTTCGACGTGTTGTGCGGTCAGAGATGCTCTTCTGCATACCTCGGTTGTAATGAGTGGTTATTTGAGTTACTGTTGCCTTTCTATCAGCTCGAACCAGTCTGGCCATTCTCCTCTGACCTCTGGCATCAACAAGGCATTTTCGCCCACAGAACTTCCGCTCACTGGATATTTTCTCTTTTTCGGACCATTCTCTGTAAACCCTAGAGATGGTTGTGCGTGAAAATCCCAGTAGATCAGCAGTTTCTGAAATACTCAGACCAGCCCGTCTGGCACCAACAACCATGCCACGTTCAAAGTCACTTAAATCACCTTTCTTCCCCATTCTGATGCTTGGTTTGAACTGCAGCAGATCGTCTTGACCATGTCTACATGCCTAAATGCATTGAGTTGCTGCCATGTGATTGGCTGATTAGAAATTTGCATTAACGAGCAGTTGGACAGGTGTGCCTAATAAAGTGGCCGGTGAGTGTAAATATATATATATATGGGGGGGGTTTCAGAAACTGTCAATGGTGTTGATAAAGTGCTAAATAAATGAGGAACGGAATAGCTATCTATCTATCTATCTCTATAGATAGATAGATAGATAGATAGATAGATAGATAGATAGATAGAGACGAGACAGGCCTGTACTGCTATGTATTAAAACTTTTTTCCCGCATCTGTATATAAAATCAATGTTAAAACTATATGACACATTAGTTACATGTCACATACATATGTACATAATATGCTATGCATGCATGTGTAATTTGTATATTACACACATACAAATGAATGTTATATGTATAAATAATTATATATGTGAAAAATTATTTTACATACATATTTTTATGAGCTTTAAATGACACGTGTGTCATATATATCATATATGAAATTGTTCCAATGTCTAATAAGATTTATAGTTTGTACAAACGTATCTGTACATATATGTTTTCTCTTCATATGTGCATTCAATATATATCCATTAGAGCCTGGTTCTCTGACCTTCAGACCATCTCCATCCCCAATATGCCACTGTATTTAACCATCACATAAATAACTCTTGGCTACATCACCAGATGCTCAGGCTGCGACCATAAATATGTCTGATAAAAACAGATATCTATGTCTCTACACAGACACCAAATGCACATGATTTGTCTCATCACAGAGGTGCTTGAGCACAGGAGGATAACTCACCGAGACAAAATGCACACCATGTCAAATCCTATTCCTGGGAAAAGACAGATGGTGTCTGAGCAAAAAGGGATCGTTTTCATAAACACAACATACAATGTTAGTAGTTACTTGAATACCTTCCTGTTGAATTTTTCCAACATTTTTTTCTCAACCAAACAATTGTTTCTCCTCTTCTTTCTGTTTATTCTAGGGTGTCAAATCTACTATGCAGCTACTTTGTATAATTTTGCATGAGCGCTGTGCTATTGCAATGCGCTCTGTTACATTGAAGCGTTACACCAACGGTCTTCCTGGTTCGAGGGTAAAGATGGGCCCTATGAAATCCCAAAGGGCAAGTTTGCACACACACACACACACACACACACACACACACACACACACACACACACACACACACACACACACACACACACACACACACACACACACACACACACACACACACACACACACACACACACACACACACACACACAAACAAAACCTCCAGGAAAACTATTGAAGGACTTGATAACATCAAGCCCTTATTCCTCCTGTGACAGACTTCTGTCTCGCCAAAGTAGGATCAGAGAGAGAGAGAGAGAGAGGAGCCAAAAAAGAGCCAACAGACAGAATGAGACTAGAGAGAACAGCAAAATAGAGCACTCGTGTGTGTGTGAGCGAGCGAGCGAGCGAGCGAGCGAAAGGGAGAGAGAACGAAAGAGAGAGAGCGAGAGAGATGAGATGAGATGATAGCCCTGGGTTATACAAACAAACACCCTTCCTTCTCTTTACTGGACCTGTGTTTGTGTGTGTGTGTGCCATATCCTGCTCTACTTTTCTTTGAACTTACAACAGCATCTCTGAGCATCTCTGTTCTCCTATGATCTCACCATCTGCACTTCTTGCCAGTAACGTCTTTTCTCCAGCGAAGGAAGTGGTCCAACAATAATGACTAAACTACGACGCCATATTGGTGATGTAGAATCACATTTTGAGCACAACATTCATCTCAATGACTCATAGAATTGGAAAAGGTTCCATTTTATGTTATCCAGTTTAATAAATGGGTTTACTATGGTATTTATTTTTGCCTACTCTATTTATTGAATGAATTTATGACAGCATCAAAAGGAGTTTTTTTTTTTTTTTAAGCGAAAAGGTTGGTCAACAAACATTTACAGTGGGATTAACTCATTGTTAGCAGTGGCGGTGATTTTGTAAACGCTCTTCAATTCATTCTCATCCAGCTCAGAACCACTGGGTTTATAGAAGGCATGCTAACATGACGCCCAGAGGATGTAGCATTACATTATATAGTAGAATATCTAAATTGAGTGAGCAAGGACAGTTACAACATTTAAGGTAATAAGGTATATTACGTATTGTATTTTAGTATGTTAGTCATTTGTATATTGTACGCTATTGGTATCTCACAAGGCAGTATGTTGTACGTTATTGGTATCTCCAAGGCATGGGAGGCATCCATCGGGACCATACAGTTGAATTTAAATGAGTTACAAACTCTAATTCATTCCACGTCAGATTTCTTGAATTGATCCGGTAGATTTCAAATGGCTGCCTGAGTCTTCTCCGGTATCAATATTTAATAGTTTGCCATCTAGTAGTAGTTAATGCAGTTTGTAATGTTTGCTAATTTACTGTGATTTATTTGATTAATTTTTCCTTATTTTGTGTCGAGACAGTATCTGGAAATTTGCATAATAAGGTAGGTGCATTACATTTAAGGTATTGTAGTGAATTCAGTGGGCAACCACAGGAACTGCCGCAGCCGGGACGCGAACCCATACCTCCCACACCGCGGGAGACATCGCTAACCGCTCGACTTAAGGGTCCGACTCGTTAGCCAAGGGCTAACGCATCTACTTATCCATGCACGTTACAGTATATTTGTTGTCAGAGTTGAATTATACAGCGATCCTGGCGTGTATACCCAGCACTAGACCACAATAATTGTTAACTTTGCGGAGGAATAAATACACAGTGAGGCGCCAGCTCTGTTCTTACCGGGGTCAAACGTAGAAAGAGGGACTTTATTGACAGATGCACTGTTATATACGCACAGACCACGTGTCAATCTCAGCGCATTTCATTGGCTGTTATCATTGTTTGTCACACAGTACCCGTATGTACTCATGAAGTTGTCTGTGTTAATACAAAAATAAAGATTTACTTCTACAATTGAGAGCACACATTTCATATATGTCAACAATATTACAGCCAGATGGCAGCGTGAATTCACGTTTGCAGCGGCCTCACCCAGTACCGTCCATGCAGTGTCTTTGTCCACGTCTAAGTTTGTCTTCATTTGATGGCTGGGAGAGCTGGCGCAGGATCGACTGGGAGAGCTTGGTCTGCTGCATCCTGTGGGCCCAGGGACCACGGCCCTGCCTGGACCTGTGCCCGAAGAGGAAACACCGAGGGCGGTCTGACAGGACGCGGAAGCATGGCAGGCTAAGCTAACCACTAGCCCATGCAGACTGACAGTTCCGACAACACCATGGGCTGTCTGGCAACGGCCTCGCCTAGCCTTGACTGTTTTTAGTGTCGTCGTGTGGAGTGCGGGGAGGTGTGCCGAAGGTGTCTGGCTGGGGGAGCTGGTGTTGGATCAGCTGAGGGAGCCTGGTCAGCGGCGTCTGGTGGGCCCAGGGACCACGGCCCTTGCCAGGAGCTGCACCCGAAGAGGAAACACCGAGGGTGGTCTGACAGGATGCGGGGCAGGCTAAGCTAACTGCTAGCCCATGCAGACCGGCAGTTCCAACAGTCACCCTGGCTGGTGTTCGTTCCCTTGGACAGTGATTTTTTTTTTTAGTTTGGATATTTGTGTTCTTGTAATCTAGATATGTGTTTTTGTCTTTGTGTTGCACTTTTGTGAGCTGGGGAAAACGATATTTCGTTTCGTTTCATGCACGCAAGTACATGAAATGAAGGGACAAATAAAGTGTTCCTGATTCCTGGTATATAAGGTCTCTTGCTTACAAGACGCAAACACACACACACACACACACACACAGAATATTACATATCATAGCAACTTAATAATGTCCATAATGTCTATGGCGTTGCGGCGGGTTGGGGTGGGGATGTACGGTTTACTTATTGATAAGGTAATGGACTTGAGGAGAGAAGCTGTTCTTATCCTGTGTGTTTTGCGATTAAATCATATGTTTTCCTGGAGGTGAGAGGCAGAGATAAAGTATGTGGCGACCAGGGGAAGAGGGGTCGCCGATGATATGTCCGCCATCACTACTGCAGGCAAGTCTTTCTTCAGCACTCAGCAACCTGATGAGTCCATTTTAGGGTCTCTCGACTAATTCTACAAGAGAGCATTCCTTTGAATTCCTTATCTGCAAAAACAATAAAGCAAAACGTTTCCCCCCGCCTAGAAGGTAAATCCTCCACAGTAACGGAGTTGGCAGATGTCTTTGTTTCCCCTCCACATACGACCACCACCCCTTTCCCCGTGTTTGGGCTGCAGCTCACCAGCGTTCCTTAATGTTCTTTGGTGTGCCACATAGGAAACAACCCTGACTGTGTACTCATGGGCCCTCTAGGTTCAAAGAGTACATCTTATTAACTGGTTATGTAACATTTTGTCACCCCATTTGATGTGGAAGGAATACAGTAGAGATCCTTATCTCAGAGATTCAAACGTCTTGTCTTCCTCAAGGAAACCTCTTTGATTATTTCTCTAAGGGAGCCAGCCAAGAGGAACAAGATGACTTTTTGGTCAAATGGATGAAGTATAACGTGTAGTCTCATTTGAGGTGGTATGAGATAATAAACATTAATCCTTGGTGGAATCGTGCATTTAGGCCCTTTATCTATACAGAAATGCAATATGTAGCATGACAATTATGTGAACCCATTTGAAATTATCTCTAATCCAAACACTTTGAGTTTGCTCATAACAATTTCATGGGGATGAGATGCTGGCTTCCATTCGATGTCCTTCCTACAGATTTAAGCCTCACTTGTGGATTCATCATCCCGGACGGACTTTAAATGCAGAGGGCAATGTAGCTTGGATATGACTTGGATTTGAACTGAATACACAAGCACACACACACACACACACACACACACCATGTCACCCTATACTTGTGGGGACCCCTCATTGACTACATTCATTCCCAAGCCCTTAATCATAACCTTAACCATCATAACTACATTCATAACTACATGCCTAACCTTAACCTTTACCCTAACCTTAACCTCATCCTAATTCTAACCTTAACCCCAAACCCAAGTCCTAACCCTAAAATAGACACTTTTCCTCATGAGGACCCATAAAATGTCAGGTTTTTCCTATCCTAATGGGGGCATTTGGTCCTCATAAGTATAGAAAAATCTAGCGTGTGTGTGCGCACACACACGTGCGTACACACACACCAATTTTTTTTTTTTTACTTTTCATTTCTGGGTATTTTCTTCATTACAGGAACAAGAAAAAAGCAAACAAACAGAAAAAAGAACAGAAAATAAAAATTTTTTAAAAAAAAACAAAAAACAGGAGGTCATGGGACGATCAAGAAACCGCTAAAGTAGAATGTCCCATATACAGTATACTCACAATAACTTGGAGCTATCCTTCTCATTGGCCAAATAAATACACCATTTTCCCCACCGTTTTTCTCACACACACCAATTTCTAACCTTAACCCCAAACGCTAACCCTAAAATAGACCCCTTTCCTCGCAGGGACCCATAAAATGTCCCCACAAGGTAGGCTGTTTCAGGTTTTTCTAACCTAATGGGGACGTTTCCCCATAAGGATAGAAAAACCCCAAAACCAAATCCTAACCCTAAAATAGACCCCTTTCCTCGCGGGGACCCATAAAATGTCCGTAGGCTGTTTCAGGTTTTTGTATCCTAATGGGGACATTTCCCCATAAGGATAGAAAAACCTGGCACACACACACACACACACACACACACACACAGTCATTAGCGGTGCCATATAGAACACATACATTTCCAAACAGAGGCACACAAAGCAGTCTTGTGGTTTAAACCAAAGTCTCCTAACAGAACCATCTTTTCAAAACTATTTCATAAATAGTTCTTTAGGAGAACAAAAAATGGAAAGGGAAAAAAATAATGGCACAGAAATTGAGTTTTAAGCGCATGTTGACATTTTGCACACTTCAGAGCTCTAAGTTCGCTCATGGCCGATGTGACTCGTATCTGGTGCCTTACGTCGTTCTATGTGTACGTCAGGAAAAAAATAAGTAGAAATACAAGGGGGAATTAAGGGACATTTCCTGTTGATACTGATGTCTTGATAATAAGCCTGGATCTGGATAACATGATTGACTTACAGCAGCCCTATCTAATTTCTCAGCAAAGGTTTTTCTCAGCAAAGCTTAATTCAAAATGAACTCAAGTCAAAACTCTTTTACCCTGCTGGTTTGTTTGTCCTCCGCTGAGAGAGAAATTGAGTTCGAGAAAACAATGACGGACAGAACATGCAAAGGTCACCGGTTCACCCAATGGCACAAAAAAAAGAAGTATATTCATAAAGTTATTGAACGACGGGGTCCAAATTCTGTGTATATTTCCCCCTCAGTTAAGCCATATACGTCGTTTTGTAAAAGACTTTCAAATGAGCATGACTCGAATTCGTGTAAAAAGTTCATTATCAGCTTCTCTCAACACAGATTGTCGACATGAAATTCGTGCAAAATTGCCGCTCTCACAGCAAACTGTACTTGACCTCTGATGCGTATCAACAGCAGCCCCGCAGCAGACAAAACAAGAAGTTGTAGAGCAAACAAATAACAGCTGCTCCGGAAGTACGTCATGTACAGTCACAAACGGCACAGCCCTTTGGAAGTGGCATTAGCCGGCGGTCCGCTGTGAAAACCCTGATAGGCGACTCAGTCTGCAGCACTGCGTCCTATTAGTCTGGATGGCTAGCGTGAGACCCCGCACTTCTAACAGTCTGACGTTCCGTGCGGAGTCCAACCATCAAATTAAAATCACAGTCAACGAGTCAATCAATAAAATTTATTTAAAAAAAAAAAACTTCGTTTCTACGTTGTAATACTTATCGTTAGCCATTTTGAAACCTCACTGTACAATCTTTAATTCTCACAAGGAGGTCACAGTCACTCGTTTTGAATGACCAATTGTATCTGGCCAATTACCCCGCTCTTTTTGAGCCGACCCACTCGCTGCTCCACCACCTCTCTGCCGATCCGGGGGGCACCCCGACCGACTAGAGGAGACGCTAGTGCAGCGACCAGGACCAAATACCCACATCCGGCTTCCCACCCCGCAGACACGGCCAGCTGAGTCTGTAGGGACGCCCGACCAAGCCGGAGGTAACACGGGGATTCGAACCAGCGACCCCCGTGTTGGTAGGCAACGGAATAGACCGCTACGCTAACCCGGATGCCCAAGGGAGCGTTTTAGCACAAATATACAGCAAATGCAATAAATAAGGCAAACAACACAAATACACTGATACACACACAGACAAAAGCTCTGCCAGGCTCCTCGCCCGCCCGCCCGCCCATTGGTACCCCTGAAATGCCAAAACACAGACAGTAAATGTACACGTACCCACGGATATATACCAAGTCCAGTTGCACTTCAGTTCAATTCCTTTGGATAACCATGACCTGGATGAATGAGAACATTCACAGACAGACACGTACCCATGTAAAGCACATGTGTCGGGAAACACCAGAGATGCGCCATGAGTCTCTGAATCCTTGTTTGCCGGACAGCACACAGAGCTGATTTCTGCATGTCATACAACGATTTCTTTCTCTCGTCAACAGTGAAAGCCGCAGGACCCACTCCTCAGTAATCAATTACGGCTTATCATATCCAGTGATATCTCTGAGCCATGTGACTGTGACAGGCCTCATTCAGGCCTGTGTGCCTGACAATGAGTAGGTCGTTGAATATTAAGTTTTCCACATGAGACTCCTATTACACACCAAGACACTGTGGGGAAGAGAATGGCCACGGGTGGGGGTGGGGGGTGTCATCCAGAAATAAAGAAATTTTCCCTAAATTGGACTAATCTTTTTTTTTTCTCCTGTATTTTTCATCGGAAACCTGACCAAGACAATAACGTCAAGACATACCAGCTACATCCTTAAAACACAATACCGTCTCAGGTGACATCACTAAAGAAAAAGAGGATGATATGTAAGACAGTTAAAAAAAAAACAACTTTACATCAGCAGCTGATAAAGTAAAAGATGGTTCCCTCTTTGATTAACCGCCTGTAGGGCTATTCAGATTTAAAAGCAGGTTACATCTCCGTCTCTCTAATTTTGTCTCTCTTATTTTGGGCGCGCAAGAAACTTCACGTAAGGGTGAGAGAGAATAGTTGTAATATTTCACCGTTTTCTGCTGCAGACAAAGAGACGTCCACATGCTGCTCAATATAAGCGATTTGTCAGCCCACCATATAAACATATTTTAATGGAGCCTCTGCAGAGCAATAGACTGTCTATTTTTAACCCTGAACCTCCTGTTACCCATCCCAAAAGGATTTATATCTGATTTTCGTGGTGTGTATTTGTGCGTGTTTGTGTGTGTGCGAGTACTGTACGTGTGCATTTAAGCATGTGTGTGCTTCCTCGAGTGTGTAGATAAGGTGGAATACAGGCCACTTCAGGTAAACAGAGAACCTTAATTAGTCCTAGTAACTCAGTGATGTTTGGTTCCTGAAAGCCCTGTGTCCAGCTACATGCTACTGGTGCACATCCTGTTCTGCGTCACTCACATTCCTAATCTCTGTAGTATGTTGTGAATTGTCTACAGTGAACCTACCGCTCTACACTAACAAGCAGGTTGTACAAGGAGGCTTACTAAGATCACAAGGCTACCAGTGTGAAGACAGACGGGTGACAAAACCAAAACCAACATAAGGCGTCTTAATAAGGTGTTGGTCCAGCAGGAGCCTGCAGAACAGCTTCAATGCTCCTTGTTATAGATTCTACAAGTCTCTGAACTCTACTTGAGGGATGGACACCATTTTTCTAGAAGATATTCCCTCATCTGGTGTTTTGATTAAGGTGGTGGAGAGCGCTGTGTGACACGTTGGTCCAAAATCTCCCATAGGTGTTCGGTTGGGTTGAGATCCAGTGACTGTGAAGGCCATAGCTTATGATTTACATAATTTTCACACTCATCAAACCATTCAGAGACCCTCGTACCCTATGTATCGATTTGCAGTGACCCTTCCCTCTAAGGGGACAAGTGGACCCAAACCATCCATCCATTATCCAAACCACTTATCCTGCCCTCAAGGTCGCGGGGATGCTGGAGCCCATCCCAGCAGTCACTGGGCGGCAGGCAGGGAGACACCCTGGACAGGCCGCCAGCCATGCCAGGAAAATGCCCCCCACAGCCCCCCCTCACTGTAGTGGTCAAGCATTCAGGTTTTTCCTTTAATTTGTCACCCGTCTGTATATGCCCTCATTGATCAAGTCAAGTCAAGTTTATTTCTTTTCTTTTTTTGGGGGGGGGGGATTTTTCCCGCTTTTTTGCCTCGATTGTATCAGGCCAATTACCCCACTCTTCCAAGCCATCCTGGTTGCTCTTCCACCCTCTCTGATGATCCGGGGAGGGCTGCAGACTACCACATGCCTCCTCCAATACATGTGGAGTCGCAAGCTGCTTCTTTTCAACTGACAGTGAGGAGTTTCGCTAGGGGAGCATAGCGTGGGGGAAGATCATGCTATTCCCCCTAGTTCCCCCTCTCCACCAAACAGGCGCTCCAACCAACCAGAGGAGGTGCTAGTGCAGCGACCAGGATACATAATCACATCCAGCTTCCCACCCGCAGATGGTCAATTGTGTCTGTAGGGACGCCCCACCATACATCCTGTTGGATGCACGGTTAGATGCAATGTGAACTGAAGTTTCAGCAGGTTTTAATGGAAAGTTCTGCCTCCATCTGATCAGCCTTTTATTATATCGTTTATTCAGCTCTGGTTATCCTCTAATTTCTTTTTTGTTGTTAATTCTTTATCTTATTCCTTTAATATTCTTCTTGTTATTTAATTTCTGTATCTTCTTTTGTATCTCCCATTTAAGGTCTTTTTAAACCTTTATGTAAACTGCCTTGAATTGTCTTTATGTATGAAATGTGTGACTCACATTTTGACTCTTCATAAAAAGGGATCCGATATCAAATTTTCCTTATTTTGAGAGCATTTTACTGTAATGTTGCCAAAAACAAAATGTCATTCGAAAATGTTAAAAATCATGACATGGTCAAGTAACAAATACAAGCTAGTATACAAGCTGGACCTGAGCACTATTGGAGTGATGCAAAGTTAATTACTACACATCATTTGTATACCTGAAGCTCATCTACATAACGACTGCAGTCAACTTTGGTTGTCATTGTTTTTTTTTTTATTGTTGCCTCCCCCCCTTTCCCCCCAATTGCACCCGTCCAATTACGCCACTCTTCCGAGCTGTCCTGGTTGCTGCTCCACCCTCTCTGACGAGCCGGGGAGGGCTGCAGACTACCACATGCCTCCTCTGATACATGTGGAGTCGCCAGCCGCTTCTTTTCACCTGACAGTGAGAAGTGTCGCAAGGGGGACGCAGCGTGTGGGAGGATCACACTATTCCCCCCAGTTCCCCATCCCCCCCAAACAGGCACCCCGACCGACCAGAGGAGGCGCTAGTGCAGCGACCAGGACACATACCCACATCCGGCTTCCCACCTGCAGACATGGCCAATTGTGTCTGTAGGGAGGTCCGACCAAGCTGTAGGTAACACGGGGGGATTTGAACCGGCGATCCCCATATTGGTAGGCAAAGGAATTGGTTGTCATTGTTTTGAGGAGAACTCATTACTACCAGTTTTCACTCCGCTTAATAACTGGACTGAATATGAACTTGACGGGAATAAGCACTAAAATGGCGAGCAACAACCATAGTTGGCTCTACTGTGAACAAGGCCAAAACAGGCAATTTTGTGTATCTTTATCCAGTCAAAAGTGTATACATGGAGGAAGTAGCTCACATTCCGATTCAAAGAGTAATTCATAACAACCCCTAAAATAAAATGTTGCATCAACCACAGATTACCAGAAGTGTTTCATGGAAACATTTATAAAAAAGAAAGGTGATAAAAAAGTGAAAGGTCATGCTAGGGCTAAATCCATGACTTGAGATCAAAAGTCGGATCTTTTACCAACAACTCTAAGATCGTAGGTCAGTCCCTGATGTGGCCACTCGCTACATCATGTCCTTGATGTAAACGAAAATCTGCCATCCATGAAATGCCTTTCTGCTATAACTGGTGAGCGAATGTCTGGCCATATTTTTTTATTGAAAGCTTTGTTCCTTTGGATCAATAAGGATAAATGAATGATTAGGAGGAAAAAGATTCAACAACTTGAAGAATTCTGAGGAGTTGATCTCAGCTACACTGTGATTGTTGCTTTCGTGTGTGAGGTGGCCCAGGAAGTAAACAGGAACCACATCATCCACTAAGTGTGCTCACAGATGAAGATGAATTTCCTGGCAGTGAGGAATGCTTACCATCAACTCGCATACCCTGCAGGGCCTCCGCTGTGTCTCAGTTCATCCCATAGTTTTGAACTGGCCTGGCTTTAGCTATCGGCAACAAGATCCCCTTCAAATTGGGAAAGACCACAAGTTTAAACAAAATCTCAAGTATGACGATTATGAGTAAGGTTATGAGTAAATCCAGTTACATGCTGAGTTAAATCAAACAATTCAGTCAGACTGTGAAATTCCAAGGCCAGCGGATGGATATTAAAATAACCAAGTACAAGAATTTTATCTTACTTTGCCTTCTTATTTGATAAAAGATCTGCTAAGTCAGACAGAAGCTATGGAAACATCCAGAACGCATTTACAGCTAGAGCCAAACCACCGGTGTCCAATTCTGATCACATCACTGTTCATCATTCATGAAGACTGGGACGTCTTCCATGAGTCTGATTTGAACAAATCCACAGAAGTCTTCACAGCTTATATTAACTTCTGTTTGGATTCTGCGATACCTCAAAAGACAATAAAACCGTATCCTAACAACAAGTCCAACATTACAAAGGATCTAAAGGATTGTATAAAACACAAGAGGCTTGCTTTCAGGAATAAGAAGCAAGTCCAACCAGAAACTCAACAAGGCAAAAAGATAACACAGGAAATCCATTGAAAAGGACTTATGTGCAAATAATATAAAGAAACAGTGGGCCAGTATGAAATATATTACAAATATGACTCCCCCCAGAAAAACACTGCCTTCATCTGGATACGCCATGGTTGGAGCATACACATTGATGAGTGGTAAGAAAAGTTCTCCCCCCACAGGGACTCTGAGACTCATAATCCTCTCAGAGATTCCTAATGGTAGAGTGGGCAATCTGGACACAATTCTGTTGGTAATGGCAAAGGCCACTCCAGTATCTCTCCTTCCATCAGCCTTTCCAATCCAGAAGAACATGTAGTTCCACTCTTGTATTTTTCCTTGGCCTTCAATCCTCGTTTTTTGGAGAGCAGTAATGTCAATGCGGTATCTCTCTGGCTCCTTAGCAATCAATGCAGTTCTTCTCTCAGGTCTGGTGTGGTTGTCCAACATGGTCTGAACATTCCATGTAGCAACAGTCAGTTTCACTTTCTTGCATTTTCAACTGGTGAAGTGAAGACACGCTGGCCGCGATGAACCAGCCAGGTAGTTTCTGAGCAAGCTTTTTTTACCCCACCTTTTCTAGGGGCTTCCCCTTATGGGGCAGGCAGTGCTTTACCTGAAAAGGGCTGCCCGGACACTCACACAGCTGCCTCAACCTTGTTGTTGACCAGGATTCAACAGAGTTGCGCCCATCAAATGTGAGTTGCCTATGTGCAGAGGTCCCACTAGTAGCTTCCAGCTCCTTAAGCCTGCTACCATCACGTTCATTCTGCCACCATAGGACTTTGTAAATGCTCTCTTCGAAAGTGATTTCCCCTTCAAGCTCTCCTCACATCACGCCTTGCACAGTAGTTAAGACAGTCGGTGTCGTGCCCCTGTCGAACCGTCCCTCTGGACCTCAGAACTCATTCCTAAACATTGCACCGTAGTGCAACGGGCTCCGTAGATAGAGGTTGCCCCGCAGTGACAGCTTACTTGTTAAGTGATACCATCCATTGACCAACAGAGTGGTTCCTCTGCATGCCATCTGATGTTTGTGCCATTGGTCTGATAGGGATCATGATCCTATTGGGCTCTTATGCCGCAAACACCGAGTGCCCTGCTGCCAGCGCCTTCTTGATTTGAATTCAGAGTTACCTTCCCCTAGCCTTTGCCTAAAGAGGCAAATCTACGAGGCAGTAGAAACAGATGCAGATAGTACCATCTACTAGCATAATGGTAGCAGCAAAGGCTGACCTGACTTCTACTTGGTTTCTACTTGGTGCCAGTAAGGATGGTCCTCATGCAGGCTGTAACTACCCCCTTCCTTACTGACACAGAAGCCCTTCATTTGCAGTGCTTCAGTTATTGTCATTTCCCTGGCCCCATAAGGACACTTCACCTCCAGCATCACGGAAGACCCCACCAGACTATCTGGAGATGCTCCCAACAATCCTGATGGAGAGCGCCACAAGCCTGACTCTTAGACTGGCATCTGTGTTGCAGTGGTGAATGCCCTGATGCCCCCACTCTTGTTCACAGTCCCCCATTGTACAGACAAATCCACCGTCCAGTATTTGCTGCTGTCCTAGCACCCTGGCAAGAAGTGAAGCAGTCACATGCTTTGATTTAAGGACAGCTCCAAAGTTGCTGGCACTCAGCCTCCTTCTCCTAAACAAATTCTAGTTTGGGTTGGTGCACTGACCAGTTGTTGCCACCTGAATGGCCCTCTGTTGCTCCTCCGACAAGGCCATGCTGGCTGAGATAGCCCCAGGTACCTGATGTCCCACAGACTCAACAATTTTAGGAACAGAAAACATTGTCAAGGTGTATGGTTCCTCTTCTGGCTCAGGTGAGAGAAGCCAAGACATTCCTGAGAACATACCCCTGAGGTTATCCCCAAGGCAGTCATGATCATCAGCAGTTAGCTCTCTTGTAAGGCTTATTCGGAGGGGGGAACAGCTCTTCCACGGAAGTTGTCCTCTTAACTGTATTTGGCTTCTTCCGCTGACAGGTGGTGTCTGTACAGCTGAAACTGTAGTTAGTAAAGCTAGCCAATGCAGCTGCATGGCTGCATTTATATTATCCACGTGGGCATCCACATTGTGTGGAGAGAACATCCTCTCCGCCTCTAAAAACCTATGTCGTGGTGGGTTTCATGTTAATAGTAGCCAGTTATAGTTAATTTTAATAAACTTATTTTATGGGAATGTGTGTGTCTAAGTTATTGGGTGTTTTTTACATTTGAAGATAGTAATTCTACAGTGTTTGCTGTTGGGAGGGGGGGGTGAATTCTACTTCTCTCTGGTCAGCTCACAGTAATACAAAGCTTATTTGTGATAAAGGTTGCATTTGTAAAATCTACTTATGGCATTATATCAACATGACATTGGACAGATCAAGTGAGGACACTGTCCACTGCTCTCTTTAAATTCATATATAGTAAAGCTGGACAAAGCAGCTAAATATATAAAAAATCTCAAGTTGATATTATTCAGTATGCAGGTTATATTTATATAATAAAAAAGGAAAACTGCACACAACAGATGACAGTCCTATGGCAAGTGAATTGAACAACTTCTACATTAGGTTTGAGTCCCATGATTTCTATTTAGAAGGTGACCATGTCATTAACACCATAATTATTGATGAGTGTATTCCAAGAATAGACATTAGTGCCAGAGAAGTCACAAGACTTTTTAAAACAACAAACACCAATAAGGCAACGGGCCCTGATGGTGCTTTAGTGTTCCTTGTGAAGACGTGCAGAGGAATTTACACCAGCCTAGGTCTCTGTCTGTTAAAGGTCTTTTGATTCACATATAGTTCCATCTCTCTGGAAAAAGGCAATTATTATTCCTCTTCCAAAAAAGCCTGTTCCTCAGGAAAATAATCACTGTAGACCAGTAGTCCTGACTGCTATTGTAATGAAGTGTCTGGAAAAGATGGTGGTGTGGAAGCTGAGTCAAACATAAACGGACAGCTAGATTCTTATCAGTTTGCCTATAAAGACAACAGTGGCACAAGGGTGTCCAGGTGGCGTGGCGGTCTATTCTGTAGCCTACCAACATGAGGATCGCCGGTTCAAATCCCCGTGTTACCTCCGGCTTGGTCGGACATCCCTACAGACACAATTGGCCGTGTCTGCGGGTGGGAAGCCAGATGTGGATGTGTCCTGGTTGCTACACTAGCGCCTCATCTGGTCAGTCGGGGTGCCTGTTTGGGGGGGGGTACTGGGGGAATAGCATGATCCTCCCATGTGCTACATCCCCTTGGTGAAACTCCTCACTGTCAGGTGAAAAGAAGCGGCTGGTGACTCCACATGTATCGGAGAAGGCATGTGGTAGTCTGCAGCCCTCCCCGGATTGGCAGAGGGGGTGGAGCAGCAACCAGTACAGCTCGGAAAATAGGATAATTGGCCAAGTGCAATTAGGGAGAAGAAGGGGTATAAAAAAAAAAGACAACTGTGGCACTGATGATGCAATACTAACCATAATACACTATATTTTGCAACACCTTGAAAACCCCCAATGACTATGCCAGACTGCTGTTTGTAGACTTCAGCTCTGCTTTTAATACCCTGCAGCAACACATCCTCCTCAGTAAGCTCAGACAGATGTCTGTTAACCCACATATGATCAGATGGTATCACTTCTTTTTGACCAACAGGACCCAGCAGATCCAGATGACTCAGACATAATGAGTCCAAAGTCATCAACACAGGCGTTCCTCAAGGATGTCTGAGTTCCCCCATTCTGTTTACATTACAAATGATTGTACAAGCAGTCATCCCAGCACTTCTGTTGTCAAGTTTTCTGATGACACTGCCATCTTGGGTCTTATGGATACAGACACTGGCATGTCTGGCTTTAGTTTAGAGGTTAAGAAGTTTGCACAGTGATGTGACACTAAGAAAACAGAAAACAATAACTCCATCACAGCCTATCAACACTTCATTTCTCATTTTACACAATGGTGCACGGACAACGACCTCCAACTGAATGTGGGCAAGACAAAAGGAAGTGGTCATTAACACACCAAACACACCTGGACTGAACCCCAACTACATCCACGGCAAGACCGTAGAACAGGTTAACAACTTCCAATCTTGGACTCTCTCTAGACAGCAAACTCAGTTTTGAGTAACACATCACTGATATCCTTAAATGATCCCAGCAGAGACTCCACGTCGTCTGCAAGCTCAGGGCACTTTCTGTTTGCCCCACCTCCTGTTGTTACTTTACAAAAGCATAATCCAACCCATCTGGCTGTACTGTTCCCCCGTTTCTATACCATGCTGACCATCTCCAACAAAAACACACTTACCAGGAACAAAAGCAAACTTACCAGGATCACACACGCCTCCAAAACCATCAACTCCCCTTCGCGCAACCTCTCAGACATGAACGACAGCTCCATCACACACCTTGCATTCACAATAGTGAATGATACCGATCACCCCCTCCATCCATATGTCACACTACTGCCATCAGGCTGCAGATACAGGACTCTGAAATGGAGAAGAACTTGCTTTAGACTTATCTGTGGGTGAATGCTATGTGTTTATGTATCTGTAGACTATATATCTGTACGTTGTGTGGTTATCTGTATGTTTCCATGCATACACTGGCTGGCTGTGAAAACAAATTTCCTGCAGGACAATAAAGACTCTCTCTCTTGAAATGATTTTTTTTCCAGGACATCTGGGGGATCATTCTATACTGATCCATAATGCTTGTATTACCCAAGTTCATTTTTACAAATACATGGGTGTATATACTGACTGTAATTTGTCTTGGGACATCCATGTGTACGTACTAGGATCCAACAGAGACTCTACTTTTGGGCAGACTTAGGGTGTTTGGGGTTAGACAGAGAGTAATGATGTTATTTTATCATGCTGTGATGGAGAGCATATTACGTTACGGAGTTTCAGATGGGTTTGGTAACATATCAGTTACCAAAAATTAAGTTAAAATCACAAATAAAAGGACTGGTCCACACAGCAATGAAAGTGACGGGGGTGAGGGAGCATCCCTCCCTCCGAATGCCTTTTCAGAAGAAGCTAAACAGGCTAGGAAAATTACTGCTGACCCCTCTCCTGTCCTGTATTCACAATACAAACTGCTCCCATCAGGTAGACGCTAGTCTTCACATTAGTGTCTAGATTAGATGAGTGTCCACATCTGCGTCTAAGTTTGTGTCTTCGTTTGATGGCTGGGAGAGCTGGCATTCGATCGGCTGGGGGAGCCTGGTCTGTTGTCTCCTGTGGGCCCAAGGACCACGGCCCTGCCCGGAGCTACGCCCGAAAAGGAAACACCGAGGAAGTTCTGACAGGACGCGGAAGCAGGGCAGGCTAAGCTAACTGCTAGCCCATGCAGACCAGCCGTTCCAACAGTCATCCTGGTGTTCGCTCTCTTGGACAGTAATTTTTTTTTGTTGCTTAGTTTGGATATATGTGTTTAGTTTGGATATATGTGCTCTAATATGTGTTCTTGTAGTTTTTGGATATGTGCTTTTGTCTTTGTGTTGCACTGCTGTGGGCAACAATATTTTGTTTCATTTCATGTACATGAAGTGAAATGACAAATAAGGTGTTCCTGATTAAATACAGGGAGAGATACCTGAACAGGTATAAAAACTCTTTCGTCTCTCTCTCAGTGAATCTCCTAAACTGAGGACATGAGGAGGGTGTGAAATGAGGGGCTGTGCTGCACATATTTCAATGCACTTTATGCCTGCACTTGTCTGTGCTATGCACTTTATGTCTGTCACTGCACTATAATGGATGTATTTCTATGTGGCAGCCTTTATATCCAAGACAAATTTCCCTAGGAACAAGTAAAGTAATCTTGAATCTTGATTCTTGAAACAAAACCAATATCATGTTTGGGGGTTGGGGGTAAACTTTAACAATTAGTGTCTGATATTTATATTAGGCATGCTGTCAAGAGTTTAAACCTACTTCTGCTCCTGTCGACCTATGTGATAGTCCTGAGAGCATGTATTGAGCCCTCATGAAAGTTAGATATCAAAGTTCGGGTACCGACTAGAGCTGGGAATCAGCAGGTATCTCCTGATTTGATATTGCAACAATATTTTAGTATCGATTCAATACATATTTTGAATTTTCAAATATCAAAATATCCCCGATATAGCGATTAGATATTACGATTTTTGTCAAGGCTCCAACCACTCTTATCCACCTTGAAACGTAAAAACTGCAAACTGTATTGTGATTTCGCATTGACTCAATTTCCTCCCCAGCCTTGGTATCTATGATATTTCCACTTGAAGGATAATTTTGTTGTTGTGTTTTTTACAACCTGGGTCTTTGCATGTTGCGTTGGCCCGTCACAGTCCTAAAGGTGCAAGAACAATATTTTTGCATAGCCTACTTTGGCGCCGCTCCGACGTGGCAACACATGCAGCGTATTTGGCACACAAATATGGAAAAATCTTAATGGGACATGCTCTACATCAAAATAGAAAAACAATATTTCTCTTAAGTGCTGAATTTTCTCTCTTTCTTTCCTTGCGTCTTTATTTTTTTAAGCACTCCAACACTTGATTTAGTATTTTTGAGTGTCTCAGCTGGACCTCGCACTGAAAAAGGTCATCACTGAATGTGCGTCCCTTCCTGTATCCAAGGAAAACAAAGAGTATAAAAGAGAGAAGAATATAGATGCTTGAGTTCTTCTGTTACACCCACTGAGTGTCAGAACAATATGCAGTTGGCTAAACTTGATCGCCAAAATGTTCAGCCCGTGCAACTGTATTTACATCCAGCTACGTGTGTACATCGCAGCTGTGTGAAGAAAGAAGTGCTTACGTCATGTACTGGAGGAAAGGTTCTCATGAGATTCCACAGGAAAAGAGATTATGTATGTACACACACACACACACACACACACACACACGAAACATCTCAAGGAACTGGATAAAAGAAAATAGTGGGAACACATTGCCACACATAAAAAATTAAAATGTATTCATATCATTGATTTCTTCGTTGTTGTTATTCTGCACTGGACCACCTCACTCACACACACATACACACACACATTCCAGCACGACCACAAAAATCAGATACTAATCCTTAAGGGATGGCTAACAGGAGGTTCAGGGTTAAAAATAGACAGTCTATTGCTCTGCAGGGAATGCATTAAAATATGTTTATATGGTGAGCTAACAAATCGCTTACATTGAGCAGCATGTGGACATTTCTTTGTCTGCAGCAGAAAACAGTGAAATATTACAACTATCGTGTGGAGTTTCTTGTGCACCCGAAGGTAGCAAAAAAAAAAAATCTTAAAAATTACAAAAGCAAAGGTGTAAATAAAGTGAGTGAAGTGTTGCTTAGCGGGGATGACTATGCAGAAACTAAGATAAAGATGCATACGTACTGTTTCCATACAGAGATTGTAAAAAAGGGAGTGAATGAGGCAGTGCCACAGAGAAATGTGCCACGCATTAATAACAGAGCCTTCCAGGAAGACGTGGATAAGAGCTCATGAGCTGCCACATACATCTCTCAATATAAGCTAGGATATCCATCAGTTTGGAACAACCCATTAATCCGAAGAGGGGGGAAAAAAAAACTTTTCCGTGGGAATCATGGGAGGACAAGAATGGCGATTGGTAGGGTATGAATAGTGATTTGTATAGAGCAAGCATTTTTCATTCCTTTCAAGAGCTTAAAGATGACTTTGGCTCAGCGGAAAAGAGGAAGTTTTACAAAGGAGGCACTGCATAAAGAATCTGGGGGCTATGTTACGCGAAAAGGAGAACAAACTATTATCCTATTTTGATTGGCCTTGGAGTGCACAATCGGCTTCACTCTTTTCTAAAACGACAGCAATCGCTCAGCACGGTACATGTGAAAATTTAAGGAAAATATGGGACAGAGATCTGAACTCAAACACAGAAGCAGATATAAGAGAAGGTTGAATCAGTTCATCTGGATACAACGTTTACCGACAGATACGTTTCGTCACTCAACTTTTTCTTTTGCCGGCAGATGCCGGGTGGTCAATTAGAGATGCAGTGGGCAAATTTATATAAAAATCATCCACAGGTTATCATTATACACCATTTAAACTTCATTAAAAAAAAAGGGATTCATGACAATTATTGTTTGGAGTGTAAAAAATAAATGAAACGGGTACTTTTCTTCATTAAATTTGGGAATGATCCTTTATTGTTTGTCCATTTGGAAACAAGGAATTAAAAGTATTGCCGAGTGGCTGTATAGGCCATTACCAGAAGCTGTGCTTATGAGGGGGCTGGTCTGTCCTACCACCAGGTGTAGATCCAAACTCCAGGGATTGTTCTGTGGTGGAGCCGGACTAAACCAGGGCTTGCTGAACGGATAGAACAGATGACGAAACTCTCATCACAAAGACGAATGATTACCAAGGGATGTTCTATGATGTTTCTGGTGGATATAAATAAAGGAAGGAACCTAACAGGAAGTAAATAAGGAAAATATGTTATCCCCCATGGTGCACTCTTATTTTCTATTTTCCACTTGTCTCCATAGTTCATTGTTTGTTTTTTTGTTTTTTTGCTTGTTTTACTGCATTATAGCCAATTTTACTTGCCCAGGTTTATTTTGTTTTGTTTTCTTCTTTGTTCTGTTACTTATTTTTCCATTGATTTATTGTAGCAACTGGTCTTGTGCGCCATTGTGTTTGTATATTTTGAAAAAGTTAATTCTTCTTCTTCTTCTTCTTTCGACTTGTTCCCTGTTTCCCAAGGGTCACCACAGCAGATTCAACAGTTTTCATCGGTACCCTGTGGTGGCAGCACTGATGGCGGTCTTGTCAATCCGCATCATGATCTGGCAAAATTTTACGTCAGATGCCCTTCCTGACACAACCACTAACCCTATGGACGGGGGCACAGGTAAAGCGCTGGACGCCATCCCAGTATTCATGGACTTGCGCCCATACCTGTCACCATATTTTGAAAAAGCTAATAAAAACTTTAATCACAAAAAAGGGGGTACATTACTTTTGTCCAAAGCCCCTCCCCCCAGACACTAGTTTAGTTCCATAAGATAAAATGGTGGTATGTCATCTTTGATGCAAAAGTTGTTACTCAAACATATTATTATTATTTACAGTCTTAGATCAGGCTCTTCGGCCTCTTGGTCATATCTTAAAATCAGGGTTTACTGAGCTTTGTGCATGCCATGGGTCTCTAGGGTCAGGAACTCCTGAAGTGTAAGTGAATGTATAGAATAAATACAGCAAGTCCAAAAAAAAAAAAACAAGTCTGATTCTTTTTAATGTTTTTTTAGGTAATATTGTAATTGAAAAGTCATGTTAAAAATGAACGTTTCATCGAGATGTGCATGCTGTGTCACCACATCACATCCATCCAGGCTGATATGATCACTGCAAGCAGCCTCCATCGTCGTTAAATTGATGAGGTAAAACTGTTTGTTTGAGTTCCTGTCCTGATTAATGAATCAAAATAAGACATTTGTTGTGTTTTGGGTCTACAGAAACGTGGCGCGCAGGTGGCTGGTTGTGTGCATATCTGGATGAATACTGATGCAAAATAATACCGGGTCCCACCTTTCCCGTTTGTGCACTAGTAGTAAAAAAATAAACTAACAAAATTCCACCGGATAGCTTTACAGATTGTAGCTATAAATCTAAAACAAAAACCTGATTGAAATGTAAAACATTTACAGATGTTAAAAGTAATGACGTCTGTTTTTACTCCCTCAGGAGCCACAATTCATGGCACAATCCTTTAATTAATCTACCCGCTGTCTCCCCATGTCATGGTTCTGGTCATTGAAGGGCATTCTTCCATCAAAAAGGATTTTTCCACTCAGTCACATGGATTACTCTGTAGCAATTGGATTACGAGTATAAAACAAGTACTTGGTCTGAAGAGGCAAATCTTAAAGTCCTCCTTTTCCCAAATGTAATTAGCGCTGCACAGAGCTGCCAATTATGAAGCAGTCTATGGTGGACTGAGCTGACTTTTATTGGCTAAACAAATTTGAGGTTTTGACCTTTTTGCTTCATTTACTGTGTCTGCCCTTCAGAAAGAGATAAGATGGTAGAAGACAATAAAACAGCCTCTCTTTTTTGGTCATCACCGTGAAACAGAAGGAGAGGGGGACCCCTTATCTATTATCAATAAAAAGTGTTCAATTACTTGGCTGTGTGTGTAAAATGAGCTGCCATCCTACTCGGTAAGATAATGGAATTCACCTTCTGCATATCCCTTATCTTTATCTTAAGTAATTGTGCTGGATACTGAATATCCATGAAAACTGACTAGAGGGGAATCTGCAGTTCAGGGACACTGCTGGAGAAACAATGCTATGTTTTATGTTTTACCAATCCCGGCCAAAAGATCTGTTATTGTGAAGACACACCCCGCAACCCCAGGAGATGTAGTCTCATATACCAGAAGGCTTACTTGACACCTGCGCTGAGAGAATTCGATAGCATTTTGCCAAGTAATACTGACATATCCTAAGAAGACCCCAGTCCAACAGTTTAGTTCTGGGAATAAAGGATCGACAGCATCAGAAAACCTCAGTTTGCTGCAAAGTCTGTCTCTCAAACCCTTCACAAGAAATGTCTCTTGGCTAAAAAATAGTACATTTAATCACATACATCCCATTATATTAAAGTTATTATTATTCCAGCAGCATTTCCCCATTTGAATGGGAATTATTTCCCTAGAGTAGGTAGTCCATTATTACTTTGAATTTTTGTTAGTTTTAATCCCGTTTGCAATGTCAATGATTATCCCCTCTTGACCTTATCGATAATTTCAGCCACAATCATCAACTATTTTTTCAGTATGCTTGCAGGTGGCCTAGTAATTATATTTCCACTCAGATGTTCACATCTCACCCAAGTATGAGACAGAGAAGCATTACAATTTCTGTGCAATGTTCCGTCTTGATGAGATTTCATTATATCTGCAAAGATTAGTTTAAAAAAAAACTGACATGACTGACTGACATGGAAGTGTTTTAGGAGATTTTGACCGGACATAATTTACACCTTTCCTATACATTGTTTCTTTGGAGTCAATGACGTGAAGGCAGAAATAAAAGTTCATCAAGATGTCTAAATAGTAGAAGTCCCTCTGACAAGTATTTTCCTTAATAGGATTTAATTTGGTGAGCCACGGTGGCAACACCATGAACCTGTTTAGCATACTGGAAAAGTGGATCACATTTTGTGTTTTCCTCATTATTTTTATATCGGCTAACGCAGGATGACTACTGCTCCGCCCGGCTATATCTTTGCTAAGATGCTGGAAGCTTCAATGAGTCCAAACTGATAAAAAAAAAAAGATTTCTGCGCACATACCTCTATACAGTCTATAGTATGAGATATATACATATATCAATTTCATATTGGCTAAACCCCTCCTGACCAATGAGAAATGTAATCAAATAGGATGGCTATAATTTCATTACACTGGCAGTGGTGTAGTTTTTAAGTGTCATAAGTGGCCATTTGTCAACCATGAAACAAGAAGAGCTAGATGACAGAAGTCTTTCACTGTTTCTGGTTAGATTGCAGAAAACAGGAAGAAATACAGAAATGGAAAATGTGAAAAAATGGGTCCCTTGCCTCACAACACCTTGACGCCTGCAAAAAACCTCCATCAACACAAACCATTAGGTCAAGTATTTTGTTTTATAATTGTTTCTTCCCTTTTTTAACACAAGGAAAAACATCCGGTTTGGGCTGAGATAAGGGTATTTGTTTCCAAAGCAGTTTCTCTTGATTTCAGAATTTGTTGAAACCCTTTGATATCTTGGGGGAAAAGCGGATCACAATATTATGTTGTTAGATTCAAGAAAAGTCTCAAGCAAGTTCCTTGTCTTTAGCAGAATTGTTAAGTAGGGGACAAAAGAGAGCTTATATTGGTTCTTGTTGTTCAGCAAGGAGTCCTTTATGGAGCGGCCCATCACTTTGTGGCAGATCCCCAAGGGGCTTAAAATCCTGGCCTTCAGTTTAACAGAAAGTCCCCTGAACCAAAGGGAGCTTCCACATAGTAGGATGCTTTGTACAATGGAGCAGAAGAATGGAGTGAGCATTTCCCTGCTAGCTCCAAAAGATATACATGTCCACATGGTAGCTCTAGGACAGAGCACAGTCCACATATCTCTCCTGGTACTTGAATGATGCCTCTTGTTAGATGGGCTGGTTGGGAATGATGACTGGAGTGTTATAGACGCCAAGTTCAGTTCTGTAGATGACCTCTTTCGTTTTGATGGTGTTGAGTATGAAAGGGTTGTGATCACCCCACCGGATCAGTTCGTTGACACTTTCCAGGTAAAGGTAGAGATCCTCCCTCTTCTTTCTTTTTGGTCTTCACAATTGTATTTGGTCAATTACCCCACTCTTCCGAGCTGTCCCGGTCATCGCTCCACCCCCTCTGCCGATCTGGGGAGGGCTGCAGACTACCACATGCCTCCTCTGATACATGTGGGAGTCCCCAGCCGCTTCTTTTCACCTGACAGTTTCGCCAGGGGGACGTAGCACATGGGAGGATCATGCTATTCCCCCCAGCTCCCCCTCCCCCGAACAGGCGCCCTGACCAACCAGAGGACGCACTAGTGCAACGACCAGGACACATACCCATATCCGGCTTCTCACCCGCAGACATGGCCAATTGTGTCTGTAGGGATGCCCGACCAAGCCGGAGGTAAAACGGGGATTCGAACTGGCGATCCCTGCGTTGGTAGGCAATGGAATAGACTGCCATGCCACCTAATCACCCCTCCCCCTTCTTCAACACCGCAACCAGTGTAAGCTGTGGTCAGCCTGTTAGAAGGGGTAGGTCTTTTTTTATCTCAAAAAGTGGACCTCATTATTATTATTATTATTATTCAGAGTACAGGATACCTTAAGCCTTTGACTTACTGTGGCTACAATTACACAAAAATGTTTAGTACACTAAAACTTGAACTGAGTGGAAGGATCACCATATAATAGATATTTCTTTAAAAATCATATGGTAGTGACTATGAGCTTATTTTGTTCCTAAAATTATTACTGCTTGGTTTCATTAAACACACTTTTGTTAGTCTTTTTGGACCTTTTGTTTTTTGAAGAAAGTTGAACATATTCAGAGGACTACAGCAACACAGCAAAGAGTGGGGTATTCATAATAGCCATTCTTTTCAACTGACACCGGTGCTTGAATTGGGCTGGTAGTCACTGCTACGCCATACAGGTGTAACATTGAAACTGAACATTATCATCTCACAGAGCTCAAGTAGTCAACATCACTATCCCAGCATGCATCTGCTTTGATCAAAACAATATCACATTGGCAAGGCTCCTGACTCGTTTCATCTGCAGTCTTGTCATGTTTCATCTGCAGTCTTGGGCTGCTGTGGGTGTCCTGGTCGCTACCCTAGTGCTTCCTCTGGTTGGTCAGGGCGGCTGTTCGGGGGGGGGGGGGGGGGGCGACAGCGTGATCCTCCCATGTGCTACGTCCCCCTGGCGAAACTCCTCACTGTCAGGTGAAAAAGAAGTGGCTGGCAACTCCACATGTATCAGAGGAGGCATGTGGTAGTCTGCAGCCCTCCCCGGATTCGCAGAGGGGGTGGAGCAGTTGGTTACCCCACTCTTCGGATGGCTCCGAAGAGTGGGGTAATTGGCTGGGTACAATTTGGGAGAAAAGGGGGGGGGGATCCCCTCCCCCCAAAAAAAGTGAGTTGACCTCCACCTGCTTCACTTTGGAAAGCAGTTTATCCTGCTGTAATCCATTGTAAGCAGATTAAAAGTCAATAAACGACACCCTGGCATAAGGTTTTTGCAACAGGTGCATTTACATAGTCAGTGACTGGGTGCATAATGGTATCGCTATGAGCACAATTAAAATAATAATGCCAAATATCCAGTTGTTGCGCTACATCCTCATAATTCCATCATAACTGACTCTGACTTGTAATGTTTTTCAGGTCAGGTTTCTATAGCCATTACACATTAATAGGTTCCTTATACCATTATGTTTACATTATCTATGCCTGGTCCCTTCCTGTACTTGAGAGCTCTTGCATTGACTGCCAATTTGGCCACAAAAGATCATGATGGGTTAAAATATTAGGTATATCATGGGGAAGCTGCACCAAGCATACTTGCAACCTTTTTTAGTTACCATAAGGAGCAGGGTTCAAGCCCTGGTCCTTGAGATTCCAAGTTCTTGCTTTAACACAAACAAGGATTACAGCTTGAACAAACACTGAGAAGTAGGGGCGTTGGCTGTTAATCCTGCCATGGACAGGTTCTACAGCTGTAGTATCAGCTAATGTTAAGAGGCTTCTTTTAAGATGAGCGGGCCACTTGACAGCATAATTTTGAAGACTGTTATCTTGTCTTAACGTATACTGGAGATGTTTATTGTACCGCTTTATGTTCAGTCTTCCAGCTCTTTTTTCAAGGCTTTTAAACCAAGAGTCTACCTTGTAGGTTTAAAGTAATTGTCAGTGATATAACCGTCCTGTCTTCTGACAAGCCACTAAACAAACTGAAGGCTTAGCTGGTACTTGCTAACAAGAAAACTTTGGGCTGTCTTAGAGTGAACTTACTTTACGCTAAGTATGCTTACTTACAAATGTTTAGAGTGTAAAATGCACAGCTTCATACCACCCCCTCTTCAAACCATTTCCAAACAGCTCTTTACTGTTGCAAGTTTACAAGCACTTAATGGAGTGACACAGAGACAGCCCTCTGGGTGGGTGAGTGTGGATAAGTCTTCTCCCTCCCCTTTTTTTTTCTGATACCAACAACATTAATAAAATTTATCCACCGATAAATATGTCCCGGTTATGGAACGGTGCTGAGAAGCCGCAAGCTATCAACCCTCCCGCAGTCATCAAATAGTAATCCTTAAAACCTGCTCACAAACATTTTTTTTGTGCTTTGCATTAACTTAACCCAAGTACAAATGGAAAATGGCACAAAAAAGAAGAAACAAACTCAAGAGAAAATTAACAATGAAGAGTAGAACATGTCGCAGGGATCTGATCAAGCTGATGAGCTAGGAGAGATGGGGGAGGTTGGCGACTGTGACTCTAACAAGTCCATTAACCTAAACCCCAGCAGCACAGATATCATGAATGTAATCAAATAAATGGAAAAATTAGTCACGAGTAAAATTGACGGTGTAATATCGGCAATTAAGGGAGTGAAAGAAACAGAGGAACATATTCAGGGGTGAAAGAGGAAATTGTCCGACTTCGGGCCCATACAAACACTTTGGAATCTCAGATAAAATCATTGACGACATGGAGAACTGAAGCCGAAGGAACAATTTGAGGGTGGTCTGCTTGCCCGAGAAAGAGGAAGGATGAGACAATTGTGCATTTTTGGAAAAATTGCATCCAACAGTTTTCGATTTGGATACACATTTGGTTTTAGAAAGTGCACATTAGGATTGGTTCACAATGACACAAGAAGAATCAAAATGACACACCACCAAAAAGAGAGCGAGTTATGTTAGAGAGAAAAGAAAGGTTAGAGTGAGGGAGGAAGGAGAAAGATGATTTAGGACAATATGAAGAAGGGGTCTAGAAGGAACAGAGTTGCTGAACTCTGCTCCTTCTAAATCATCAATCCTCTTTGGGTTCGAGCCCCGGGGTAGTCCTACCTTGGGGGTCATCCCAGGTCGTCCTCTGTGTGGAGTTTGCATGTCCTCCCTATGTCTGCGGGGGTTTCCTCCAGGTGCTCCGGTTTCCTTCAACAGTCCAAAGACATCTAGGTCAGGTGAATCGGCCATACTAAATTGTCCCTAGGTGTGAACGTGTCGGCCCTGCAATGAACTGGCGGCCTGTCCAGGGTGTCTCCCCGCCTGCAGTCCAATGACTGCTGGGATAGGCTCCAGCATTCTGTGACCCTGATTGGGATAAGCGGCTTGGATAACGGCTGGTTGGACACCGCCAAAAAGAACACTCTTGAAGTTTTTGAACTACATGCAAAAAGAGCAAGTTCTGAGAGTGCTAGGGCCAAGGGGATGATTCGTTATAATGAACACATCCTTCGATTTCATCCAGATGTTGCTGCTGAAGTCCACAAGAAACAGAGAGCCTACGATGGCATGCAAGCTAAAAAAACAGGAGAATGAGCAAGCATAGGATCTTCTATTCTATTCAGCTACTAAGCACCAGGAGCACTCCACGCTGTTTGACACTCCTGCAGAGGTGGAAAGCTTCATCGAATGATTGGATAAAGAGTAAAGGTAGTGCTATTGCAGTCAGAAAGAAAGATGAAATGGAGATATCTCACCCTCTTTTTTTGCATCGGAAATGAGCATATTCAATTGACAGATTACCATATGGGCTGTGAGGTAGAATGGGTCATTCAAAGTAGAAATACTTTTTCTAATTGTGTAATGGTTTAACTGTGATGGGTTTACTGTATGTTCTATGTTGACATGAAAATATCACAGGTTTTATTCTGATCAAAACAAGACTAGAAGTAGTAATGCAATATGGGTTATGACAGGAGAGAGGTGGTCTCAGTGCCTGATAGTTCCTCCCGGGTGTGTGGACCAATTAACATCATAAAAGGAGTGAACCATTCGGGGGTGCGGGGCTCGATCGAGTAGTATGGACACAGAGGGGGAACTCCTGGGCTTTGAATTTATACTAACTATAGGTTTTGAGTTTATTCTTATTTTTTGCTTCTCAATGCTTAATACAGATGGGTATATGCTATAGGAAATGTGTCTTTCAGTACAGCATACGAAATGTGACGTCTGAGACAGGAAAAGTGAAATTTCTAACATGGAATTGTAGGGGAATTGGTAATATTAAAGAAGTTATGCAGGTAATGGACAGAATCAAACAATTACAGGCAAAAGTAGTTTTCTTACAGGGAATGCACATGGTAACAGGAGATACAGTTAGGGTACAGAGGAGAAGGCAGGGCCAAGTGTTCTCTAGCTGTTACGCTTCCAAAGCAAGAGGGGTGGATTTAATTCACAAAACAATTCTAATACACGTCCAAAATGTAATCAAAGATCCAGGGGCAGGTTCATTTCCATCCAAGAATTTTTTTTTCAGAGAAAATATATTCAATTAATATACACTACCGTTCAAAAGTTTGGGATCACCCAAACAATTTTGTGTTTTCCATGAAAAGTCACACTTATTCACCACCATATGTTGTGAAATGAATAGAAAATAGAGTCAAGACATTGACAAGGTTAGAAATAATGATTTGTATTTGAAATAAGATTTTTTTTACATCAAACTTTGCTTTCGTCAAAGAATCCTCCATTTGCAGCAATTACAGCATTGCAGACCTTTGGCATTCTAGCTGTTAATTTGTTGAGGTAATCTGGAGAAATTGCACCCCACGCTTCCAGAAGCAGCTCCCACAAGTTGGATTGGTTGGATGGGCACTTCTTGCGTACCATACGGTCAAGCTGCTCCCACAACAGCTCAATGGGGTTCAGATCTGGTGACTGCGCTGGCCACTCCATTACCGATAGAATACCAGCTGCCTGCTTCTGCTCTAAATAGTTCTTGCACAATTTGGAGGTGTGTTTAGGGTCATTGTCCTGTTGTAGGATGAAATTGGCTCCAATCAAGCGCTGTCCACTGGGTATGGCATGGCGTTGCAAAATGGAGTGATAGCCTTCCTTATTCAGAATCCCTTTTACCCTGTACAAATCTCCCACCTTACCAGCACCAAAGCAACCCCAGACCATCACATTACCTCCACCATGCTTAACAGATGGCGTCAGGCATTCTTCCAGCATCTTTTCATTTGTTCTGCGTCTCACAAACGTTCTTCTTTGTGATCCAAACACCTCAAAGTTGGATTCATCCGTCCACAACACTTTTTTTCAGTCTTCCTCTGTCCAATGTCTGTGTTCTTTTGCCCATCTTAATCTTTTTCTTTTATTGGTCAGTCTCAGATATGGCTTTTTCTTTGCCACTCTGCCCTGAAGCCCAGAATCCCGCAGCCGCCTCTTCACTGTAGATGTTGACACTGGTGTTTTGCGGGTACTATTTAATGAAGATGCCAGTTGGGGACCTGTGAGGCGTCTGTTTCTCAAACTAGAGACTCTAATGTACTTATCTTCTTGCTCAGTTGTGCAACGCGGCCTCCCACTTCTTTTTCTACTCTGGTTAGAGCCTGTTTGTGCTGTCCTCTGAAGGGAGTAGTACACACCGGTGTAGGAAATCTTCAATTTCTTACCAATTTCTCGCATGGAATAGCCTTCATTTCTAAGAACAAGAATAGACTGTCGAGTTTCAGATGAAAGTTCTCTTTTTCTGGCCATTTTGAGCGTTTAATTGACCCCACAAATGTGATGCTCCAGAAACTCAATCTGCTCAAAGGAAGGTCAGTTTTGTAGCTTCTGTAACGAGCTAAACTGTTTTCAGATGTGTGAACATGATTGCACAAGGGTTTTCTAATCATCAATTAGCCTTCTGAGCCAATGAGCAAACACATTGTACCATTAGAACACTGGAGTGATAGTTGCTTGAAATGGGCCTCTATACACCTATGTAGATATTGCACCAAAAACCAGACATTTGCAGCTAGAATAGTCATTTACCACATTAGCAATGTATAGAGTGTATTTCTTTAAAGTTAAGACTAGTTTAAAGTTATCTTCATTGAAAAGTACAGTGCTTTTCCTTCAAAAATATGGACATTTCAATGTGATCCCAAACTTTTGAACGGTAGTGTATATATTGTCCCAATGATGAAAATCCAACCTTTTACAATGCTTTATTTTTACTGGCTGCTAACTTGTCAGGGCAATATTATATAGCAGGGGATATTAATTGCACATTGGACCCAGGGAAAGACCATTCTGTAGGTATTGACAACACGCACACCAAATCTAGGAAATTGATGCGACAGTTTATGAAATACCTTAACTTGTTGGATATTTGGAGACATATTAATCGTAACTCAATATCTTACTCATGCTTTTCGAGTACACACCAAACGCACTCACGTATTGATTACTATCTAGAGTCCGCACAATTGTTTCCCAATATTATGGATTGTCAATACCACAGTGTAGTTATTACTGACCATGCGGAAGTATAATTAATATAGACACACAAAAATAGTGAGCGGCTCTCCTAAAAGGCATCTTCAAACAGGATGGATTCAGGGCCCATCATTTAAAGAATTCCCTGCCATTTTTTTCCCGATTTATACATCTGAAACCTCTGCATGTGTAAAATGGGATGCATTCAAAGCCGTCATTACAGGTCAAATTATTTATATATATATTATTATTATATCCATCCATCCATTATCCAAACCACTTATCCTGCTCTCAAGGTTGCAGGGATGCTGAAGCCTATCCCAGCAGTCATTGGGTGGCAGGCGGGGAGACACCCTGGACAGGCCGCCAGGCATTATTGGCTTTTGTAACTTAAAATCCCCAAAAATCTAAACAAGAGATTAAAAAACTAGACAGCCAGATAAATCAACTCGAAAAGGACATTTTCCAGAAAGCAATTGATATCACAGATAGACGATCATCAGAAACTATTGCTACTCAGGTCCCAATATAATGAATTGTCTGCAAGTAGAGCAGCAGAAAAAATATAAAAAGTTAGAACAGAATTTTTATGAACATGGAGATGGCAGATTAGACAAAGGCAAACTGAACGAGCTATCACTACAGTTGAAGGCCCATCAGGAAGCTTAGTAGATCAAGTGAAGCTTAATGAAGCATTTAAAGATTATCATTTTTTTTAAAAACAAATATATATATATATATATATATATATATATATATATATATATATATATATATATATAGACACTCACCGGCCACTTTATTAGGCACACCTGTCCAACTGCTCGTTAACGCAAATTTCTAATCAGCCAATCACATGGCAGCAACTCAATGCATTTAGGCATGTAGACATGGTCAAGACGATCTGCTGCAGTTCAAACCGAGCATCAGAATGGGGAAGAAAGGTGATTTAAGTGACATTGAACGTGGCATGGTTGTTGGTGCCAGACGGGCTGGTCTGAGTATTTCAGAAACTGCTGATCTACTGGGATTTTCACGCACAACCATCTCTAGGGTTTACAGAGAATGGTCCGAAAAAGAGAAAATATCCAGTGAGCGGCAGTTCTGTGGGCGAAAATGCCTTGTTGATGCCAGAGGAGAATGGCCAGACTGGTTCGAGCTGATAGAAGGGCAACAGTAACTCAAATAACCACTCATTACAACCGAGGTATGCAGAAGAGTATCTCTGAACGCACAACACGTCGAACCTTGAGGCAGATGGGCTACAGCAGCAGAAGACCACACCGGGTGCCACTCCTGACAGCTAAGAACAGGAAACTGAGGCTACAATTCGCACAGGCTCACCAAAATTGGACAATAGAAGATTGGAAAAACGTTGCCTGATCTGATGAGTCTCGATTTCTGCTGCGACATTCGGCTGGTAGGGTCAGAATTTGGCGTCAACAACATGAAAGCATGGATCCATCCTGCCTTGTATCAACGGCTCAGGCTGGTGGTGGAGGTGTAATAGTGTGGGGGATATTTTCTTGGCACACTTTGGGCCCCTTAGTACCAATTGAGCATCGTGTCAACGCCACAGCCTACCTGAGTATTGTTGCTGACCATGTCCATCCCTTTATGACCACAGTGTTCCCATCTTCTGATGGCTACTTCCAGCAGGATAACGCGCCATGTCATAAAGCTTGAATCATCTCAGACTGGTTTCTTGAACAAGACAATGAGTTCACTGTACTCAAATGGCCTCCACAGTCACCAGATCTCAATCCAATAGAGCACCTTTGGGATGTGGTGGACCGGGAGATTCGCATCATGGATGTGCAGCCGACAAATCTGCAGCAACTGCGTGATGCTATCATGTCAATATGGACCAAACTCTCTGAGGAATGTTTCCAGTACCTTGTTGAATCTATGCCACAAAGGATTAAAGCAGTTCTGAAGGCAAAAGGGGGTCCAACCCGGTACTAGCAAGGTGCACCTAATAAAGTGGCCAGTGAGTGTGTATATATAGGAGTGCTCTTCCAAATTGCATATCCAGACAATTTTTAGATAATCTAAATTTACCACAGATCTCAGATTAAGATAAGAATAAATGAGAAGCTGAATCAACATTACAAGCAATTGCAGAAGCTATTGATTCTATGAAGGCAGGGAAAACTGCAGGCCCAGATGGTCTTGCTACTGACATTTATAAGAAATTTAGAGATAAATTGCTAACCTCCCTTTTAGAAATGATATCCAAAGCTTTTCAGGAGGGTCTTCTCCCTACATCTATAAAAGCAGCCTTAATTACACTACTACCAAAACCAGGAATAACATATTCTTACTGGCACTTTCTCCTCACTGCCAACAATAGACACAAAGCCATTCGTAATGAATGGTGCATAATCTGAAACAGCCGGGGTTTTCTCAACTGGCTGCAGGTCAGGAGATAACACAGGAATAGACCAGTTGTCAGCTGAAACCGAAAGTACACTAGGTTTCAACTTGGTGCTAGGCGGAGACTTAGAGGCCTTAGCCTTCAGGACAGGACACTCATCCTTCCAGTGACCCCTACCCTGACGGTGGTTACAGACTCTATGAAAGTCATCCTTCCCTCGGGAACCACCATCAGATTTAAACAGACAGATACTCGTTCCCAGCACCATCTCTAGCGTGGCAAGCCACAAATGAACTCTCCTTCTCATTATGTCCCCAGTCACGAGCATGGGTTTCCCCCAAATGGCCCTTGTGCATTAACACAAATTCATCGGCCAAAACAGCAGCCTCTGCGGCTGTATCTACCTTGTGCTCATTAAGATAGACTGCGAGACGCTCCGGGACAGAATCTTTAAATTGGGCCAATATAACCAACTGACAACGCACCAAATGTGGACACGTCAGAAGCAGTGCACCAGCGACCAAAATGCATAGTCATTTCACAGACAAAGTCAACATGAGATTGTTTATCCTTTCGTTTTAAGCCTCTAAACCGCTGGCGATAAGCCTCAGGGACGAGCTCATAGGCCCTCAAAATCACAGTTTTAACTGTCGTGTAATCCTCGCTCTCAGTAGTGCTCAAAGCACAGTAGGCTTCTTGAGCTCTATCCATTAACACACTTTGTAGAAGCAGTACGCAGTCCGAATCAGGCCAACCTCTAGTCTCAGCGACTTGCTCAAATAATACAAAGAACGTATCTGGATCATCCTCATTAAACTTAGGCACAAGACGCAGATTTGCAGTCACATTGCTCCCCCTAGGGGATTCGGGAGTAGGAGAGCCCTCCACTATTTTACCTTCCCTAATCAACACCAAACCCCCCCCCCCCCATTGGAATTCTAGTCTTAACTTTTCGAGCTCTTCTTAGCTTCCTCCGCCTCTCTGTCTTTCTGTCGCTCAGCTCTATCAAACTCAACTTGCATCAATAAAATGTTCTCCTGCTGCAATAACAACTCCCTTTGTTGTTCAAACGTCAAATTACTACTCGTAGGCAGAACAGCAGGTGACGTAGCTGACGCATGCAGAGGTGGACTAGCCTCACTCTTAATGACACTGGTCTCCTTAAGCTTGTCAGACAGAAAAGACCTAAGACTCTCTTTGTTTCAGGAACCAGTTATCTTAATCTCCAAGGCCTCCGCAATTTGCATAAGATGGTCTCTCGTACATTTACCCAGCAAGTCATCGGACTGCTGCTGGACAAACTCGTCCACTAGAGTAGCCATAATAACCAAAGTCGTGTGTATCGAGTAGCTACGACAACAATATGTCTCACTTCTCCACCTGCTGAAACACACCAAACCAAAATTGAGGCAACCGTGCTAATTGCTCCAAGCGCAGGGACAGAGACATCAAAGAGGAGTTTCTCCAAGCCCTAGATAACTCACCCTAGTCTTCGTGCGGCTTCGTGGTGGGCATTTACGTACTATATACCACTGGCTCGCTCAGAATAACCAGCACGCTGGCGACTCTTAGAACCACGGCCAAGCTCCCGAGACAAGATGCTCTCTGACCACTAGAATCACACAAAAATACCAAACTAAAATAACAAACAAACTCCCAATGTACCCCAACAAAGGGAATATGCTGCTTATGCCTACGTGGGGATAATAGAAGGCAACAGCTCCAGGTAGCAACAAACCACCCCAAATCTCTAACCACTGCACAAGGAACAACCAAAACTCACCCCTAGGTCTGATGTCCCAACAGGTAGCAGAGCAAAGCGTCCCCCTTCTGGGCGGATGGCTGGAAACAAACCATGGTCCTCTCTCCAACGTAGCACAGAAAACGAACAGGCGCAACAACTACGCCCGCAAAATACTCAAATGGACTTGTCTCCCAACAGTGCGCAGCAAATAATATCACTGACAATATCATAACCACTGCCAAGCAGTGAAATGAACAAAATGCACTAACAAACAAAAAGCAATAGGCTACTAGGGACAGTAAGCTATAACGATGGCCTGGTTCAAACCCAGATCCGGACGAGCTCCCACTTGTTACAACCCCAGCTCAAGGGACGTAACAAAAGAAGGGAGACAAGTCGAGGGTTGCAATAATAATCAAAATATTTAATAATACAAAAAAAGATGAATAAAGTTAAAAAAAACAATGCGCTGGACAGAGAGAGGAAGCGGTGGGATCCGGAAGTCTCAGGAAGTGTGCAGATCCCCCGGAAACCTCCCCAGAGTGTGGGAAGAACAAAGCGTGAAACCTGCCAACCTGAAACTGAAACAGAGACAAAGCCAGCAGGCAGGAAGAGGAGGCCGTAACAAATTGGTGACATGCTGACAATTGAGAATGAAGTTTTGTCAAACATAAGTAAGTTACTGAGAAGCTTTTCGTATAGTGTTTTTTTTCCCGGAAACCATCAATGGTGTAAATAAAAGTGCTCAACAAATTAGGAGCAGAATATTAAGACATACATAGGAAAAAAAATCCCTTTTCCTACATCTATCTTATCTACCATATCTAGCTTTTATATCTCGTTTATTGTTGTATTGATTTGTGTCCCCATGGTTTAAGCCTTTTGCTTCTTCTCTAACCAGTGATTTAGAAATTATTTTTGTTTATATACTTGTATATGTACCTTTTGTAGATCCTCCCATTTTGTTTTGTTTGTGTATTCTGCCTGCATTTGTTTTGATGGTGGAAATATTGTGTTGTGTTATATAGCTTGTGTTTCCTCTGAGAGTTATTGTATGCCTTTTTGAATGTTCATCAATAAAAAAAAAAAATCTTACCTAGATATGTAGGAAAAGGTTTTGTTTTTTTCCCCCCTACAGATATCTTAATATTCCGCTCCTCATTTGTTGAGCACTTTTATCTATACCATTGAGATGGTTTCATATATACATATCCATCCATTATCCCAACCGCTTATCCTGCTATATAGCAGGCTAAGTGGTTGGGATAATGGGTGGATGGATACATGTATATATACATGTATACATGTATGTGTGTGTATATATATATATATATATATATATATATATATATATATATATATATATATATATGGCGGCACGGTAGTGCAGTGGCTAGCACGGTTGCCTCACAGCAAAAAGGTCCTGGGTTCGAGCCCCAGGTAGTCCAACCTTGGTGGGTCATCCCGGGTCATCCTCTGTGTGGAATTTGCATGTTCTCCCTGTGTCTGCGTGGGTTTTCTCCCACAGTCCAAAGACATGTAAGTCAGGTGAATTGGCCATACTAAATTTTCCCTAGGTATAAATGTGCGTGTGTGTGTGTGTCTCGGCCCTGTGATGGCCTGGCGGCCTGTCCAGGGTGTCTCCCTGCCTGCCGCTCAATGACTGCTGGAATAGGCTGCAGCATCCCTGCGACCCTGAGAGCAGGATAAGCAGTTCAGCTAATGGATGGATGGATGGATGGATGGATATACTATATATAGTTACAGACTAGTCGGGCCTAGGGGTTAAGGGTTAAACACGCAATACTAGCCCTAACCTGGAGTGTTTAGTAAAGATGGAAACAAGGTAAGACACATGAAGAAGGACTGATTTCCAAGACTAGATAAATAGCTGGGAGGTAGGCTAGATTATAGAGGTAGCAGGCTAGCAGTTAGCAGGTCCCTCCAACAAAGCCGCTGCCATATGGGTCTCAGCTCCCATAAGTGGCGGACTCTGTCTTGGTAGGTCAGTTCAGTTTAGGTTGATGGTGTTGAGCTGGAAAGGGGTGAACTTGCAGTGTCTTGAACAGCATGTTCAAAGTGGCGTATCCCGAGGCGTATTTATGCAAACTGATGCCATTAATCAACTCCAGGGGACGCACCCGCACCTCACAGTCATGTCCTCTTATACACTGCTTAACCACACCTCCAATCACTTCTCAATGAAAACCAGTCTGAGTATGTAAGAAAAGGAAGGGAAAAGGGCAAATATAACCCCCATCACTTCTAACATTCCTACCCCCTTACAAAAAAAAAAATCTGGTTTCAACCTACTTTGTCTTTTTATCCTTTTTTCCCACATTTCTTAAAACAACAAGACTATGTACAATTATAATCTATTCTGTTTTTTGTTTTTTTTACTTCATTGATTCACATACATTACTATCAACAATGCACTCCCAAACTTTTCAAAATCCCCAAACAATGTGCTCATCCCCTTGACAGGGTGTCCGCAATAACATTTTCTCTGCCTGGCAAATGCACTACCGTCAGGTTATATGATTGCAAAATTAAAATTCCAATGGATCACTGACTGGATGTTTTGAACTTTGACAGGAACATTAGTGGGTTGTGATCAGTGAGGACTACAAGATCAGCTCCAGCACTAGAGACGTACACCTCAAAGTGTTGGGCTGCTAGCACAAGAGCCAGGGCCTCCTTCTCAATGGTGGAATATGGCAATTCAGTTTCTTAGAGAAATACACAACAGGCCTGTCTATTCCTGACACATCAGTCTGTAGCAGGACCGCCCCCACTCCAACATCACAGGCACCCACTGCAAGCTTGAATGGGACAGAGAAGTCCGCAGCAACCAGCACTGGTTCACTAGCTAGAATGGCTTTAACCATTTCCAGAGCTGTCTGACAATCTGTTGACCAGCTAAACTTAACTCCCTTCTTCGACAGGTTTGTGAGTGGTGTTGTCATGGCTGCAAAGTTGGGAACAAACGGCCTATAAAAACCAGACATGCCAAAAAGGTGCATTAGCTGGCGTTTTGTTTTCAGAACAGGCAAGTCTAAAATGGCTTGCACTTTAGCAGCCCTTGGTCTCACTGAACCTTGACCCACCTGGTGCCCCAAATATGTGCCTTACCCCTTCCCAATCTTGCCCACAACCTGACAAGCATGACAACTATGACAGTACGAAACCACATCTTTACCTATTTTGGGCAAGTAGAAATGTCTACTGATTTTCTCTTGAGTTTTACAGATGCCTAAATGACTGCTAAGGATACTTCATGGGCTAAACTCAAGACTTCCTTCCTGAAACTCTCCGGCAACATAATTTGAGTCATAGCAGTCCATCCAAAGGATGATCACGAGGCCACCATTTCCTCAACAAGACTCCATCTTGGAAGGAGGAACCTTCGGCCACAGCCTTCATGTCCTCGGCATTATCAGCCATTTCTCTTAATGGCGCTACAGAAGGCTCTTTACTTGCTCTGATATAAGGGCTTCCTGAGTAAACTGGAGCAGGGGGACACCTCAGCTAGCCTAGCAAAAAAGTTATCAGCCAAAGCACCAGACAGTTCATCCTGCTCACTGAAATTTCCCTTTTCAGCAGCCACAGCCTGAGCATGTGTCACCACACATGCCACAAACACCTCAGGATGTTCTCTCTCTAAAGCCATGGTCTCAGGGACCTCACAAGGTGTCTTAGTCACAACAGGTGTCACACAAACCTGAGTACCAGCCAAAACATTGCCCAACACAAAGGCAACTCTTTCAATCGGCAAGGAAGGAACAATACCCACCACTACTGGTCCATTTACAATGTTATATGCCAGAAATACTTTATGCAGAGGGGCATAAACAAAATCACCTCCTTCCCCCTGCACTGGGGTAGAAGCTTTTAAATAGTTGACGGGCAGTAGGTCTATGACACCCTGTACTATTAAGGACTGTGT
The DNA here is from genome assembly GCF_029633865.1 of Lampris incognitus. Classification (NCBI taxonomy): domain Eukaryota; kingdom Metazoa; phylum Chordata; class Actinopteri; order Lampriformes; family Lampridae; genus Lampris; species Lampris incognitus. Next base: position 55,516,132 of record NC_079214.1, on the reverse strand, counting down.
CACCTGTGTCCCTCAAAATTGATATAGGGACCATTTCTCCCATCGGGTGCACTAGAAACTGCCCCTTTTGACACAAAACCTTCAAACCCCTTCACTACTGGGCAGGAAGGCAAGTTCAAACTGTCCACTTCACAGGGACCGATCTGAGTCTGGGCGCTAATCAATCCCACAATTTTCCCATCTCCATTTTTACTCTTGAGACCAGAACAACTGGACTTTATATGGCCAGGTTTTCTGCAATAACGGCAGATAACATCTTTTTGGAAAAAATAAGGCTTCTCATATCTTTTCCCTGGCCCTGGAGACTGAACAGAGGTGGGAGTAGATTTTGTCATGACAGCCGCACCAGGCCTGTCAGTTGCAGCCTGCCTCCTATCCTGTCTGCCAAACTTTCCTTTCCATGGCACTTCTCTATGAGTTAACTCATAAGAATCTGCTGCCATAGCAGCTTTTCTTAACCCACTAATGCCCATCTCATTTAGATACATCTCCATATCACAGTGTAAACTCATTTTAAACTGCTCCACCAGCATAACTTGCCGCAACTCTTGAAAGGTGTGAGTGTTAGTGCTTGCTAACCACCTGTCAAACACAACCTCAAGTTGCCTAGCAAAATCAAGGAAAGTGTCATTTAATCTTCACTGCAGAGAGACCTGAACTTCTGTCGGTAGGCTTCTGGCACCACCTCATAGGCTGCAAGAACCACCTTCCTCATAGTATCATAGTCTCTGCTGTCAGAAGCATCTAACACTGCATAAGCTTCCTGGGCTCTACCCTCAAGCACACTCTGGATAAGCAACCTCCACCTATTCTCAGGCCATTCTAGCTCTTTGGCAATTTTCTCAAAAGTGTCAAAGAAAGAGCCCACATCATCCCAATCAAATTTTGGCATGAGTCTCAAACAGCTGGAAACATCAAAACAAGCTTCGTGCTTACGTTGTAAGTCACTGTTGTTCACTTTAAGCTTCTCTTGCTCTAATGTCAGCCTTGCAAACTCAAGCTGAAACAGCCACTCCCCCCTCTCTCCCTCTGCTCTCTCATGTACATGATCGTTTAGGTGTAACACCGTAATCAGGGTCTCCACACAGTGGCGCCCCCAAGGGGTGGCTAGGGCCACCCTGATACTATCCCTGGCCACCCCGCTGGCCCCCCCAGCCATGAGTCGCATATGCAGAATATGCTTCTGATTATGCATAATATGCTTCTATCTGATATTTTCATTTTTTCATTTCTGGACATTTACAATATAACAATGAATCGTTTAACATGTTACAATATATACATATACATAACACATTAAAACAGAATTGTTGTGGAGCTCAAAATGTTAACTGTACTGGTATTTGTCTATGCACATCAGATATTTAGTAACATTAACTGTCAAAAAAATAAGAAACCAAAGTATTTCAGTATGCGATTCCTTAACTCTCATACTGACAGTTTTCAGCTAGCCTATACATTATACTACAACAGCATAAGAGAGTTCCTGAAATTCAGTCATGGCTTTTGGTTTTGGTGTGCCACCCCAAGATTTTCAGTGGCCCCATTTGGCCACCTCTATGAAAAATTTCTGGGGGCGCCGCTGTCTCCACAATCTCTGGCTTTTTAGTCTCTGGGGTGATGTCTGCCTCACAATATTAAGCTACTGCAAGCAAATCTTTTTTAAGCTTACGCAACTCCTTGCGCCCAAAAATCACTCTCACAAAACTCCTCTACGTTGAATGTTGCCACGATTATTGTTATCAGATTCTCTCAAAAACAGGCTAACCAAATGAGACGAGACTCTCACAAAATTACCTCTAAGGTAACTATTAGCAGAGTCTTACGGACAAAACATATAACCTGCAACAAGAGGAAGCTCATAGGAAAAGCGCTATAAAAAAATGCAACTTGATTGATTAGATTGGTTGATTAATTGATTGATTGATTGATACGAACGGGCCGCACGCAGAGCGCTCACGACGTTACTCGCGGACCACAAACCCGCCACACTGTAGTACACAACAGCAAAACACCTGCCTCCATTAGCCAAGTAGCTATCAGCTAACCAGCCAAACCAACCTGTTATCAACCTACAGACCTATATCCCCGTATTTAACCTCAACATACGATACATGCATTCACTAACTTACCTTCTAGTTAGCTTAGTTTTACATACATATGCAACCATCTGTTTTAAGTGAGACGTTAGCACCGTGCAGCTATTCTGCACGCAGCTGTATGTCCGTGGCCTACTTCTAAAACTAGTGTAACCGGTTGTTTTCTTGCCCGGTGCGGGATTCGATACAGGGTGTACTGCATCACAAGGCGACATCACTAACCGCTCGGCTAAAGGGTCAGACCCGTTAGCTAGGGGCTAACGTGTCTAATTAGTAGTTTAAAGTCGTCATCCTCCCCGGAAGCGCGCCCTCGCGCTTTGTTAGTCCCGTGCTCCGAAGAGACTTCTGAGGATCTGCGCACTTCCGGATCCCGCCGCTGCCACCAATGTAACCGGTTGTTTTCTTGCCCGGTGCGGGATTCGACACGGGGTGTACTGCACCACAAGGCGACATCACTAACCGCTCGGCTAAAGGAACAGACCCGTTAGCTAGGGGCTAACGTGTCTTATTAGTAGTTTACAGTAGCAACATGCGGCTTTTCCCGAGCTGAATCCAACTCAACTGCGCCTCTTCTCACAAACAATGCTTGGATGTAACTCGATAACTGGCGTCTAAAGGCTACCAGGTTTTATCGAACATTAGTATGCATTAATCTTAAAATAAATCACGGACGAGCGCCCCAAATTATGTTACGGGGGGGGGTAGCCTGGTCTAGGGGTTAAGACTTAAACACGCAAAACTAGTCTAGTCCTAACCTGGCGTGTGTAGAAAAGACGGAAACAAGGTAAGACACACGAAGAAGGCCTGATTTCCAAGACTAGAGAAATCGCTGGGAGGTGGGCTAGCTTACCGAGGTAGCAGTTAGCAGGTCCCTCCAACAAAGCGGCGGACTCCGTCTTGGTAGGTCAGTTCAGTTTAGGTTGATGGTGTTGAGAGGGAAAGGGGTGAACTTGTAGTGTCCTGAACAGCGTGTTCAAAGTGGCGTATCCTGAGGCGTATTTATGCACTCTGCCGCCATTAGCTAACTCCAGGGGACGCACCCGCGCCTCACAGTGACGTCATCTGCTTAACCACACCTCCAATCACTTCTCAATGAAAACAGTCCAAGTATGAAAGAAAAGGAAGGATGGAAAAACGTCCGTCCATCCATCCATTCTCTGGACAGCTTATCCTGCTCACAGGATCGCGGGGATGCTGGAGCCCATTCCTTTTTTTCTTTTTTTTTTACAGAGTGAAATATTTTATTTTTGTTAAGGGAACATCAAAAGTAAAGGGGGAGGGATATGTTATGTATTGGCCAATTAAGTTTGTCCCTTCTAAGATACCATCGCCCTTCCCTTGTGTACCTTTTTTTTAAAGAACTTTATTAACAAAAGTCATACGCCCTTTTCACATGACGTCAGAGAACTTCCGTTCTGACTCCTTGCAGGGTATGCTAACTTCCGGATCGACTCTGGAGTTTTCGCAGTCGCTCACAAACCTCCCTGAAATACGGTTAGATTGTGTACCACGGATTGCCGAAACATTTGCATTAACCAAACGGTCCAAACTCGACAAAGGCTACAAATTCTTCGTCGAACGGTACCTTTTTGATTATGCTAAATGACTTATGTTAAAGGCAATAACTTTAAATCATAGTCAGATAAAAAGCGAGATCTTGAGAGTGTAGAGCCGAAGGAACGGAGAAGACCGTAGGTTCACACTTTAGCCGTGTAGGCAACTTTCTTTAATCCACGGTAAATCAGAGAGACAACCAAACCACAGCTCGACTGAGCGGAGGTGGCAAGACTCCCCAGAAAACTGGCTGGACACCATAACTTAACCCTGCGTTAACCTGCCAGGGCAACCATGACTTAACCCTTAGTTCCTGGGTTGAATTCTGTCCCCAATACGTGTCCACCACATGAGCCCCCCCAGAATTCGCCCTAGTAATCAAAGTCAGGCAGGCGCGGGGGGACGACAGGCCGTCCGCGGCGGCTCCGGATAACAGGGGCCGGAGTGTCTCTGGGAGGCATTGACGCGGGCCTGTGGAGGTTGGCCTGAGGAGCAGAAGAGGCAGCTCGGGCCTCCACGGGGGGAGGAGGCGGAGCCGGGGGACGACCGCGACGAGGAGGTTGGGCTAACTCCAACGGCTGCGTCAAGTCCAGGTGTGCGGGTTTAACTCGGTCCACTGAAACATGCTCGGCCGTGCCCCCAAAATCCACCACCAGGTGCTTAGTTCCCCGTTCCAGGACGCGGAAGGGGCCGTCATAAGGGGGTTGCAGGGGGGGCGGTGTGCGTCGTGACGGATGAACACGTAGTCCGCTGACTGCAGACCTGGGGGCACCTGGGACACCGGCGCGCCGTGTTGGGCGGTAGGGACGGGTGTGAAAGCTCTGACCCCGTCCAGCAAGGAGGCTCGTTGGTCCACAGCTGACCAGGGACGCGTTGCATTGGGCATGAAATCGCCTGGGACTCGCAGCGGCGTGCCGTACACCAGCTCCGCAGAGGAGGCTTGTAGGTCTTCCTTCGGGGCGGTCCGCAGGCCCAGCATGACCCATGGGAGCTTGTCGACCCAGTTGCAGTCCTTGAGAGTAGCCCGAAGCGCAGCCTTCATGGACCGGTGGAAGCGCTCACATAGGCCGTTCGCCTGAGGGTGGTAGGCGGTAGTGCGATGAAGCTTGACGCCCAGAGCCTCACCCACAGCATTCCATAGCTCTGAGGTAAACTGTGGCCCGCGGTCAGATGAAAGGTCAGAAGGCGTACCGAAACGTGAGACCCACGACCCAATAAAAGCCCGGGCCACATCAGCAGACGTCGTGGATGCCAGGGGAACAGCTTCAGGCCAGCGCGTAGTCCTGTCCACCACAGTGAAGAGGTAGGTGAACCCCTGGGAGGGGGGTAGGGGACCAACCAGGTCGACGTGGACATGGTCAAATCGTCTCTCCGGCACTGCGAAGCGTTCCAGGGGCGCCTTAATGTGGCGGTGTATCTTAGCCCGCTGACAGGCAACACACGAGTCGGCCCACGCTTTCACGTCTCTCTTAAGTCCCTCCCACACAAACTTAGCAGAGGTCAGGCGCACGGATGGCTTACCGCCTGGATGAGAGAGGCCGTGCAGAGCTTCAAATACGGGGCGTCTCCAGCTGTGCGGGACGATGGGCCTGGGCTGTCCTGTGGAGACGTCACACAGGAGGGTGCCACCTATGTCGCTGAAAGGAACGTCCTGCAGGCGGAGCCCCGTGTCGGAGGCCCGGAGACGGAGGATGCTCGGGTCCGTGGCCTGGTCAGCGGCCATCTGTGCATAGTCAAGGCCTAGGTGGACCGCTCCAATCACTGCCCTAGAGAGGCAGTCAGCTACCTGGTTAGACTTACCAGCGACGTGCTGGATGTCGGTAGTGAATTCCGAAATGTAGGAGAGTTGTCGCTGCTGGCGAGCGGACCATGGCTCGGCCGTCTTGGACATGGCAAACGTGAGGGGCTTGTGGTCCACGTACGCAGTAAACTCGCAGCCCTCTAGCAGGAAACGGAAATGCCGGACGGCGAGCCAGAGACCGAGGAGTTCCCTGTCAAAAGTACTATACTTGCGCTCTCGGGGTGTAAGCTGGCGACTGAAAAAGGCCAAAGGCTGCCAAGCCCCCCCCCACCCACTGTTCGTGAACCGCACCAACAGCATAGTCCGATGCATCCGTGGTTATGGAAATAGGCGCTGTAGGTGAAGGATGCGCTAGCAGGGTAGCCTGGGAGAGCGCAGCTTTAGTCTCGGTGAACGCACGGTCCCGCTCTGCTGTCCAGTCGACCGCCTGGTTGGGGGACATGCCTTTCAGCGCCTCGTACAGTGGCCGGATGATAAAGGCGGCTCGGGGAATGAAGCGGTGGTAGAATGTCACCATCCCGATGAACTCCCTGAGCGCACGAGCTGTTTGGGGGCGCGGAAAGGCCGCCACCGCTTCCACCTTTGAGGGCAGGGGGACTGCCCCGTCCCCAGTGATGCGGTGCCCGAGGAAATCAATGGCTGTCAGCCCGAACCGGCACTTCGCCGGGTTGACGATCAGCCCATGCTGGCTGAGGCGTGTGAAGAGGGCATGAAGATGGGACAGGTGTTCTTCCTCGGAGGCGCTGGCGATGAGTATGTCGTCCAAATAGACAAAGATGAAAGGAAGGCCACGGAGCACTGAATCCATCAGCCGCTGAAAGGACTGGGCCGCGTTTTTGAGTCCAAATGGCATTCGTAGGAATTCAAATAGGCCGAATGGGGTAGTCACCGCTGTCTTGGGGATGTCTGAGGGGTGCACGGGAACTTGATGATAACCACGGACCAGGTCGACTTTTGAGAAGACGCATTTGCCAGACAGGTTTGCAGAAAAGTCCTGGATATGCGGGACAGGATAGCGGTCGGGCGTGGTGGCGTCATTTAGTCGGCGGTAGTCCCCGCATGGGCGCCAACCTCCATCAGGCTTAGCGACGATGTGGAGTGGGGACGCCCACGGGCTGTCAGAGCGGCGGATGATCCCCATGCGTTCCAGGTGCTCGAACTCAGACTTGGCAATGGCGAGTTTGGCGAGGTCGAGACGCCTGGCTCTGGCGTAGACCGGGGGCCCCTTCGTAGCAATGTGATGCTCCACCCCATGCTTAGTGGTGGGTGCAGAGAAGGTAGGCTGGGTGAGGTCAGGGAACTCAGCGAGGAGGCGGTTGAACTTGTCTGCCTCTGAGAGAGAGTTGGCTAGACCTGCATAGGCCGCTTCCCTCCGCGTACATGCGAAGGAGAAGGTTAAGGCATCGACCAGACGGCTGTTCTGAATGTCCACTAGCAAACCGTAAGCGCACAAAAAATCAGCTCCGAGGAGGGGAAGCGTTACATTGGCCATGACGAACTCCCACGTGAAACGTTGTCCACCAAAACACAGTTCTACAGACCGCACGCCGTAGGTGTGGATAGGGCTGCCGTCAGCCGTCGCCAACTGGGGGCCCCGCTCCCCGCCCATGATGTCGACGTCAGTAGCAGGGAGCACGCTTCTCTGTGCGCCCGTGTCACAGAGAAATCGCCGACCGGAGATGGTGTCGAGGATGAAGAGTAGCCTGCTCGTATCGCCAACACTCATGGCCACTACTGAGTGTTGGCCCTCTCGTTTCCCGTCGGCCTGTAGTTGCAGGGGGAACGGCACCGTTTAGCTTTCGCACCAAATCGAGCGTGGTACATACAGAGTCCAGAGGGCTTGTAGCGGTCTGACGCTGTGGCGCCACCGTCGGGCCACGCCCGCGATGTCGGCGGGGGGCCAGTGAAGGTAGGAGCCAGCACCCCGGCATGGGAGGAACGTTGTGTAGCGACGAAGAATCGGTCAGCCTCCTTTGCCAGCTCACGGGGATCAGTGATGGTGGAGTTAGCGAGCGCAGTCTGGACGTGGGGCGGCATGTTGCGCAGAAACAGCTCCATAAACAGGAAACATGGCTTTTCTTGACCCAGTAGGTTTAACATCCTGCTCATTAGCTCCGATGGTTTGCCATCTCCCAAGCCCTGAATTGCGAAGAGGCGACGTGCTCTCTCCGTTGTTGACAGTTCAAAAGTTTCAAGGAGGAGATGTTTAAGTGCGGCGTATTTACCATCGGCCGGTGGGTCGGTTATGAAACCGCTTATCCTGGAAGCCGTAGCGCCCCCCAGCGCTGCCACTACGTAGTAGTACCTGGTCTCGTCTGCTGTTATGTCTCTGAGCGCGAACTGTGCCTCAGCCTGCGCGAACCATGTAGCCGCGGAAGACTCCCAAAACTCCGGCAGTTTAATTGCAACGGCGTTCGTAGCCATAATGTGTGTGGTTTCAGAAAACTTATCCGAAAACCGACGTCGGGGTCACCAGTGTAGAGCCGAAGGAACGGAGAAGACCGTAGGTTCACACTTTAGCCGTGTAGGCAACTTTCTTTAATCCACGGTAAATCAGAGAGACAACCAAACCACAGCTCGACTGAGCGGAGGTGGCAAGACTCCCCAGAAAACTGGCTGGACACCATAACTTAACCCTGCGTTAACCTGCCAGGGCAACCATGACTTAACCCTTAGTTCCTGTGTTGAATTCTGTCCCCAATACGTGTCCACCACAAGAGAAAGATATTGAGACAGGTCTTGAGGGGGGGGGGGGAGTGAGTGAGAGAGATCTTGAATTCAACTAAATAACTTAGGGAAAGATCGCGCCATCTCAACCAATCTGAAAATGAAGGTACTACAAACAGTCGTATGGCCAGTCATGATATGCGGAAGTGAAGATGGACTTTGCCTAAAATAGATTAAAAGAAAATCAATGCTGCCGAAATGTGGTTTTGCCGCCGTTTGCTGAGAATAGGTTGGATAGAAAAACGAACAAATGAAAGTGTGCTACAGCAGCTTGGAACAAATATGATTCTTCTGTCGACCATTCGGAGACGAAAACTAAAATATTTCAGCCATGCTATGTGTCATAAGACCTGCAGTATTATGAAAAATAGATAGATAGATAGATAGATAGATAGATAGATAGATAGATAGATAGATAGATAGATAGATGGATGGATGGATGGATGGATGGATGGATGGATGGATGGATGGATGGATGGATGGATGGATGGATGGATGGATGGATGGATGGATGGATGGATGGATGGATGGACGGACGGACGGACGGATGGAAAGACAGACAGACAGACAGACAGACAGACAGACAGACAGACAGGCAGATAGATAGATAGATAGATAGATAGATAGATAGATAGATAGATAGATAGATAGATAGATAGATAGATAGATAGATAGATAGATAGATAGATAGATAGATAGATAGATAGATAGATAGATAGATGGATGGATGGATGGATGGATGGATGGACGGACGGACGGACGGACGGACGGACGGACGGACGGACGGAAAGACAGACAGACAGACAGACAGACAGGCAGATAGATAGATAGATAGATAGATAGATAGATAGATAGATAGATAGATAGATAGATAGATAGATAGATAGATAGTCAGAAAAATTACTTTAAAGAAAGACAGACAGACAGACACAGAATCATAGTCATAATCATATGACGTTACCTTTCGAAATTACTTCAGGTTGAGCATTCCTACATTTTCAGACGTCGTCTCTACATCCATGAGTCATCTACGGCGCAAACGGAAGTGAAGATAACCTGCTTCGCGGAAAGGTGGAAGTTAATTGACGTCATTGTGAAAAGGGCCTATTGGGGCGGCAGGCGGGGAGACACCCTGAACAGGCCACCAGGCCATCACAGGGCCGACATACACACACGTACACACATTCATACCTAGGCATATAATAAATATGCAAATGTTAATTAGATGGTGATCCCTATAAGCAGTTCCCACTGTACTGTTTCAATATGGTGATGTCAATAAAGCCTCATTGTATTGAAATTAAAATCAGATAATCATGCTGCCCTTGATTCAGCTGAATCAGGTGTAAGGTTGACAGCATGGTGGCACAGTGGTTAACGCGGTCGCCTCACAGCAAGAAGGTCCTAGGTTCGAGTCCCGGGTAATCCAACCTTGGTGGGTCATCCCGGGTCGTCCTCTGTGTGGAGTTTGCATGTTCTCCCCATGTCTGCATGGGTTTCCTCCGGGGGCTCCGGTTTCCTCCCACAGTCCAAAGACATGTAAGTCAGGTGAATTGGCCGTACTAAATTGTCCCTAGGTATGAATGTTTGTGTGTGTGTGTGTCTCGGCCCTGTGATGGCCTGGCGGCCTGTCCAGGGTGTCTCCCCGCTTGCTGCCCAATGACTGCTGGAATAGGCTCCAGCGACCCTGAGAGCAGGATAAGGGGTTCAGCTAATGGATGGATGTATATACATATATATATACACATACATATACATACATATATACATATACATATACATATATACATATACATACACACACACACACACACACACACACACACACACACACACACACACACACACACACACACACACACACATATATATATATAGGACTGTTTCTCCTCTCCCTCTGTCTCCCTCCCTATGAAGATGGCTTGGTTTTTGTTTGGCCAGTGTTTTTTACAACACCCTGCACCATCCATCCATTCATTCATGCACCCCACCTCATCACTGACATTGTTTACACCACACTCCATTTGTAAGTCATTGTCAATCATGCTCTTTATGATAGACAGGTTTGGCATTTTTGAAGTTGTGCCCCCCCCCCATTTTTACTGCCCTGAGCAATGTTATAATAGCATATAGTTACCAAATTCCAAATCATATCAAACAAGAAGTAGAAAATGTCCATTTTTAAAGGAATTTCAAGCAGGAATCTGGTCCTCTGTCTAAACTGGAATGCCCTTGGTGTAAGATAAACCAAACAGGTGCCACAATGTCAGAACAGGGAGTAGGGCTTAAAATGACCCCTTTGAAATGCACCATAGCAAATTCCTTCTGTTATAGCTTTTCCAGTGTACATTTCACTAATTCCCTGTTGGGCACACTCTAAGTTCTGTCTTCAGAAATAACCATATCCTTTTTAATGCATGCTCAATAATCCAGGTAAGGAAGTCACAGAAAGTTGAATCAGTTCATCTGGACACAATGTGTAACTGTTGTGTTCAGATGAACTGATTCACCTTTCTATGGCTTTATTGTTTGAATTTTCAAAGTTTGAGAATATGTTGAAACATTTCTTGCACTGTCAATTTGCATTGAATGTGAATTCCTTCTGGCCTTGTGTGTCAGCATGTGTTCTCTAATTCTGGAAGTTTGCAATATGTCTGTGCAACGACAGTAATGTAATGTACTGGCAGTAAGAAAACATATTTATACATGCACTGAATTGTGCAATGCAAATATTTTCTGATTCAGATAGAAAATAACTCATATGCAGAATCTGTTCTGAGTGCGATACTCTTTGAGAGTTTAAGAAGAGGGTGAGTTCAGAGTTGCCTACTCTCACGCATCTGGCGTGAGTCTCACGCTTTCAGGCGCTGTCTCACACTCTCGCAACACCAAGGCAAATCTCACGCCAAAACGCCACAAAAGCAACAGAGATGGACAGGTGAACGTAGAAGTGTCTCTTGTATAGTAAGTTAAACCAAGCGAATGATTTTGACTCTAGAAGACAGCTGAGTATTCGAAAACTGGGTCTTTTATGTGGGTGTTTCCATGGAGACGCATCTTAAATTACTCTTTGATTGGTATGCGATGCTTATCTCCGAGTTGAATAATAAATGATAATAATCAACTTTATTTATATCACACCTTTGCGAACAGCATTACAAGGTGCTTTACACAACAGGATAAAATCATGCACATAGTCAAGATAAAACAACACAATTCAATAAAAATTTAGGACATAATGCCAGGTCCGCTCCACAGAACAAGGTAAAACACGGTCAGGATAAAGTCACAAGAACATAATTAAAAGGAAGAGAATTATGGATTATGATTAAAAACAATTAAACAATTAAAATAAGGTGATGAAAGAAAAATATGAAAATATAAAGAATTAAAAATATAAAATTATAAAAGTATAAGATACAAACAATATAATAAAAATTGGGCAACAACAGATTTACTATAAATGGGGTGTGAGTAAGTCAGTGATATATGCAGCAGCAAGGCCATGTACGGCTTTAAAAGTAATTAGTAAAGGTTTAAAATCAACCGTATCCCTAATAGGTAGCCAGTGAAGCATTGCAAGAATGGGAGTGATGTCTTCATGTCTCTTGGAATTTGTTAACAGTGGCAGCTGAGTTTTGGACGAGCTGGAGGGAGGAGATGAACTTTTGACTGAGCCCTGAATATAGGGAGTTACAATAATCCAGACATTATGAGATGAATAAATGGATGACTTTTTCAAGGTCTGTTTGAGATTAAAAAAATTAACTTTTTACAATGTTCCTAATTTGGAGAACGCAAGACTACTACCTTGGTGATTTGTGTGTCAAAAAGAGACACCCAAATTGTGAGCAGGGTGCTTAACATTGGAGGACAGGTTCCCTAGAATATTTTCCAGGTCGCCAGTTAGGTTGGGGGGGGCACATGAAAGGATCTCAGATTTGGACTCATTGAGTTGGAGGAAGTTTTGTGACATCCAACACTTAATATCAGAAAAACAAGCCATAACATGAGAAAGAGCGTGTGCGTCATTACCAGTGAGCAGGACATAAAGCTGGGCGTTGTCCGCATAACAGTGAAAGTTAATATTATAATGATGGATGATCTGACCCAGGGGGAGCATGTAAATGGAAAATAATAATGGACCAAGAACTGACCCCTGGGGGACACCACATGTGAGGGGGGCTGGGGATGAGGAGAATTCTCCCATTATAACAGAGAAAGATCTGTTGGATAGGTAGGATTGGAACCAGGCAAGAGCAGTATCCTTAATGCCAACATAATTTCCCAGGTGATTTAAAAGGATGTCATGGTCGACTGTATCGGAAGTGGAACTCAGGTCAAGCAGAATTAAAACTGAGCAAGCAGCAGAGTCAGCGGTGAACAATAGGTAGTTGGTAACTTAAATGAGAGCTGTTTCTGTGCTGTGGTGAGTATCCTGATTGAAGTTGCTTGAAAATACTACAACTATTAATGTGTGTAATTAGTTGAAGAGTATCAGACTTTTCTAAGATTTTAGTTAAAAGAGGTAGATTTGAAATTGGTCTAAAGTTGCTTAAAACAAGATGGTCAAGAGTAGGCTTCTTCAGGAGAGATCAGACTATTGCATGTTTATAACTAGATGGGAACAAACCAGTAGACAGTGAGCAGTTGATAATGGAGAGAATTTGTGGGCCAACAGTGTGAAATACCTCTTTCAGAAATCTATTGGAGATGGTGTCCAGTTGACAGGTGGAAGAGTTCAAGTGGGAGATTATTTCTTCTAAAAGAGAATTTTGCTTAAAGCAAGTCAGACTGGTGGAAGGTTCAATGCAAGTGGGAAGATTGCTCGTCACCAGTGTAATGTGGAGCCTAATGTCATCTATTTTCTTAATAAAGTGTCGGAGTAACTGCTCACCTTTTTTCAGTGGATGCATCCAAACTTTTCAGTCTATTAAGCGATGCCTTCACTTTGTCCTTCTTCCATTTTCTTTCGGCTTTCCTGCACTGCCCCTTTAAATCTCTTTTGTGGCCATTAAGCCAGGGGAGGGCATTATGTTTGACACGTTTAACTTTGATGAGGGCAATGCCATCAAGGATTGTCTAACAGGCATTATTAAAATTACCCAATACATAATTTACAGAGAGATCCTTTTGATTAAGGTTATTACTGGGCGGAGCCAAAAATTTTTTTTCTAAAATTACTAGATGACTTGGAATTAAAAGATCGAGAGCAAATACAGGTAGATGGCTTGTGAGCAGGGAGTGGGAGCATGGTGTGAAAAAATCACAGCTTTGTGATCAGTGACATTAAAATCTAGTGGTTCAATATCATTAAGAGAAACATTATAAGACAACACCAGATCAAGAGTATGCCCCTTATTATGAGTTGGCTCCTTAACCCATCCTATTGTATGGGAGCAGTAGGCAGCTGCAGCGCATGGGGATCAACTCCAGTTCTTCGTTCCATTGCCTTGCTCAGGGACACAGACAGGAGGAGTATTAACCCTAACATGCATGTATTTTTGATGGTGGGAGGAAACCGGAGCACCCAGAGGAAACCCACGCAGACACGAGGAGAACATGCAAACTCCACACAGAAAGGACCTGGAACAGCCTGGGGTTCGAACCCAGGACCTTCTTGGTGTGAGGCCGCAGTGCTAACCACTGGGCCACCGTGCCGCCCAAAAAGGCACCAATAGTCCAGTCCCTGCTGTGTAATACACCTGGGGGGGGGGGGGCTCATCACATATAGCTATGTGGGGGGAAAAGGGAGCGGGGAAGAGTGGGTTTGTGTGTGTGTGTGTGTGTGTGTCAGTGTGTGTGTCAGTGTGTGTTAGTGTAAGGTGGTGATATGTTTCAGCTCCATTTTGCAGTTGCATACAGTTATATATTGTGCTGTAGTTGTATATAACACATTGAGTGAACCCTGATGATCACAAACTCAATGTTAATGTTTATCATAGTTGACTTGATCTTGAAAATACTTAAAAAGTGGTTGAGATTAAAAAGCACAACATATCAATGTTGACGAGTTAGTAAATCTGACTTTAAATCTTATGATGTGGGGAAAAAAAGGCAAAGACGTAAGACTTCATCGGCTTCAAATGCAAGTCAACCTTTTATTAAAAATGTTTTCATTTTATGTCAATGACCAAGACTCTGGAAGAGGCCAGTGCGGCCTTTCTGGCTAAATAAAGGCTGGATAAATAACTAAATGGGAAGTGAGGCCATTAATCACAAAATAAGTTTACATAATCTTCAAAAGTAAGGAGTGTAAATTGTTGGCTGATAGAATTATGGCGTAACGAGAGGAAATGAGTTTTTTTTTCTCCCCGAAACGGATTAAAAGATAAACCAGCAGCCCGGGATCCAAGGGACTCTTTCAATGAGGGAGAAGCGAGTCACTTCCCCTACACGAGAGCCATAGATCATTTTGAGTTGTCAAACAGGAGGGCCCTGTATTCATCGTTTTCAGCATCACTCTTTATGATGAGCCATTGTAAATAAGGCTTTTCTTTCCTCGCCTCATCTGCGGAGTTCATTAGATTTCGCCCTTCTTTGATTTCGAATATTTAACGTGTGTCGAGTGCCTTTGCAATACATATTATTGACGAAAAAAAAAATTCTGCGGAGCAAACGAGGTTTTTTATTTTTTTGGTTCAGATTTGTGCGTTTTATTCCTCACAGGTACTCGCGGGGTTGAGTGGGAGAAGTGGTGGTGTGTACGGTAGAGGATTCGTGAACAACAGCACGCTAACAGCAGGGTAAGCAAAGGCAGAGGGAATGGGGCTGTGCAGGCCCCTGTGACAGCCCAAAGAGAGAGAGAGAGAGAGAGAGAGAGAGTAGAAAGGCAGAGTCAGCGGCTACAATGAGAAGCCCCCCCGTCAGCAGGAAAACACCATAGGGTGAGTCAAACATACTGACAAACCATACGTTGGCCTTTTATAACTTCACGCAAGGGATCGTGTGTATACCATATCCTCTGAGTACACCAGCTGGTTTTTTTGCCTCTTAACTTTCAATAACAGCTTTCCAAAAGTAATGCAGGTTACGTTTTGAAGAATGACAACGTGCCTTTAGATATAGGATATGTAGGATCGTTGCCAGCAAATGCACATTTAAAGCCCACTTCGAAATATATTTGGCGAAATGTAGACGTTTAGGAATGCTGATAATTCCTAGTGGAGCATGACTTATGTGTTAAAAGAATGTTTTACTACAACTAAAATGTGGATCTGCTTTACTTTACTCTTGGCCGTCTCTGCCAATGTAAACATACCTTTTACCATGTGAAAATATTGGGAAATGCTGTGTGCTGTGGGTGGCATGGTGCTGTAGGTGTTGTTACAGTGTTTGGCTTCACAGCAACAGGGAGCTCTTGAGTTTGATTCCAAACCATTTGTGTGGAGTTTGCATGTTCTCCCTGCCTTTGTTTGGGTTCCCTCCAGGTACTCCGGTTTCCTCCGGGCACTCCAAAAGAAACCTTCCACAGTCCAAAAACATGTATGTTGGATCGATTGGGATCTCTGAATTGCCCATAGGAGCAAATGGTGTGTGAATGATTGTGTGAGTTGGCTCTGTGATGGACTGGCATCCTGTGCAGTGTCTCGCTGCCTTCCGCCCAGTGCATGCTGGGATAGACTCTAGTGACCCTGATGTGGATTAAGCTGGTCTTGATAACAGATGCAAGAATGTTTAGATGTCACATGTGGCCACTTGTAATATTATAAGCTCAGTCAGCCAGTTTTAAGAGTAAAAACACATCATTGATCTGCTAATTGAAAAAGAGGCTGCAGTGAAATGTACAGTTTATGGTTCGGGACTTCAAAAACAAATAGCCAAACCCCCATCTCGGCCCACTTTCACATGACTGGTGCAAACTAATAACCACATTGACAGTTACCCTTGTGCTGTCCACACATTCTGTATACTGCCCTTGTCTTAAGGGTCTTTATGACCCACCGTCATTAAACCTATAAATTAAAGCAACTTAACCCTGCTGTTGTCTACGGGTCAAAAAATGACCCACGACGGTGTTTAACAGCAGAGACAAGACTCTAAATGATCTTTTTTTTTTCAACCTGGAATTTGATGACTTTTTCTACAGTGACCCCAACTTTAGAAAAAGTGAAATTGTTTTTGTTCATGTTTCCATGAAAGCCGTTACACCACTTGGGTACTAAGATTGTGTTAGGGTCATGTTTGACCCGGCAATTCAAATCAGGTTAATAAACAGGTTTTTGGTTCAGGCAAATGATCTTTTTTCATTGTGAAATTTGACTTTTCCTAGAGTGACCCCCCAACATTAGAAAAAAACGAAACATTGATTTTTTCCAATATTCCCATGAAAGCTGTACACCACTAGGGTACTGAGATTGTGTTAGGATCATGTTTGACCCTAAGACAAAAACTACTTTCTGCACATTTCTGCTATTTTCTTAGGCTATACAAGTGCCATCTCTTGCTAAAAAGTACATTTTTATACATATGCAGTACGTTAAGCAATAATAATAATAATAATAAACCTCTACTTTAGTAATGAAAACAAGTATGACAGGCGTGTTGTAATAAAAACGAGTGGTGTCCACTGATTAAATGCAGTCTTCCTGCACTGTGAAGGGGGAAAACCCAGATAGTCACAAAGTCTGTGATGAATGACAGGTTGTTTTTTCGTGCAAAATAAGATTTGGGGTTTAAAATGAAATCAAAACACAGCACATGCCCCAAAGTGTGTGTGTGTAGAAGAAACTCTTTATTATCGTCATCTTTATAGTGTGAATAGTATTCGGACTTCCTCATAGATAGTTGTCACTCACGTTCAACAGGACAGTGGTATTGTACACAGTATTTTCTGTAAACATAGTTCAGGAGAGCCTGGGTGCATTGGTCCACATTCATACGGGGTAAAGTAGCCCAGGGTTACACTGAAGAATACATCTCTAAATAGTTTCTCTAAGCTATACATCAAACACCATGTTCTAACAGCAGACAGTTACATTTAAAATACTTTACATTCACCTTTTTTATAAACAATTTGATAAATACAAGATTAGATATGTAACAAAAGAATATATTCATAGATTTTTTTATATCTTCCTTTATTTTCCACATATATTTGATTTTTTTTTAGTGTGTGGCTTTTCTTCCTGACAGTAATGTTTTTTTTTTTTATTTATTATGATTCAATGTGAAAATTCAACTTTAAATCAATCCCAATAAATAAGAAAAGAAGAGAAAATAATCAACCGTTGCTAATGGAAAAAAGTTTTGGCACTGCTGCAATTGTGAGTATTGAAGAGTAACATTAGATTATATTGTCCAACTGAAAATAGTAGCATTGTAGTCATGCCTAACAGTCAGTATGCTGTACAACAAAAGATAAATTTGAGTCAGATCATTGTCATCTGTCCATATCCACTGACAGAATGTGGTACAAAACTCCAATACACACACACACACACACACACACACACACACACACACCTGCACACACACACACACACTCACACGCACACGCGCACACACACACACACACACACACACACACACACACACACACACACACTATGGATGAGAGGCTAATGATAATCCTTGAGCGCACAACAACACTGTGGAAAACAAGTCATCCAACATTTGTAACAGTTAAGCCATTTGTTTTGCTGAATTGTCCCCTTCCGTCAACAGGCACTGACTCGAAACCTGAACAGTTACATTTTCCCTGCGTTTTCCTTTCACTGAATCCTAAAATCTGTGTTCACAGACAAAGATTCGGCCCCGTCTTGTTGCTCACTCATAATCCACAGATGTTCTCTTTACAAATTCCTGATGTAATGATAATTTTTTTTTTAAATTGTTTTAGCGAAATCTTCCTCAGGAATTGTTTTTAAAACTTTGGAATGACGACTATGTAACTGAAAGGTTATCACATGTATTATTATTCCCTTTTCTTAATATCAGGCCTGCATTTCAGAAGCTTAGGAGGATGACCCCGATGCACCGCAAGATCTCTTGTTCTTTGATTTAATTTTCAAAGGACTGGGTCATTCCGAGAGGCTGGACAAAGCCTGGAGAATGCCATCTGAAAGTTTTCATCAGTGGGTTCCTGAGTCAAAGGAGTTCATTTTGTTTCTTCCTGTGTGGACTGTGAGAAACATGGGAGTATCTAGCTTAGTAAGGCACTGACACAGATAAGCCGCACAGCCAACACGACAGCAAGAACAGAGAATCTCTCCCAATAATGATGTTTGTTATATGCATATCTATATAACCATGATATGGGGGAATATATCATTTATCCCAAATCACTGTTGGCCAACAAAAGCCCAAACACTCTAAGCGAAATGAAGACTGTTTAGATCCCCGAAGTATAAGTACAAACCAGGAAATTAAAACTTGGTCTGCTTTTTGATTTTAGTGTCTTGCCCGTTCAGTACATAATTACCACAGATCAGGTTACGCAAACCCATAGTAAAAGACAGGTATGTGCGAATGCACGACTACACATAAGAAGATTCTGATGCCCACAGCCACATACGTTAGTAGATTCTTTGAACGCCCAGTCCGGTCTTCAGAACTTCATGTAGCTAGTGTCTCAATGTAACAAGCATTTGTAATTTAAGTGCACAGAAAATATTGTTGGAAAGATGATAACGAGAGCCATGAGATGACAATGGGTAGGGAGTGGGGGTGAGGTTGTTGGGATAAAAGCTGGAGCACGGAGCTCTCCTTGTCCATCCTCCCAGCAGAGGCTTGGCAAGCAGAAGATGTCTGCTAGCAGAACACAGTGACTCCAACACAGCATGTTTGAGAATACAAGACGATTCTCAGTGTTTTCTGTCAGATGGCCAACCAGTGTTTCAGCTGAAATACAAAGAAAAAGTGAGCTCTTTTGTAACGGCATTTAAGGTATATTGTAATTTGTTTAAGTTTCTATCTGGATTTTTTTTTTTTTTTAAAATTATATAAAATTGTTCTCACATGTTCTCAAGATTTATCATTCATCACTTGTGCAAATGTTTTTTTCTTTTTGCTCATTATTTTTTTATACAAGCAAATAAAACTCGCACAACCTTCACATGGTTATTTTACATTCTTCCAATGATATTTAACACACATACCATTCTCAAACTACTCAAAGTATTCATCAACAAAAGTCATTTTTGAAACTGGCATATTCAAGATAATAGCTAATCCACAAATATCCAAAGCAGTTGTAGTTGCTGATTTTAATGTTCAGTGTTGGGCAGAATTTAGCATGGCACATCATGGCTAACAAGCACATGTGTCAGAACAAGCTCGGAAAACACATTTATCAACACATACGACAACACCAATAGCTAAAACCCATGTTCTGCTATGTTAATTGTGCCAGCAAGTTAAACAAAATGGGATCGTACCTTTACATAAGTATATAACTATTGTGTTTTTTAGGCTCCTTCACATTAGAATAATTACAAAATCATGCAGAGGCTCCCTTACTTTAAACTGCCGCACATTGCCCTCAGCCACCAGATGATGTTCATGTTCAGGTGTGATGCAATAGGCTATCCTCTGTAAAACAAGTTAGTGCAAAACATTACAACATTTCCATCCTATCTGGTGCCTAGAGCATTACATAATCAGGTACACACACACCAAACAAGCCCTTAAGTCCATCTTGATAGGTGTGCCCGCAAAGAATCAAACGTTTATCTGATTCTTGAATGCTCAGATAAATGTATGTCATGTACTGTGTAAGCAGCAGCAGTCTGTCTGTTACTCACAGTCCAACCTGACGCCATACTGAACACTGTGTAGTAACTCTGATAAAGTAAGAAGTGGAAAGTACTCAATTACTTGGGACTTTTTTCCCTAGTTGAGTATGTTTACTTTTATTAGAGTAGGGATTACAATGAAACATCATAGTTACACTGAGGTAAAAGGTAATGAAGTTACTGATTTTCTTTTCCTGCTTGGGTATGTTTTATTTTTGAGACCCAAGAATGGGCAATACAATGAAACTTCACTTCTAAAACAATATAGTAATTCTGGATATTATTTCACCTTAATGATGCTACAGCTTTGATGATGTAAACTAAAACAGAACCGTAACCAAATTGGACAATTGGGGGGGGGGGTAAATGCACAATACATACAAATGGTTCTTGTAGTTTAAATAGTTTAGTGGTTCTCTTAAGTAAACTATTCTTCTTTCAAGAATGCTAATGCTTCCCAAAATTTCCTTAATCTAAGTAGAATTTCAAGCATTATGATCATATTTTTGCACTGAATATCTTGCTTCTCTCTCCACTTCTGGACAATACAGAATTTGTGGAGGAGGAGCAGTGTTGGAGGGGAGTGAGAGAGCCCAAATCCTGGCAGGCAGTGAGGGGAAATGCCAGTGTGACAAGGGCAAGGGTAAACAACAAGGTACAGAAGAGTGACGCTGGCTGAATTGCTCACAGATCAAAATAGTTCCTCTATTGCTTTGATGATTAGGATCATAAACGCTCCACGCTTTGAAGCCATCGTTTCAAATGTAGGTTTTCTCACGGCGCCAACATCAGCAACCGGGGGGGAAATCCTTCACATCATTCTCGTTATTTTGTTGCCTTCACGTGTTTGAAATCAACAAGATATGCACTAATGCCCCTCGAAAGCTACACTTCAAATGCAGTGTTCCTTTGCACTGTACGATATCGTCTTGCCCTCGAAATGAGTGTGTACAGTGAAAACTATGAGTTGGCCATACAACTCTGCGCCTAAGTCACCCAGCCAAATTCTTGTGCATTTGTTGTACTTTGTGATAAAAGTTTCGATTATTTAGATAAATATCCTCTATTGACTACTGAAATATATGCCAGAAATGTCACCAAGAATTTTTGGTTTTGTCTAGTATCAGAAAACAGCTGTATTGATACTGACCTCTTTGAATGTTCCTTTCATGCTGAAAAACTTGTAGATGGCGTAGCCGGGAACAAACGCCATAGAGGACATGGCCACGCCCCAGCCCAAGACATTGGACCACTGAGGGAAGACGTATTCATCATATCTCAAGCCTGTGGAGGTCACAATGCTGGCAATCACCACAAACTGGGAAAGAAATTAGAAAAACGAAAAAAGAGAAACAGATAAACCAAGAGAATTACAACTATCATCTGGCCACTGTGATCCTGGTACCCTGACTGATGCTGGTGCCCTAGGAGTTGCAGCTTATTTTACTGTTTGAAATAATTGCAACTGGCTCCAGATGGATATCGGCTAAGTGAAAATAGGAGGAGGGGTTGGGGGGGAGAGAGAGAGAGAGAGAGAGAGAGAGAGAGAGAGAGAGAGAGAGAGAGAGAGAGAGAGAGAGAGAGAGAGAGAGAGAGAGAGAGAGAGAGAGAGAGAGAGAGAGAGAGAGAGAGAGAGAGAGAGAGAGAGAGAGCAATTTATTCCTTGGATCAAAAACTGAAGCATCTCCATAACATGAGCAATAAAATAACATGTCTCCTCTGTGAGGTCCCTCTGATAAAATAACGAAACGAAATTGTCAACAAAATTGAGTTGAGCTGAGTTCAGTGCTGTTTTGAGTGATGGCACAGTAACCTCCTGGAGTCTGTACATACTTTAATGAACTAGTCTTCCTTTCTGTAACCTGATTCACCCACTGTGTACCGAATGCAAGTCGGAGTTGTGTGCACCCTGTCCGTTGGGAGCAGGAAACGTCATTAGCTGTTATGTATCATGGAGAGGTCAGTGTCTCCCTCCTTATCCATGATTGAATATCAAAGGCCAAAACATTTCTTGTTGTGCACACAAAATGTCACTCCAGATTAGGCTAAAGTATTGGGTGCAGCCCTCCCGACATCTAGCTGTTGATCAGACCGTATTCTGTTACTGATTGACAACAAGCTGAGTCTATACCATGATATTAAACCTGACCCAGCAGGACATGTTCAAGCTTCATTTTTTAGATTTTTTTTTGTTTTTGTAAAATGGCAGCAAAATGAGAGCTCAGGAAACTGTTTACTGAGATGCACTTTGTGACATGATTTGGATTGATAATAAAGAGAGAAAATTTCTTCAAAAATTTCACCTTTCATTCTTACTTCTAGATGCTATTCTTTGGGTTTTGTTAACCTGTGGGCGATTTCTTACAGCTTGATAGTGAATATATCTGTAGTTACTTTATTTAGAGATGTTTTATGGTCACAGTGCTGGATGATATAGCTGAAAATGTTATCACGCTCACATTTTCATATGAAATAATAATGATATGATGATAACCTGGATGACAGTTCAATAGCCAAGAAGTTAAACTGCCCCAAAACATTTTTTCTGAGTGTCAGATCATGCTATTCTGTGCATAATTACTGCAATTATCACAGAGCAATGAAGAGTAATTTTTAAACACAACAGCTCTCTTATGAGCATAATTAGGGCAAATATAATTTGGTTTAAATGCAAATTTAGCGGCATCCAGTTTAAGTAAAGCACAATACCTATATTAAAACATTTCACAGGAGCAATTGGATGGATAAAAATATCTTCAAATGCAGCATCAGCTGGTGTTTTTCAGTCTTCTTTACAATGAACAAATACAAATGATTAGTGAATATATCGTGCTGCTGTGATTTAGAAAATAGACATATTCCATAAATTGACAATACACATCAAAACAGCCCCTCATATGACAACTTGTAAAGTTATGAGAAATGAGTTATGAGTTCTGGTTTTAGAGCTATTCTAATGCAGGCGACTGTTGGCGCTTTTCCATTGGGCGATCTTCAAGTGAATATTGCATTAAAGTTGTGAATATTAATTCAAACATCACAGAGAAAATTTCCATCCTACTTGAACTGGAAAAGGAGCTAGGGAGATTATGCGGCCATGGAAATTGATGTAAATTTCTGCAGAGCTAGGCAATACTTGTCAATTGTTTTCCATTTTTCACCTGTGTTTATTTTTACAACACACTATCTGCATACAGTGAGACGTCTTCATCACTTAAAACACACATACTGAGACACAACCGGTGAACATTTTCCACTTACATTTGACTTAAAAATTTTATGCAGTGCATTATTTATGTGATCACTCTCACCAGCAGAAAAGTTGGGCTGACAAATTTCCAGCACAGCCTCCAGTAGAGCCCTGGCTTGAAGCCCATCATGCGCTCGATATCCTGGCTGAAGCGGTCCACACCTGAGGGGACACACAGCCAATAAATATTATCTTGTGGAATAACATTATACATCGGCAACACCTCATCAATACGTATATAGGTATAGCTATACAAATACAGCAAGAAGTAAAGCGGAGGTGTAGGACGGTGAATAGCACATCTGTGGACAACAGTAAAATATTTCTTATGGTTGCTTGCTTGTGAAAAGCTGGAATGGAAGAGAAAATCAATGTTTAGTGTGATCCCTTTGGACAACACACTAATTGATGACTTTTCCTTAAAGATGAACTGTGGATTTCTAAGCCATGACAAACACATTAACTTCCTCTTAATGCCACTGCACGGAAATTAGGATTTGAACTTCAGAGCCTTTTAAACATTGTAGCCTTCTATATATATATATATATATATATATATATATATATATAAAGATTTTCTGAACAACTTTGATGGTAATAACTTTTGTCGACATAGTCAATAGTATCTGACAACATACTGTACCTCTGCAGGAGCAAAATTATAAATCATGCAAAAAAAACCTTCTATGTTTACATGGAAAACTCTGTAGTTCAGCTTTAAATGATGGCTTCAAAGTTGCTAATAAAATGAATTCAGCAGTGATGAGTCGGTCCACATTTTGTTAATATTCAGCTCAGCATAGTGAAACCAGCACTTTGTTGTCTAATATCAGAGAAAACTGATTCGCATTCATCCACATACATCCACATACACATATGTTCACTACACTTCACAGAGTTCATATCAGCATGTAAATGTAGTTGTGAAAAGTAAAAGCTTTCTCAGTTTTAAAAGAGTGCAAATATTAAAGTATGGTTCACAGCAGGGTTTCTGTTAGCCGGTGATTACAATTTTTACTGGTGAAAACTCTCAAGTAAGTAAACAGATTGCTGGCCATACTGGCCAAATTTAAATAGATTATTCTATCAAAAATTTAGCTCTCCATAAATACATAGGCCTGTGGGCACATTGGACAAATAAATAATTGAATTTTGGTCCTCGCTTTACCATTTAGGCCTCATGTGCTCATGTACTCAGATTGGCCAACGCGAGCTGCTGTAGCCTAACGGCCTTATGGGTAAAGTACGACTGTGGGAGAAAATGGCAAAACAGTCAATCCTAATCAACAATTTCTAATTTTCTATATATTTTTTTACACTGCAGTGGCCACTGTAAGCAGCGTTCCTTTACTTTGCATTTCTTTTATGTCGATGCTTTTAGAATTAGGCTACGTTCTTTTTAAACTATGTACACAAGTGAACTCGTCTCTTTATTCTGAATATGTATTTAAAGGGCAAAGAATTTTTCATCAAAATAAATGATATGTACAATCTATTGGCAATTGGTGCTTTGCTCTTCTTGTATAGTGCATGCAAGGGACAGAAAATATGACTGGAGTTTTTCCCATTTGTCTGACATTATGGTAACTCTGTTTACAGCAAAGCAGAGCTCGCTGGACTATAAAATTGGGAAGCCCAATAGCAGATCCCACTTGTGTCCTCACATAGCATCCTGAGGTCAGAAATACTTCTTGCACATTCGAAATCTAGTATACAAATGTGTAGGTGGATGGAAAAAAAAAAAAGTTGAAAATGTCATCAAAACCTGGTACGTGTTGCAGAAACTAATTTTTATGGAATTTTCCTTATGTGCCATATTGGTATTGCAGCACATAACATGTTTTGAACAAAACACCACATTTAACAGCCTCATCAACATTTTCACCCCATGTGCAAAGAAAAAAAAAGATATTAATTGCAACAAACAAAAAAAAAACAAACAAACAAACAAATGGCAATATTGAGTGTAATTTCCTACCGTAAAACCAAGACACTCCTATGGCCTCAATCAATACACCAAACAGTATGGAAGTCCCAGCTGCATAGTTATCTAGCAGGGTCAGCACATAGATCCCACCCTGCACGGAGAAGGAGAAAAAGAGAGCAAAGGGGAAGTAAGAGAGAGAGAAAGAGAGAGGGAGGGGAGGAGAGAGAAACAGAGGGAAGACAGAAAAGAGTAATTGAAAGTGAGAAATGAGTGAACGTAAGAGAGTTAAGGGAAACAGAGAAATTAAATAATGGCGTAATCAAAAATCATAATCTTATATTTTATAAAGTGTACAGTATACGTATGCTTGTTTACAACACTGATGTGTTCGTATAGTGATGCAGCTTCAGTGAACAGGTGATTCTAACGAGGAGATTCCTACGAGGGAATTCTGTTCCACTTTGAGCTATTTTATAGGCAATCTTTGCTTTCAATCTTGTGTGCCTTGTGGTAATGAGTCACCATGCCAATGGAAAAACAGATTCGGAGTAGTTTTATTGATTAGAATGCAACAAGAAACCACGTCAATCACTAACTAGTATGCTTCTCTGTCTGGACTTGTACATTGTCTGTTATCAGTCCTCCTTCAGCCATTCGAATGAAAGGGACTCTTGAGAGAAGCAGCCTCAATTAAATTCAGATTTATTTACTATGATCTGACGCAATGGGTCCTTTGAGCATTTTCTTTAAAATGAGTTTCTGTTACGTTTGCTGAATGATTACTAAGCAAAAAAATACAAAATCATGAGACTTGTATCCTCTTCTACAGAAACTGTCTTAGACAGCAGGTCAATGGAAAGAGCATGATGTGGGCTTAAAAAAGAAAACTTGAAAGACTTCAAACCTAGACACTTACATTAGTAATGCAGAAGAGGGCGACCAGGAATGTCCCAAATGCTGTGGCAAAAGTAAAGATCTTCCTATTCTTCTTGAGAATCTTGAAGTCATCCGTTAGGCCTGTGAGTACCGCCTCCATGCCACCCATCTGATGGAGAGAAATAGACAGCAATATCAGCATCACAAAATTTATACTCGATATAAGTTTTGTTATGGATACAGGTCGTATACTTTTCAGTCAGAGTTCAATAAAATAAAATGTAATTAGTTCAATAAGATGCAGGCAGACTGGTTTTTAGTAAAATAACTGCCTTAAAGGCCTGATCATTCTTTAGCAGAGGGATGTCCATAGCAATGTGTCTATAACTGCATGAAATGGGTTGTAATGCGTGTGTCAAGAATGAACCTGCCAGAACCTCTTTGACAAATCTTTTGTGCAATTTCTCATGCTTTTCAAGACCTGGAAATAACAAAATAATATTTATTTTCTAAACTCCCAAATCTGAAGCTGTTAACACAAAGGCATACAGACAATAATATACGTTGATAAAATACCCATGATCGCTGGCCATGTGCTTTATATAATGGCAGCAAACAAAGCAAGAAATATTGGGGCAAATATAGACACCATTTGATCTCAGGTCTCTTGATCTCACACAGGTCAAATTTCTTCAAAGCCAATTTCCAAAACACAAGGAATCCACTCTGAGGAAGGAGATAACAGACAGATGAATGCTTCTGTGAGTTGGTTCTACTTCTTTCAAATAGCTGACAACAAGTTTTGATGAGGTAAATTTCTTCATTTCCATTTCTCTTTCAGAACAGTCACAAGCTTTCTGCATGTCAAGAACCGTTGAAGGTCAAGGTGCAGAGGGCTTTCACGTCAACCATAGCTGAACGTGGGTCAGTTGGCTGCTAAAACCTAACCTTGATTCCCATCTTGAATATTGGCAAATTAAACCCAACCCACCAGGTAAATTAATGATTAAGGAATGGGAGTCTGTGAATACACAAAAGTTGATATAACTATCCTTTGAATTATTTAGGGTAAGTGGTTGTGTAGAAGTGTCTGTGAATGTTCTCATTCATCCAGGTCATGGTTATCCAAAGGAGTTAGCGGCGGGCGTTGGTAAACATCGGAACACAAAGAGCCATGGACATCTATAGCTCTGACGACTCCAAAGAGGATAAATTCTGAGTCTCATCACCAGCCAGTCAGACTAGCTTGGTCTAGTCAGAAAGGCACGAACTGAGGAAGCCTCTTGGATGAGAGGCGAAACGTCTTCACGAATATATACCAAGTCCAGTTGCACTTGTGTAGAAGTGTGGCTTAAAAATTAGTGCAAAAGGAATTAATTAGATATGCTTTGCAGTTATCAAAGAGAATCTTGCATCTTTGTTGAATTAGATGCACGACACCCTTCAGAGAGGTCAGCAGTAAACAATAGTATTTCATAAGCTCCACAGTGACTTTTTATGACACGACAACATGTACACACAATTGGCAGTGCCTACACTTAGGCTTACTCAGTGACATCTGACTGGGAATATCAACCTCTCTATCCAGCACAAATGACTGATGTATTTTCAGGGAAAAAACAATAACATACAGAATAATCACTTCGAAAGTGATATTTAGACCCATAAACACATTAACAGAAAAAACTAAATCATATTTTAATCAAGTAAAATATTTAGTTTTCAATGTCATCTAAAGCTTTTTGTTTTGTTCATTTAATTATTCACATTTTTTTAGAATTTTGTTTGCGGTAATGAGCCCGCAGTTCAATCCAGTTACCAGGACAGTTCACTGCTTCCAATGCGTGCCTCCAATCTGAGTTGGCATGGACTTCATCTCAACTATCATAATGAGGGAAAACCTAACTTGGAAAGATAAACAAAGACACTGATATGTTTCAAGCTATTCAACGAGGTTTTCAGTAATAAATATTGCAGGTTTTGTGGTTGACTTCGGTAAAAATCAGGGGGAGCTCCTATCGCTGGCCATTAACAACCTGGTGGTAGAGAGAGTGGATCATTTCAAATTCCTTGGGACTACAATCTCCTCCTCCCTGAGATGGGAAGACAACTTGACTACCATCCAGAGGAAAGCTCACCAAACACTATTGTTTCTAAGGCAGCTTAGGAAATCTGGAGTGTCCATGTTACATCTCTACAAAACTGTAATAGAAAGTGTGCTCACTTTCTCAATAACTGTACGGTATGGCAATTGCACAGCCTACGAGATAAAACTGTCGGACAGAGTCATGCACACAGCTTCAAAAATAACTGGCTGTGATCTCCCTACCATTTCTGAATTATACCGCATCCGCATTCAGCGGAAAGGTTTTAAAGTTTTAAAGGACTCCTCACACCCAGCCAACCTGCTATACCATCATCTCCCTTCAGGTAAAAGACTCAGCAGCATTAAGCCCTGAACATCTCGCTTCCACAACATCACTTACCCTGTAGCAAGCCGCATCCTAAATGCTTCACTGATTGTACAAATATAGTCTCCTTAAGCACATGCACTTTAATTTGTCACTTTAAGGGTGTGGGCCATATGGTTGCATTAACTGAATTATTGTAATATGATTGTATGTTTTTGTGGCCACTCCTTGTATGTATTGTCTGGTTATATATTTATTGTTCTTATCTTTGAGCACACCAAAACAAATTCCAAATCAACTGTAAAGTTGATGTGGCAATAAATTATTGAATCTCAAATCTTTTGGTTTATTTTGCCTTCACTTTATCTTTTTTGTGAATCTATTCAACTGAAACACATTTGCTTATCTGTGTTTAGTGGGGATGATACTCCACTGCTAAATCCAGACCAAACTGATGTTAATTAGGCTCCGTTCCATACCAATGTGTTACGGTCAGGAATGATAGCTTAGTAATTTGTTACTTTTAACAAACCAAGGAAAAACTGACCTACGTGAGAAAATACAAAGTATATTAAAGTAATCAAAATGACTGAGGAAAGGATGATGCAGTGTTTGGGTACACCACCAAATCTCATGTTTAGTATCATGTTTAGTGCCAAGATATGATCTGCATAACAACTCTTTGAAGAGTAGATATGGTGGGAATATTTTCTGATATGACTGACCTCGAAACCATCCTTAAAAAAATAGTTTATAGATATTTCACTTTGTTTTACTTTTTTGATGTTTATCTTTTATTTATTTTTTTGTCAGGACTAAATTTAAATGACCTTCATGCATTTAAACTATCGCATCTGTTGTTATCTTGCAGAGTTCAATTTATATTTTGACGGTAGTTTCCATTGCACATTCCTGAAAACTAAGAAGTTACATAGCAACTTGTCATGACAGTAGTTTACTTGTCTATATCAAGTAAACTGGGAGATTACTTAAAATCAACGGACCTTCATAAACGCGGACGCGTTCTTTATAGAGAAACTCAGAGAAACCCATCTTTCATCTCAATCAGAAGGATTTTGACCCCCCCGCCTGGTAAGTGAATAGTTTCCATACCCTGGCAGAAATGGGTATTGTGAAATGGGCAATGGGTATCGCGTATTAAAGTACAAGTTTTGCATTGAGAAGTTTCCAAATGAGGCAGTACACAATGCAAAGACTTTGTTCTGTGTTCCTTATGTGTCCAATGTGAATGGATACAAAACTTCTTTATTTTTCCATATACACCTGCTAGCAACAAGCGTTGTTTGCCTTGTATTAAGCAGGATACAAATGCATTTCATTACAAATAATTTGCAAAGATATTTACACATGAAATGTAGTATTTACAAAAGTGTTTTCAGGAGTCAGATTAGCTGTGGAAAATATTCTCATTTTACAACAGCTCCTTGGGCACAAGTCAATGGCACAATTAGAAACATCTAGATCTAATAGTGTTATCTGACTGGAAGCTGAAGGGCTTTTACAAATTAGGCTAATATACATGTGAAGTAAAGGTTCGAGTAGGCTTAATGAGAAAAAGTGCCAACGAATGATTTAATTGTGCATATGAGTTAACAGAAAGTTGAGCCCTGCCCGATATCTTGATAAAGACTATAAAAAGGGCAATGGTTCCCTATGCATACATTTTCCAGTGGCTGACCTCACACTACTAGAGGATTGGGGACACGGAGCCCCTGGGAAGGAGTGTTTAGGGTATTTTTTTCCTTTTTACAGTGGTCAAAGAATGGTTCATGAGTCAGTTCAAAAAGATGCTTTGCTATTCCTCTACGCACTGGGTTCTTCTTGGCTATTTATTTATTTATTTATTTATGTTGCAAAGGCAGATAGGTAATTGTTATGGTATCTCACAGCAGTGTATGCATTCTTTACTCCCTAATGTGCTAAATCCCATCAATAGGCTTTTCCCTAAGTAGCCTGTATTAATTTCCCCTATGATGCACATGATGCAGGGTTTTTCCACCTTGCCTGCCCACCAAACACCATGGTTCGACTCACAATTGTTAGAGCTCTATTTACAAGAAACCTTTGCTTCTCTGGACAGGAAACGGTTTCACTCCATTAAGATTCAGCCCAACTGTTTTGTACGTATGCAGCTTTTTTTCTTCATTGAATTGGTTTTACATTGCAGCATTTCCTTCTAACGTCACCAACATTGCATACAATTTTTATTTGTCTGGTTTGGTATTACCATGACTTTTTTTTTCCTTCTTTCAGCTTTTTCCCTGTTTTTCAGGGGTCGCCACAGCAATTTTTACAGTTTCCATCAGGACCCTGTGAGGGCACAGTACCAATGACCGTTGTTCGATCCGGTATGGTCTTGTCAATCTGCATATTGATTTGGCAAAATTTTACGTTGGATGCCCTTCCTGACACAACCACTAACCCTATGGATGGGGGCACAGGTAAAGCGCTGGATGCCACCCCAGTATTCATGGACTTGCGCCCATGCCTGTCGCTATTTGGTATTACCATGACTAATGACTGAATATTTTTATACTTCTGCTTGCTGGACACTGTTCTGTTCATCTTTCCCTGAAATGGCAATCACTAGTATTTATCAACATGCTCCAAATAGACCAGCGAACGTATGATAGATAATAGATAGAACGATAGATAAATAGAATGGCGAACGAGTGCAGTAGAACTACTGTTGGGAGGTGTGTCGAAGGTGTCTGGCTGGGAGAGCTGGTGTTGGATCGGCTGAGGGAGCTTGGTCTGCTGCATCCTGTGGGCACAAGGAACATGGCCGTGCTCGGAGCTGCACCCGAAGAAGAAACACCGAGGGTGGTCTGACAGGACGCGGAAGCAGGGCAGGCTAAGCTAACTGCTAGCTCTTGCTGACCAGCAGTTCCAACAGTCATCCTGGCTGGCATTCGATCTCCTGGACAATGATTTCTTTTGTTTAGTTGAGATATATGTGTTAGTTTAGATATATGTGTTGTTGTAGTTCTTGTAGTTTTTGGATATGTGTTTTTGTCTTTGTGTTGCACTGCTGTGGGCTGGAGGAAACGATGTTTTATTTAATGTGCGCAAGTGCATGAAATGAAGTGACAAATAAAGTGTTTCTGATTTCTGATCTGATCTGATACAGTGCAGTGAGAGCATTTGGTTCATTTAGTTTTTATGTACAAGAAAATATGCAGATATTTTTACAAAAACAGTAAATAAGCCCATTGTCTACGCTTAGCATATGTGTAAATTCTGCTTAAACTTCTAAGCTGTGGTCTATTGCTAAATGTGTTTAGTATTAAACACTGTTGACATTACTGATCCATTTTGCCTCTTCAGCTGTTTTGACCTAGAATTCATAGCCTACTCATGTTCCAGCCACCACTCCACTCCATCATGATCAAAATGTGCTGAAAACATTTATCTATTATTTTTATCAGTTTCTTTCTATTTCTCCGAAACACAAACAAGTATGTATTAAAAGTTTTTTTTAACTCACTGAGCTGTCAATACCCAAGGTCAGCAACATGATGAAGAACACAATAGCCCAAAATGTTGAGCCTGGCAATGTTGAAATGGCCTCTGGGTAGATAATAAACACAAGTCCTGCCCCTGCACATACACAGACATACATATACACATAGAGACATCAGTCGACTCAAATAAACACAAGGTTTGTATATCTGTGTGTGTGTGTGTGTGTGTGTGTGTGTGTGGTATAAAAGGGTAAGGCTAAACAGGATGTTGGAGAAAAAGCAGGCCTCTTCCTTCTTTTAGTCTTATCTTGGAGCATCTCATCTTATCTTAGGGCCCTCTGACATTCGCTTCAAGCATTTTTTTTTTTTAAATGAGATGGATACCCTCAATAAAAGAGTAACTAAATAGCTGAAAATGACTTCAAGCAGTGTGAATAATTGTGGAGTAAAGGGGTGCCAGTGGAGGGCTAAAGGAGGAAGTAATGACATATATATTCAGCTATTTGACAGTCTTTAAATAACACGATAACTTGAAATGTGGTGAATATAATCTTATCTATAGTACTGGCCCAGGTTATAGTTATATAACAGTTATATAAGGGTGGGGGGGGGGTGGACACACACACACACACACATACACACACACACACACACACACACACACACACACACACACACACACACACACACACACACACACACACATAAACAGCACTTCCATAGCCTCCTACCCTTTGTCTCTGTCCATCCAAGGAAATGGGAGGGGGGTAAAGATATTAAGGAGTAAAAATGTAAAGGGGTGTGTGTGTGTGTGTGTGTGTGTGTGTGTGTGTGTGTGTGTGTGTGTGTTACCCTCAGTGGCAACATCTTCTATTTTCACTCCATGTTTGTAAGCCATGTATCCCAGCACAGAGAAAATGGCAAACCCTGAGAAGAAACTGGTGACACAGTTCACTGTACTGGTAAGAAGGGCATCCCTAGAGAGAAATCACACAAAACACACACACACACACACACACACACACACACACACACACACACACACACACACACACACACACATCAGATTTGTATAAATACTCAAGTCTCCTCAGTAAAAGCAGCAATTAAAATCAACCAATAATCTCCAATGCTACCATCAGCTCTAGTAACTAATCTGAATTGAACACTTGAAAATTTTAAATTCATGCACCTTCGTCTCAATTGATTTCCTGTTCTGAAATGAAAACCAGCAAAATAAAAAAAGTTTTTTTAAATGGTTTTGTCACTCAATTTGTAAAAAAAAAGAAACATTTTCTGACATAAAATGTATAGAAAA
Source organism: Lampris incognitus (assembly GCF_029633865.1). Classification (NCBI taxonomy): domain Eukaryota; kingdom Metazoa; phylum Chordata; class Actinopteri; order Lampriformes; family Lampridae; genus Lampris; species Lampris incognitus. Next base: position 55,482,949 of record NC_079214.1, on the reverse strand, counting down.
AGGCTCGAAATTCTGTTTTTTTCTTTTGCAAGTTTCCCTTTTCGTAAAAAGGAACCCCCTATCTAGGGTTAATATTAAACCCAACCCTTCAACTTTATTAACAACAGCCTCAACACTGATAGGTCGGTTATATGCCGTGTTCAGTCTATAAATGCTAAACACAGAGTAAGTGCAAGTCAATAGCGGTCTGTCTACAGTATGTGGGGTAATCTCCTGACCATTTTATCAAACTATATCAACACCCATCTAATTTCTCAAACTCTAAACTTTTCCAGCTTCAGCATGAGTTGGCTGCAAAATGATCACACACCCTCTGTTAATATATCACATCCACTAATCTGTCAACAGTAGCCTAATCCTGAGGCCAGATGAATAATTGAAGCTATACGGCACTCGGGCCTACAGCACACATCGAGGACTCTACCTTCCTACAATAAAAGCTGATGGCGGTGTGTTGTTGGCTTGAAACTCCATAGGACAGTTTTCTTCCACTGTTACACTAAAAGAAGTATAGAATATGTCTGCCAATACACAGTACATTATTGATTGGGTGAAAATATGCCTACTGATAAAAGCTGCTAACAATAATTATCCTCTCAGGTGGAAAAACTTCCCGGTCACAAGAAATAAAAACCTTGTAAACTTGTAGACAAATAGAGTGGCTATTATGTATCCTATAGTTGTTTCATTACTACTGGACAAAATTAGAAATAGGCCAAGCAAGTTACGGCCATGTTGATAATAGCTAGTCTACAGAGAAGAATGCTTGGCTTCCAGAGCGCACTGAAACACCAAAGCCACAGAGCGCCACCAGCCCCGGTGGTTTCTATTATGCTCTACAGTCGCCTCTAGTCATCTTGACAGTGGACATGAAATGCTCATACATAGCAGTGAAGGCACCGAAGGGCAAATTTCATTGTGAAAATATTAGGCATAACCTCCAGTGGCTTTCAATATGCTGTAAGAACCTTATAGATTGTGAGCTTTTGCTTCGTGGTCTCTCCATCAATTTCTATGGCACAAGGCGCACACACAGGCAACGTTGCGTGGGCTCAATGTCTGCCTGTACATCGTCTCCTTCCTAACTTGCATCTAATTAACTACTGGAAGAGAGCGGATCTATTTTCTGATATGCACAATCACTGTTGCACACCTACATGGATGTAGCCAGAGTCCTTGTTGCATAACCTGTCTTAACTATACTCTTATTATTTAGGTTTTATTATCTAACCAGTGATGTAAAAAAGAGATTCTATAGAGACAAAATAATTACATTTGATTAATAAACTTGATACTGGTTCACTGTGTGTGTGTGTGTGTGTGTGTGTGTGTGTGGGGCAAGCATTAAGCTGGAGGTGCACAATGCACCCCTCGGTGCCGACACAGTTGAACAGGCCTACCAGAAGAGCACTCGGTCTTGCCAAGTTATTCATATGATCAATTTGATAAATATGAATGCATCTCATTAAGATTGAGGGCAATATCAAGCAACTATGCGGGTCTCCTCATCAGTCCACAACTCTGAAGCTCTATCCGCCATATCTTTAGCTGCATTCAGCTGAAAATTAAAAATTGTTACAATTTCTTTATTATTACTATAGAAATAAAGATTCTACTGGATGCAGCCGGATAGTGTGTATGTGCTGGCTTTCACACTGACAAAAGTGGACGGTAACGAACTGATTTACATAGTGTGAATTGGGTGCTGTCTTATATTAATTGGTGACTTAATGACTATGATGATTAATTCTATCCAGCACATGATAAAAACATATCGATATGATCCGTGTCTGTCAGTTCAGGTATCATTTAGGGTCCTAGAAATATGGTCCCAAGACTGCGGTCCTGAAACTGCAGCTTCCTCTATTACAAGAACACACCATAGTCAGCTTCAGGGTACACCGTGTGCTGCACTCAGGCCATATTGCCAACCACGAGGCAATGGACAGTTTTATTCTTTTCACAGGAAAAAACGAGGATAACCCTCAAGGAGGACGACTTCCGGTTCATCTTTTTATAACAAAGACAATTTAAAATCGCCCCAATTTTGCATTTTGTCATGTCACTATGTTAAAATCCGTAATAAGGAAACAAAACAAAATTCTATTTTGAGGACAAAATTCAATGGAAAACAGTAGAGCTTGGACCGATCTGATCCAATATCTGTACTGGGTGCCGATACTGACGTAATTCACTCATTGACTATCTGACTGATGTTACCAATCCATGACCGATCCAGATTCCATAGTCTGATGTTTTTATGAATTACATATATTTAATAATGCAATTTTAGCCCATAGCCAAAATAGTATATGTAAGTTCAGGTAGTATGAAGTGTTTTGAGTGCAGGAACGTGGGACACAAGCGCTTCACTTGCTCGCATAGAGAGTGGGAAGCGGAGGATGCCACCGACCCAGCGGCTGAAGTGTGGGGAGTAGCGAGGAGGCAGGGGTTAGTGACAAGGCTGATGGCCACGGGGAAACAAGTGAAACCCCACAAAATGTAAACCTGGAGTCTCCTAAACTCCATAGTAATTCAGAGAAAGATAAAATGGCCATAGATGACGTAGTAACTGTATCAGAGGGACCCAGTGTGCATGGAATTAGTGGCGCTGCTCCGTGCATAACCCCCCCGGTAGCTAATGCAGCGGGGCCCGGGCAGGAGGCGCAGAGTGACAGGGAGGAGATGGTGGCAGACCCGCCTGTCACCAAGAGCCAAGAGAAGGAGGATGATGATGTTACAAGTGAAGAACCACATTTATAATCATCCATCACTTTATTTAGGTTACTGTCACAACCTGGATTAATTAATGCTTGAAGATGACTAGATGACTAGACTGGATGACTAGACTCGCTAGACCTTGGTTAACAGGTCAGACCCTTTAGCTGACTGGTTAGCGCCATCACCCCTGGTGCGGGTGACCCGGGTTTGCATCCCAGCTGTGGCAATTCCCGGCTGCCCCTTGAATTCGTTACAATATTTGGCCCTGTGATAGTCTGGCGGTCTGTCCAGGGTGTCTCCTTGCCTGCCGCCTAATGACTGCTGGAATAGGCTCCAGCATCCCCGCGACCCTGAGAGCAGGATAAGTGGTTTGGATAATGAACGAATGATGCTTGGAGAATAAAAAAAAATCAAACACCAGACAGCACACATGGGTAAAGGTTTCAGGGAAGAGGGTCAGTGCTGCCAGGCTAGACAGGATGTGTATTTCACCAGACACCTTAACACAAGGTTAGTCAGGAGAAACATATATTTCCAGTTGGTTTTACCTATCGCCACTTAATGAATCTTGTTTTATGTTCTCCAGCAAAAAAAATATATAAAATCTTTCTGGCATTTTAACGTGAAATGACTACAGCATAAGTCTTTTTGTACAAAAAATTAATTATTTTGGGTAATCTGAAGAGGAAAAAAAAGCAGTTTGGTTCTTTAAGTCAATAAACATGTTACCGGAATTGCCACAGCCATTTGCACTCCTACATCTGTTTATATGTGAAGCTACTTAACCTACAGTTCAAATAAACTTTGGAATAAAATAAAATTTAACGCATTTGGTTTACTACAGCCTCATGTAACCTTATGCATAATACCAACAACAATAACCATAATAAAGATAATACTAACAATAATATTCAAGGAAAAAGAGCTCTGGTGTCCCTATTGGCAGATATTTGAATTAAGGTATCAGAATCGGCTCAGAACTGAGAAAAAGTCGATCGGTGTATCTCTAGAAAACGGCTCTATTTCCCTTTTAGAAATTTTGTTATAAACATTGATAATAATTTTTTAAAAAAGCCCCTTTTTTCATTTTCCGATTTTCATTTCAGAATAGAAAATCGATCAAGATGAAGGTAGATGGATTATTTTGTCTTATATCGACATTTATAAGCCCTGCTAAATTCACATCACTTTTACTTTAAACATAAAAGGTCAGTAAATGTACAGGCTTTTTACGGGTAGAATTAAGTTGTTCGATGTCTTAAATGGCTGAATGGGCTGTAGGTTTTCCACGAACTTGATCTGCTGCCAAAAGAGCTGTGCTTCTTTCTTTTTTTTTCTCAGAGAAGATATTGAGGTTAATGAGGAGCTGGTGGACATTCAGGTTAAGTCTGTGTTGATCTTTCATTAGCACGCCATTCTTTGGCCACTAACCTTTGGTTGCCTGACAAAATGAACAAAGTTAAATTGACCTTGGTTGCCCCTGGAATGATGCAGAAGACTGCCCTCTTTAAAGTCTCTTTTTCTGCTTGATGTGTATTATATTTCTTTTTGCATAACTGAAATAACCCCTGGCTGATTTTGCCCAGGTCACGCTCACACATTCCTGCAGAGGCAATCTAGCTTGAATGCATTAGGAAACTGTCTGTCCACAACTGCTCCTTTCATCATTTCACATCCAGTCATCTCTCACTTTGAAAAAACTATAACGCAAATACCACATGCCATCCATCTATACGCACTTCTCCAAAGGGGAATATGTAACAAGAATAACAGGAAAGACGCAGAGAGGGGTGTTTTAATGTCCAGGTGTTGAGGGAGATAAATGATGAAAAGGACAGAGGTAATGGCAGAATTTAGGAGAGGAGATATGAGAATTAAAAAAAAAACTGATTGAAAGAAAGAGGAAAAAAGGAGAGGGAAAAGAGTTTGTGGAGATAAGGGGAAAGGAGAAGGGAGGAAGAATGGAGGGGAGAGAAGAGGCTAACAACACATACTTGTAAGCATACAAATCAGGTTGTAAACTCCTCAGATGGGATGTAGACTCCATGCAGTATGACAAAATCCACTATATTACCATTTTCAATTCAAGTTGAGAAACATAGGCAATGGAAACTCTCAGCAATGTCGCCAAAGACATGTAGAATAGCTTTAGCAAAAAATTTTTGGTCCACTGAGTGCAATATGTTTAACATCAGGATATGTCAGACTGGTTTATTCCTTACAACTTATGTCTCCCACAGTTCCCCTGCAACCCATTCATGTGGATGCAGATAAGAAGAGCTCACCGCCTCACGTGTGCTTTCTCAAAGGGAAAGTGGCGCAAAAAAAAGCATCATCAACACACAGCCTTCGGCTATTATCTGGCAACACTGCTTGGCCTGAACTTTATCTATCCTGTTAAGGCCTGGCCGGAGGGCTCAGCCGTTTAGTTTTACATCCTTCCTTCTGCTTAATTGATCCAGTTAAGCACCAGAAAAGAGAGCCTATTAAAACAACCTGACACTATATTGCTGTTAGCCTGTGCTGGACTTGTAAAGATGACAACAGAGGCAACTTTTGATTTAAAACAGTGCTAGGTCTTACCTGTAGCAGTTGTTGTCAAATTTATTGTAACTGGCAAATGCAATGAGTACGCCAAATCCAGCTCCTAGCGAGTAAAAGATCTGGGTGGCAGCGTCAATCCACACCTAGGTCAAGATCACAAGTCAGCAGTTTAATGACAAAAAGGAAAAACTGCTTTTAATTTCACTTAAATCCTAAAAGAAAATACTCTCAGGCTCACACCCCACATTGGTAACTGTTAATTTCTTAAGTGTAGTTTTAGCCTAGTTACATGTGTAGCCTCTATATTAGAATACTTGAAAATTGTAATGAGACAGACTTTATCTACCTAGTGCCTCCTGTCTAAAGCATGTTAAAGACCCATTAGTGCATACATGGATAATCCCGTCATCACTAACACTGTGCACTTGTCTCAAACTACAGCAGCCCAAAAGGATTCTCTCTAGAGCCATACATATTTTGAATTAGTGCCTCAAAATGGGGACTGTGATGAAAAAGTAGTTATATGTGATTTGTGACCATTGGAGGCAAGAGAGCCATAGTAGACACAGAAGCCAAAGTGCATCTTAAACATGACGGCTCATCGTTGAATTAAAGCTGGGGCATCAAATCATGCACTGACAGTGTTAACCCCCCTCCCCCAGCTCTTCATGCCCTTATTTTGCACCTTTGAGTTTTTGAGCTGTTGAAGATCAATGTGGAGGTAGGCTCTGATACCATCCATAGCTCCAGGCAGAGTGATGCCTCGGATCAGCAACACAAACAGGACCACATAGGGCATGGTGGCAGTGATATACACCACCTAATTACACATCCAAACACACAAAATTAGTGGGTAAACAGCTGCTACTATATCATTATGAAAACAAGTTACATCAGTCTTTCCTAATTTTATTTACTCTGTCATTTTACCCATAGACACACCCCACAGATACACGCACAGCAACAGCATAACATACAGTAGTGTCTTCCAAAAACAATGCCCTTATAAATAGATACTGATCGATACACACATGCACCCCAAACACACAAATAAATGCACACACAGAATCAGAACATGACCAAAAGTGTACCAAGACAAAAACATGTCCTGTTCCCTTTCACTCATATTACCATTTCATGAACTGTGCAATGATGTGCTATAATGTCTTTATGCATGCTCAATAATCCAGGTAAGGAAATCCCAGAGTTGAATCAGTTCATCTGGACACAACGTTTATTGTAAGAAACGTTTCATCACTCTAAGTGACCTCTTCAGTCTCAACTAGCTGCAGGTATCCCCACCTTTATAAACAATACAGTGGCATAACGACTGAAACCAACAATCTGTTTCATATGCTCTTGTGTTAACTCTAGTTAATAGCCATGTCAATTTGCATATGAAACCGATCATTGGTTCGGTCATTAAGCAACTGTGCTGTTTGTAAGGGTGGGGATACCTGCAGTCAGTTGAGACTGAAGAGGTCACTTAGATGAGTGATGAAATGTTTCTCCCAATAAACGTCTTGTCCAGATTAACTGGTTCAACTCTCGGGGATTTGCTATAATGATAGAACATGGCACATTATAAGAAGGCAGGCTTCAGTTTTCTAAAAACACACACACACACACACACACACACACACACACACACACACACACACACACAGCTGTATATAAAACAATGTATGGAAGTATGTAAATAGTAAATGGATTGTATTTATATAGCGTTTTTCGAGCTACAACAGCCACTCACATGCACTCACACACTGACGGCAGTGTCAGCCATGCAAGGTGACAACTAGCTCATTGGGGGCAGTTAAGGGTTAGGTGTCAAGGAAACCTCGACATTTTTGCGAGGAGCCGAGGATCAAACCAGCAACCCTCCAGTTACCAGATGACCTGCACTACCTCCTGAGCCTCTTTCGCCACCAAGTAAGTATAGACTGAAACGTATCGGTGTGTCCAGGACAATACCTTTCCTGATGACTTGACGCCCTTCCACAGACTAAAGTAGAGAATGAATACAACCACCACCAGACACAAGCTCAGCTCCCATCGCGGCAGGCCCAGATCATGGATACCCTTACTCTTATGAAGATGCAACACACCTCGCCTGTAAAAGAGACAAACACAGCCACACGTATACACACCCACACAGACACGCAAGTTTACACATACAAATTTCCTTGTGATTAGGTTTTAGGAAGAAGAAAATGCATCACTGTGGGGCAGTTTGGAATATAGAATTATTGACGCAACAATTGTGCTTCAAAATAAAAGTACTGTCTTTACCAACCAAAAGCCAGAATGGGAAGGATTTTTCTTTTAAATAGCACCCCCCCCTTTTTTTATCATCTTGACATCTTATTTAAAGCAATTCTTTTGTGGGGCCACCAAAATCATACTTACCACTGAGCTGATGCAGATTCAACAAAGCAGCCCACACACATGTGCTCGGTGGATCGGGATGAATGATCATATATAACATACATTTGTAACATGACTGCATCTATTACTTGACTGCCACCTTACCTTAACTTCAGCTATGATTTGAAGGTTTAATTCTAAGTGACATAAAATGAACAAAACTATAAGAAAGAGAGAGCAGAAAGCCACTTTATTTTGTCATTGTATTCTTACAATGAAGTTTTTCTCTGCATTTAACCCATCCTATTGTATAGCAGCAGTGGGCAGATGCAGCGTCCGGGGACCAACTCCAGTTCTTCTTTCCATTGCCTTGGTCAGGGACACAGACAGGAGTATTAACCCTAACATGCATGTCTTTTTGATAGTGGGAGGAAACCGGAGCACCCGGAGGAAACCCACGCAGACAACATCTAAACTCCACATAGACAGGACCTGGGACGGCCTGGGGTTCGAACCCAGGACCTTTTTGCTGTGAGGCAACAGTGCTAACCACTGGGCCACTGTGCCTTTGTTATGACTGCCCATTAAAATCATAATGAAGAAGGGGGTCCTCGTGGCAACAGACATGGCTCACCCAATCTTATTGTTCAAAAAGAGAAGGAATCATACGGCTGTGATGTCACACGGTTTAGACAGAGCAGAGGACTTCGGTAAGAATGTTTAACAGAGAGTGAATGTTAGGTATGGGAAGCCAAATGGGAGGCAAAAAAACAACGACAACCAAAATTACTCTGCCAGGGCGAAGGAGAGAGACAGCTCAGATAAGGGATCCACCTTTATAGGCTTTGCCACAGATGCTGGCTGTCTTCCTAAAACACAGGAGAAGGCAGAGAGGCCACTAGAGGGTGAGAAAGAGAAACAAGCAAGGAAGGAGGTTGATAAAATGACAAGAGGATGGCCATGGTCTGTCCCAATTTTATAACATTAAGCCAGGTGAATTGGCTGTACTAAATTGTCCCTAGGTCTGAATGTGTGTGTGTGTCGGCCCTGATGGCCTGGTGGCCTGTCCAGGGTGTCTCCCCACCTGCTGTCCAATGACTGCTGGGCTAGGCTCCAGCATCCCCGCGACCCTGAGAGCAGGACAAGCGGTTTGGATAATGGATGGGTGGATTATTTTCTATATTACATTTGAGAACATTTGTTTGATGTTTTCAATCAAAGTGACTCAAAGTGTCCAGAGTTAACATCTCTTTTGCCTTCTCGCTCTCTGTCATACAAATATCTACGCATCATACACACCATGGTTTGTCTCTCTAAAATACTTTGACAGACAGCGAATGATAAACATTCATGGAAACCTTAAAGGAGCTATTCCACTAACATTGTATATCCACTGTCAGAGGACAGTGGACGTGCAAAGGCTCAAGTGTTTTCTAGTCACATCAGTTAACACGTGGAAGACAAATGGTGTGTCGTCCACCCCAGTCTAAATATTATTTTGTGCCGTGAGCTCATCTGTGTGCTCACAGTGTCGGGTTGTGGCTGGTTTAACAGCCCGCGCCTAGTGTAAGTTGTGACTAAGCACACCACGTCAGTACTGTTTCAGTTTAGGATAAGAGCCACTGGTCAGGCATTTTCTTTTGTCCTATTGTCTGGCCATAACCTGGAACCAATAAACTAAGATATTCACTCATCAAGTCCCCTCTTATTACTTTTTATTGTGATAAATGATGAGATAGTCAGAATGTTGCTGTGTCCAAACTGATGCTGAGACAGGTAGACCGCTTTAGAATATGTTAGTCACACACAGATATAAAGACAAATGTTCTCTGGCAGCAACACAAATCCAAAAACACGTGAACTCTTCAAAAGAACGATGAAACACAAGTGAGAGAGAGCGCATTGTGAAACCCTATGTTCATACTCCCTGGGCAAACATACTGCTGTCCACCCAGGTGTTGAACTATTCTCTGGCAATGTGCATATGTCTGTCCTCAGGGACAGAGATGAATGATTCATGTCCACTGGATTTCATAACAGAGACATTAATGGTCATGAAAAAAGACAGATATTTTTCTATGTTAGATGTATTTCCAAAGCACACAAGAAGCATGAAAGATTTACATGTTATTGGCTAATCTGTGTCTCACTGCAGGACTTTTTCATGCACTCCTTCCGATCCTCGGGGTCTTAAGCTACAACCCTGGGGATTGTCCTTTTTGTTTGTTTTGCATTTTAGTAAAAAAAAAAAAAGAAAAAAAAAAAAGCATTTTAGTATCCCTTGTTAAACATCTGCAGTAAAATTAGCCTGCCAGGCAGTGACCATTAAAACGAGCAACTAGAAAAGCATTCACGGTTTGGTTACTCATGAATTAGCCATCGTTCTCAATATCGTAGCAGTAGAAAGTATCAAAAAGGACAATTATTTGCATGTGAATATATAGGAATGCACGGTAGCTTCAAGTTAAAGGTCTGGGAAACTGAAGTCTGGAAATTCTTTACTGATGGATTGTTTCAATATATTTTAGCTTTCAGAAATGGGCTGAAAAAATGTGAAACTGAATCTTGCGGAAAAACCCCCCAAAAAACAAAAAAACCCCAGAAAAGCCTAGATGACGAAATTGGCATTCTCTACTGCTTGTCTAAACGTTGGGTTTACAGTGGCTGGGATTTTCTGGGGGCATGTATCCGTCACGTCAACCCACACCCCCGGAGAACTGCATTTCTCAACAGACACATATTGCACACAACTATAACCACCAAGGTGAATATTTCCACCGCACATTTTTTCAAGGAGGACTTCATCCACTAGCCGAAATATGACTTTGCTAAAAAGCTAATCTGAACTACCTGATGCGAGGTCTTGAGAGCAGATATTTTCGGTCTAACTACAGCCACTTACTGGCACTTGTTTCCACATAGGTACCTCAGTGGAGAGACATTTTAAGTTAGTATGAAGTGCATTAAAAAAAAAATTACAGAAAAAAATAGGCCACAAAATGCTAGACATTACATTCATTAGCAAAAAAATGCTGGCTAGTTTGCAGCGTCTGAGTAATTCATAAACCCAATGAGCACTAGTCATCATCCAGACGTTGACATGGTGGCTGCACTGTAGACTAGCTTGCAAAACCCTTTAACAACTCAAGTGTTGTTAGGCTAAGTCCAGACTACTTTGGGCTCAAGCAATTGAATGAAATATGAGAGCTGGCTCTTCGGCCCAATACTATATAGATTAACAGATGCATTTTATAAAATATCAATGTGCACTAACTGTTATCTAAAATCAAGAGCTAACTTCGCTTCAATTAGAAACCATGTTGAAATAAACATCTGGCAAACTTTCACTTTTCAACCAAATATTGCTCTGTTTTAGTCTATACATATAGGCCTGGACATTGTTCCATCAGCAATTCACCCCTAAATTGTTAACTACAATAGGAAAACAAACTCATCATTCTGAAACTTTGTGGCCTGAGTGTGTATTGGGAAAAATGTCATCTGGTCTCTCTTCAGTTTTAGGTCCCTCTAAGTTATGTAAATAAGGCTGTATACTGCTGATGTTACTGCTGTATGCCTTTCACAGGTAACCTAGCCACAAGGAACTGGACAGGCATACCCTTCCTGTCCACATCTGAGCATCTAATTGTGTTTATTACAAGCTAGTGGTTATAAAAGCTTGCAAGAAATATTTAAAAGACACATAACTGTCAACTCTGGGCAACAGAATCACTTTTTTTCAAAAGAACTTCATGTTATGACTCGTTGGCTCATAAGTGGACTTGCATCTGTATCTAATACTCAGGTTGCCAACCCAACTAGTGTGAAAAACCTCTTTAAAAAAACAAACTGTGTTTGGAAATACAAACTCAAGGGACTGTAGGATCTGTGAGAACCATCTCTGTTAATCTATTCATCTATCCCATGCTCATCGATAAATTCAAAACCCTTAAGGTCCAGGGGGAGGCAGATGAAGGAGAAAAGAAATAAGTTTGTCTGAGAAGGCGAGTACAAAGAGTCATGTTTTGAACTGGGTTTGGACACCCTATGTTTGGTATAGCGATGTGATGCCCCAAGGCCTCCTTGGTTTATCTGACAGTACGCTGCCAGTAAACGCTCTCCATAATATCAACTTATGACTCTTTGGCCCAGTTACTCTAAACATGATCATTCTTATCTACACTCCTTGAGCTGGTTATGTAGCTATCCCAACACTCAGTGTTGCTACTCAACTGCTATCTATGAAGTCTAGGCTGGACCTCATCCCATGCAGCCTGGGCTTAACATTGCGTTTCGGAGGAACAAAACAATTTACGGCTCGAAGACTAAATTACAGCTGCACAAGAGGTTACAAAAGCCTTTAGCTAATAAGGACATCTGTGAATATCCAACAAAAACTGAAAATGTTCCCGTGTCAAGGTTGGCTTTCATTTATTTTTAAAGAGCAGAATAAGTACTTACCCTAAAACAATAGCTTTTCAACAAATATGTTAAATTGCATGTGAAATTAAAGTGCAAGCAAAGCAATCAGCTTAGAGTCTCTATGCAATCACAACTTTTTAACGAGGGCCATCCATCAAATCCAGTTAACCCTACTCAGATGCCATTGTTTCAGGATATAGAATGCTTGGCAAACATACGTGCTGACAGAATAGTTGATAATGTTCAAATAAAAAGGAAGTATATAGTTGGGCTACTAATGTACTTATCAGCAATGTTACAACCTTTGGTTTCAACTCCGGTTATAAAAGAATCCAGCATTAAGATATAGATTGTGCTGTTTTTTTGCTAAAAGTACCAAGGTTGTTTTACCTTGGTACTTTTAGCTATACATATATATGGCTATACATTATGTTAAGACAAGGTTATCAACAAAAAAATCAGTGTCAGTCAAAAACACCTGTGACAATGGCTACAGGCCACATTTCTGTCTGTTCTGAAATAGCCTCTTCCGATCCTTATGTCCAGAGTTCAGTAACATCGCTATTCATGCTTCATTTGATGATAACTACCAAAAGAAAAAGTGAAACCATCTAGAAGGCTGTGGTATTGTATAGCTAGGAGCTATAACAGCTATACTATAAACCTGACACACCACTCACTGAAAATGGTGGACTTAATGTTTTGCCTATTTCCTTTATAAAATTAAGTGTTGAGATGATTGATCATCTGACAATAAATCAGAGATGATCAAAAGTAGAAGGTGATACATCACTGATGTAATGTTACACTCACAATTTTTTGGGATGCATTAAAATATGCTTTTGTTGCCATCATAGAGCGCACAAGGTACTAAACTTAAGGCTTTTTTTAAAATTTCAATTAAGTATTTTCAATTATCTCTTAAAGCATTGCAAAGCCCCATGTGTTTGAAAATGTGGCACGCTTTTGCAGTTAGAAATGACAAAGAATATGTGGAGCAATCACAGATTCCTGTTTGTATTGAAATAAAATGGAAAATGTGTGTGATAAATATTAACACAGTGTAATGGCAGGTAAAACAGTGGTCATAAACCACATTTGTTTGGTGTTACTCCATAGTTTTAACACTGCTTGGATATAATTTTGAACTGCTTGCTAATGTGTTGCCACACAAAACTGCAGCCCCACCTAATGTGTTTGTGAGCTTTCAGACTTGAACAAGGATGAAAATATCAAAATCAATGGAATATGCCTCTAAAGGGCAGGCCTAAGATCTTATACGGTGGTACAGAATCCCCAATATTTAGATATGTCCCAACGACTAATTTCAGAATATAAGAGAACACACTACCGGATTTTCATCTAAGTAAAACATTCAAAAACAAAATTCAATATAAGAAATCATAAACATGATGGCAACTTTCAATTACTTTCTAAAACATTAACAACATCAACCTTTATACATCATGTCTTAGAAGAAAAAGATATACTTTATTAATCCTGTGGGGGAGCAGTGGGCAGCCGCCGTGCAGCGCCCGGGGACCAACTCCCGTTATTTTTGCCATGCCTTTGTCTGGGGCACAGACAGGAGTATTAAGCCTAACACATGTCTTTGATAATGGGAGGAAACTGGAGCACCCGGCGGAAACCCATGCAGACACAGGAAGATCATGCAAACTCCACACAGAAAGGACTTGGGACAGCCTGGGGTTCAAACCCTGGCCCTTCTTGCTGTGAGGCAACAGCGCTGTCCTAATGGTGGCATGCAACGGCAAGCAAATCGATGTACTTACATCAACTCATTCTCGACTGAAAATGGCCGACACTTCGTTAACATAGAGCAGCGAGGCTTTTCGGGTTAGTCATGTGGTTTAAACATCTTGGCCTTCATACTCCAGTCTGTCATTAGTGCTTTTGCATGTCATTGAGGTTCCAGTAGATGCATTGTAAATGATACCTTCTCTGCATCTACCTCAGAGAAATGACAACTAATGACAGTTTTTGAGGCTATTTGCACTTTGCCACCATAAGATTGCAGGGCAGAGCTGATCGATGCAGCCAACAGGCATTAGCCTACCCTCAGACACCTGAGGAGACGAGGACATCAAAGAATATCAATGCATGAGAAATAGCTATCTGCTGAAGTAGAAGGTATTCTAAACAACTTGGGTATGATAGTGTGTGACAGTCTGAATTTGAACTTGTTTATTGGTGTGCATGGTAAGTGCCTCAGTATGTGCATGAAATGGACAGTGTTGACCATTAAGAACTTGAGGCATAGCGTAGAAAAGGGAAAGTACAAACAATGTGCAACAACAACAATACCATATCTATATTAGTATCTATGTCTAAACAGTAGATAGTATAGCAGACAGGGAGGTTGGTAAGCATGTACATACCTAAGTAGGTAGGTAGGTAGATAGGTAGACAGTCAGAGAGAGAGAGAGACACACACACAGACAGACAGACAGACAGACAGACAGACAGACAGACAGACAGACAGACAGACAGACAGACAGACTGGAATAGAGGTCATCAGCCAGACTAAGGCCTGTTCCACATCGCTTACCTCTCTCTACCTGTGCGTGACGGCTACCTCACTGAACTGCTGCGGCTCACGTGTGTGGTGTCCACACAGACAGCATTGCTGCTGCGGCACTGCTACTGCCAGTCCTATCTCTTACTACATTCAGTTTGCCTTTGATAATGGCCATCAATAATCAAACATTTCATTTAACTATAAATTTCATTATACATTTTTATTATCATAAATTATTGTATTATTCATTATCCATCCATCCATTATCCAAACCGCTTATCCTGCTCTCAGGGATGCTGGAGCCTATCCCAGCAGTCATTGGGCAGCAGGCAGGGAGACAACCTGGACAGGCCATCGCAGGGCCAACACACAATATATTTTTATTTTTGATGTCCATGATATATCCTACAGCTATAAACACTGAAACTATAGTGAAAGGAGTCAGTTATGGAATGTAATGTTGCTGGTATGATGTCAATATGACTATCAACAGATAATTTTCACTGTCTATTTTTGCTGAACTGCACATCTCACGCAGAGAAAAATAGGCATCACATCTATTCTCTAGAGTTGCATCGCTGCAGTGTGGCTTGAGCCGCGCCTGAGCCACACTGCTCCCTCGGTGCGGTGTGGCTGCTCTAACTTGTTAACATGGGTGCCTATATGAAAAGCAAGAGGTGCTGCAGTGCACACGCGCTGTTCAGGTAAGCGGTGTGGCCCAATGACTTCGAAATGCAGAACCCTCTAGTAAAACATACATACCCTGACATAATATTTACAGAGCAAGGTGGGCACGACAAAGCTTTGCGACAGCCAAAATCTGAAAGGGACGAGGGGATATGGCGCAAGAGAGGTATGTACTTGTCAACTCACTTGCCCAGGAAGAGCTTTAGGCTTAGTCCTGCACTAAATGCCTGTTCTGGGCAGGATGATTTGTGGCGCCTAAAGGAGCCTGTGACCCACATACAGCTTGTCTAAAAGTGTGCAATGAGGTTATTACTATTGTTGTCACAGATGTTCTCTAACAGGTGTAGCCTTTCTAGGAGAGAGGGTGCACTTATATTGCTCACCATAGTCCTTTTGAGTTCTTTTAGTGGTGTTACAACACTTCCCTCAAACCCCTATAAGAGTGAATTCTAGCACAACAAATACTTTACCATGCAGAAATGTTCACATAGTCAAATGCAGGAATTTTCATGTCAGTAGAGTGATGCCTGCTTTGCTTTATTTCCCTTACCAACATATCGATTGTTGAAAGGTATTCTGAGACACAGAGTTGAAAGAAGTCCAAGGTTATAAATTTTAAATTATCCTGCAAGACATGAATACAATACAGCAGTACAGAAAAGGATCTTCAGTGGACTAAACTGTTGGTTTGGACAGAACGTGGACCAAATTTTGTTTTTGCCCCACTCTTAAGGCACTGGTTTAGGACACAACCCTTGTGTTACTCTAGTCACTTCTGAGCAGCACAGCCAATCCTCACAGCCAATCCCGATGTTCTGAACAGGACTTCATTTAAAGCATGCAGCTACCCTAAGTGTTGTACCCCCCTGCTAAGTATGCTGCTGATTACCTGGAAAATATCATAATTCACAGTGACAGCTGGGAACAGCACATGCAATAATCACCTCAGGTGGGGGCCATGCTTGGGTTCCCGAGAAATACGGGGCTCATGATCAACCCACAGAAGTACAGTCAGACGGAGGGAGGTATGGTCACCACTTAACCGGGCAGGTGTGTCTTCAGAGGTAGGTAAGACAGCATCATTCACAATCTGTCTGGAACCTAAGAGGAAATTCTTGGGGCTGGCCAGGTAACATTGTAGGTTTGTTCCTTCCTTCTCTGACCTGGCCAGTTCTTTGACCAACCTGACCCAAAAATGTGCCCCCACATCCAATCCGGGTAGATGGAACAGTGCCAGCAGATATTTGAGAATGTGAAAATAATAAGAAATCTGTGGCAGCCACTTCCTAACACTCCAAACCTTTCTCTCCCTTTTTGTCTCCAGACTGATGTATTGAACAGAGGGCTAGGGGCTGTTTTGTCCCACGATGTGGACGTTGTGATCTACACCATCTTGTATATCGACAAAAGAGTGTGAGTCCTTGTACAGTACTGTTGAGACAGTGTTTGGCTATCTGCTGGGTGGTTGGCACCTTCAACTATTATCTCCTTGGGTGCCAACTGACCCTCTGATCAGACCATGCTCCACTCCAAAGGCTACATCACAAGGACACCAATGTGCGGCTCACCTGTTAGCACCTGGCTTTGAAGCCATATACATTTATACCAATCCATAGGCCTGGGGGGCTATGGGGGTGGGGGTGATGTGGTGGTGGGTTATGCTTTAGGCTGAAGACCGAGAACCTGCAGTGGCTCTGTCCGTCGTATCAGCAACAGAGCTTCAGGGGACTGGTGATTAGTCACAGATGTGGTACATCTGTCATTAGCCTGTATATACAGTTTCCCCGCAGTAACACTAGGGGAAAAGATGCTACATAGGATAAAGCAGCAAAGCAGCACACTTGTTTTGAGCGATAAGAGAAAGGACTGTGCTCCTTTACATATATTTCTGTTGAGTCATAAAAATGGTGCATTCTAGTTGCTCTTGTGGGCATCTATATGTCACAAAAAATTAACTTATTATGGATGCGAATTCACAATTATTTCCAATATAAGTAACCATGACTATAATGAGCAACTCTTTCTTGTTGGCCATTATCAGTTCAGTTCAATGACTCAGCCAAATTAATTGAAACTTGTAGACTTCAACCAAACAAACATCTACTAATGGTCAGGAGAAGTTTAAATCTATTCAGTGGATGTTAGTTTTCAGTTTGAAGACATTTTGCCGTTCATCTGGATGGCTTCTTCAGTTCTGACATTGGGTGTAGCAATCTCACTATTTATCCTGGTGGTAGTGCCAAGCCTTTTTTTTTGAAAGAGGACCAAAGCGGGAACAGCCATTCAGAGCATGTGTTCTTGTGGTATGTTCTGAATGTCACATCATTCACTCCGGCCACCTCCCCATTTCCTGAACTGGGCCAGAGAGGTGACCCAGGCTGTGACCGCTCCTTCTCCCTTTCTGCCCCACTTTCTCAGGACTGGGCCAGGGTGGCGTGTCGGGAGTACTGCCAGGGCAGTGAGGTCATGGCAGTGGCGGACAAATTATGCCATAATCCACCCCTCCATTTATAGAGATCTGTGCGGCCAGTTCAGGGTGTCTCCCTGCCTGCCGCCCAATGACTGCTGGGATATGCTCCAGCATCCCCGCAACCCTTTGAGCAAGATAAGCGGTTCGGATAATGGATGGATGGATGGATGTTTCAGTTAAACATATAGCCTCTTTGATTCCTCTTTCAAACCATCCTCTGTATGTCCTGGTCAGAAAAACTCTGGTTCTTTTCTTGTAAATGAATGTTAACCCCTGAGTCCACTGAGTCCAGCTGTAGCCATATCACATGAGCTGCAAGCTATTGGGTCATTCAGTCACTGGACCAAAGCAGCAATGACACTTAGCAGCCCCTTGAGCAACTCAGCAGCCTTTTTTCAGGACCACACTGCCCACCTTCATAATAAGAGGACAGGGTTTGAACACAGCAGCTTCAGCACTCCCCAGCACATGCCAGTTTCTCACAGCTGGCAGGGATCCTGTGCCAGCGGTCAAACAATAAAAAAAGACTAAAGAGATACCATTCACCATTGGGACCTGGAATCTGTCCAGTGTGCCACAGAGAATTTAGGGCTCAGATTGGCCTCTTCAGCTATATGCACACCTGTCGAAACCTCGACTCAATCTAATGACACATACCATGGTCATCATCAACAATGACGGATGAACAAGAAGTGCATGTGTGTTTGTTTATGTCATGCTCAGGACACAAGGAATTTTCTGAAAGTCACTCACTCATAGTATTCTGCCGCCGGCGTAATTTTGTACTTGGAATAGGATGTCCCGTTGCCCAAAAAGGATCCATTGAGGAACTTGGGGTCGGTGCAGTTTTCACTGTTCCAGCTGTTACCACAGTTGAGCCAAGGCAGCTCGGCTGTCATGGAGGAGAACAGGTAGTGGAGGGACCAGGCAATGATTACATTGTAGTAGAAGCCTACATACAGGGCTATGATGATCACAGTGTAGCCCACACCTGAGGAGATAAAAGTTATAAGTAAGTGAAAGCAGAATGATGTCACTTTAAAATTACCATGCTATTTATCAAAGTCTGTTTTGTTTGTTTTTTTTTCTCCAAATCTTACATGATTACAAGCTAACACCTCTACTGCATCTGTACATTTGTGCACATTTCTGACACTGTCACTTTCTGGCACCATTAAAATCTATTTTTATTAGCCATAGTTAGATTTGTAATGTCTTATTCAATTAAGTATAATTTATTGAGCACTGAACCAATGTACAACTGAACACCTGCTACATTTTCTTTTTGAGCTGTACCCCATTCATGTCTTAGAAGATCTTTAGTTCAACAGACGGTAGTATATTTTGCAACAAATGTTCATTGACACGTAGATTTTTGTTCCCAAAACTGATCCTCATTCTTTCCAAATAACTCTGCATCTAAAACGTTGCATCAAAAATATTCTAATGTACCTTGAACTGTGACATGTAATAAAGTATACCCCCCCACCATCTGTCCTAATCCGTTACCATAAAATAGTAGAAAAGAAAATAACACAAAGAGAGATTCAATCAGCAACATCAACCTAGATATAACAAAAATAAAAGTTAACATTTATTACAGCTGTGCAGAATGCTTTTCATACTCTTGGTTAAAGAAATTGCTTATCTGGTAATCCGTGATGGCTTGCGGTGATATTGGGTGGGTGGGCTAACAAATGCATTTTACCCAACAATAGTTCACGCTGCAGTAACAGCAGCGTCACTTCGAGATACCAAGTTACAGCAACACTATATACCTTGTTGTGGTGGACACGTATTGGGGACAGAATTCAACCCAGGAACTAAGGGTTAAGTCATGGTTGCCCTGGCAGGTTAACGCAGGGTTAAGTTATGGTTGTCCAGCCAGTTTTCTGGTTATTCTTGCCACCTCCGCTCAGTCGAGCTGTGGGTTTTGTTTGTCTCGCTGATTTACCGTGGATTAAAGAAAGTTGCCTACACGGCTAAAGTGTGAACCTACGGTCTTCTCCGTTACTTCGGCTCTACACTGGTGACCCCGACGTCGGTTTTCGGATAAGTTTTCTGAAACCACACACATTATGGCTACGAACGCCGTTGCAATTAAACTGCCGGAGTTTTGGGAGTCTTCAGCGGCTACATGGTTCGCGCAGGCTGAGGCACAGTTCGCGCTCAGAGACATAACAGCAGACGAGATCAGGTACTACTACGTATTGGCAGCGCTGGGGTGCGCTACGGCTTCCAGGATTAGCGGTTTCATAACCAACCCACCGGCCGATGGTAAATACGCCGCACTTAAACATCTCCTCCTTGAAACTTTTGAACTGTCTGCAACGGAGAGAGCACGTCGCCTCTTCGCAATTCAGGGCTTGGGAGATGGCAAACCATCGGAGCTAATGAGCAGGATGTTAAACCTACTGGGTCAAGAAAAGCCATGTTTCCTGTTTATGGAGCTGTTTCTGCGCAACATGCCGCCCCACGTCCAGACTGCGCTCGCTAACTCCACCATCACTGATCCCCGTGAGCTGGCAAAGGAGGCTGACCGATTCTTCGTCGCTACACAACGTTCCTCCCATGCCGGGGTGCTGGCTCCTACCTTCACTGGCCCCCCGCCGACATCGCGGGCGTGGCCCGACGGTGGCGCCACAGCATCAGACCGCTACAAGCCCTCTGGACTCTGTATGTACCACGCTCGATTTGGTGCGAAAGCTAAACGGTGCCGTTCCCCCTGCAACTACAGGCCGACGGGAAACGAGAGGGCCAACACTCAGTAGTGGCCATGAGTGTTGGCGATACGAGCAGGCTACTCTTCATCCTCGACACCATCTCCGGTCGGCGATTTCTTTGTGACACGGGCGCACAGAGAAGCGTGCTCCCTGCTACTGACGTCGACATCATGGGCGGGGAGCGGGGCCCCCAGTTGGCGACGGCTGACGGCAGCCCTATCCACACCTACGGCGTGCGGTCTGTAGAACTGTGTTTTGGTGGACAACGTTTCACGTGGGAGTTCGTCATGGCCAATGTAACGCTTCCCCTCCTCGGAGCTGATTTTTTGTGCGCTTACGGTTTACTAGTGGACATTCAGAACAGCCGTCTGGTCGATGCCTTAACCTTCTCCTCCTTCGCATGTACGCGGAGGGAAGCGGCCTATGCAGGTCTAGCCAACTCTCTCTCAGAGGCAGACAAGTTCACCCGCCTCCTCGCTGAGTTCCCTGACCTCACCCAGCCTACCTTCTCTGCACCCACCGCTAAGCATGGGGTGGAGCATCACATTGCTACGAAGGGGCCCCCGGTCTACGCCAGAGCCAGGCGTCTCGACCCCGCCAAACTCGCCATTGCCAAGTCTGAGTTCGAGCACCTGGAACGCATGGGGATCATCCGCCGCTCTGACAGCCCGTGGGCATCCCCACTCCACATCGTCGCTAAGCCTGATGGAGGTTGGCGCCCATGCGGGGACTACCGCCGACTAAATGACGCCACCACGCCTGACCGCTATCCTGTCCCGCATATCCAGGACTTTTCTGCAAACCTGTCTGGCAAATGCGTCTTCTCAAAAGTCGACCTGGTCCGTGGTTATCATCAAGTTCCCGTGCACCCCTCAGACATCCCCAAGACAGCGGTGACAACCCCATTCGGCCTATTTGAATTCCTACGAATGCCATTTGGACTCAAAAACGCGGCCCAGTCCTTTCAGCGGCTGATGGATTCAGTGCTCCGTGGCCTTCCTTTCATCTTCGTCTATTTGGACGACATACTCATCGCCAGCGCCTCCGAGGAAGAACACCTGTCCCATCTTCATGCCCTCTTCACACGCCTCAGCCAGCATGGGCTGATCGTCAACCCGGCGAAGTGCCGGTTCGGGCTGACAGCCATGGATTTCCTCGGGCACCGCATCACTGGGGACGGGGCAGTCCCCCTGCCCTCAAAGGTGGAAGCGGTGGCGGCCTTTCCGTGCCCCCAAACAGCTCGTGCGCTCAGGGAGTTCATCGGGATGGTGACATTCTACCACCGCTTCATTCCTCGAGCCGCCTTTATCATCCGGCCACTGTACGAGGCGCTGAAAGGCATGTCCCCCAACCAGGCGGTCGACTGGACAGCAGAGCGGGACCGTGCGTTCACCGAGACTAAAGCTGCGCTCTCCCAGGCTACCCTGCTAGCGCATCCTTCACCTACAGCGCCTATTTCCATAACCACGGATGCATCGGACTATGCTGTTGGTGCGGTTCACGAACAGTGGGTGGGGGGGGCTTGGCAGCCTTTGGCCTTTTTCAGTCGCCAGCTTACACCCCGAGAGCGCAAGTATAGTACTTTTGACAGGGAACTCCTCGGTCTCTGGCTCGCCGTCCGGCATTTCCGTTTCCTGCAAGAGGGCCGCGAGTTTACTGCGTACGTGGACCACAAGCCCCTCACGTTTGCCATGTCCAAGACGGCCGAGCCATGGTCCACTCGCCAGTAGCGACAACTCTCCTACATTTCGGAATTCACTACCGACATCCAGCACGTCGCTGGTAAGTCTAACCAGGTAGCTGACTGCCTGTCTAGGGCAGTGATTGGAGCGGTCCACCTAGGCCTTGACTATGCACAGATGGCTGCTGACCAGGCCACGGACCCGAGCATCCTCCGTCTCCGGGCCTCCGACACGGGGCTCCGCCTGCAGGACGTTCCTTTCAGCGACACAGGTGTCACCCTCCTGTGTGACGTCTCCACAGGACAGCCCAGGCCCATCGTCCCGCACAGCTGGAGACGCCCCGTATTTGAAGCTGTGCACGGCCTCTCTCATCCAGGCGGTAAGCCATCCGTGCGCCTGACCTCTGCTAAGTTTGTGTGGGAGGGACTTAAGAGAGACGTGAAAGCGTGGGCCGACTCGTGTGTTGCCTGTCAGCGGGCTAAGATACACCGCCACATTAAGGCGCCCCTGGAACGCTTCGCAGTGCCGGAGAGACGATTTGACCATGTCCACGTCGACCTGGTTGGTCCCCTACCCCCCTCCCATGGGTTCACCTACCTCTTCACTGTGGTGGACAGGACTACGCGCTGGCCTGAAGCTGTTCCCCTGGCATCCACGACGTCTGCTGATGTGGCCCGGGCTTTTATTGGGTCGTGGGTCTCACGTTTCGGTACGCCTTCCGACCTTTCATCTGACCGTGGGCCACAGTTTACCTCAGAGCTATGGAATGCTGTGGGTGAGGCTCTGGGCGTCAAGCTTCATCGCACTACCGCCTACCACCCTCAGGCGAACGGCCTATGTGAGCGCTTCCACCGGTCCATGAAGGCTGCGCTTCGGGCTACTCTCAAGGACTGCAACTGGGTTGACAAGCTCCCATGGGTCATGCTGGGCCTGCGGACCGCCCCGAAGGAAGACCTACAAGCCTCCTCTGCGGAGCTGGTGTACGGCACGCCGCTGCGAGTCCCAGGCGATTTCATGCCCAATGCAACGCGTCCCTGGTCAGCTGTGGACCAACGAGCCTCCTTGCTGGACGGGGTCAGAGCTTTCACACCCGTCCCTACCGCCCAACACGGCGCTCCGGTGTCCCAGGTGCCCCCAGGTCTGCAGTCAGCGGACTACGTGTTCATCCGTCACGACGCACACCGCCCCCCTCTGCAACCCCCTTATGACGGCCCCTTCCGCGTCCTGGAACGGGGAACTAAGCACCTGGTGGTGGATTTTGGGGGCACGGCCGAGCATGTTTCAGTGGACCGAGTTAAACCCGCACACCTGGACTTGACGCAGCCGTTGGAGTTAGCCCAACCTCCTCGTCGCGGTCGTCCCCCGGCTCCGCCTCCTCCCCCCGTGGAGGCCCGAGCTGCCTCGTCTGCTCCTCAGGCCGACCTCCACAGGCCCGCGTCAATGCCTCCCAGAGACACTCCGGCCCCTGTTATCCGGAGCCGCCGCGGACGGCCTGTCGTCCCCCCGCGCCTGCCTGACTTCGATTACTAGGGCGAATTCTGGGGGGGCTCATGTGGTGGACACGTATTGGGGACAGAATTCAACCCAGGAACTAAGGGTTAAGTCATGGTTGCCCTGGCAGGTTAACGCAGGGTTAAGTTATGGTTGTCCAGCCAGTTTTCTGGTTATTCTTGCCACCTCCGCTCAGTCGAGCTGTGGGTTTTGTTTGTCTCGCTGATTTACCGTGGATTAAAGAAAGTTGCCTACACGGCTAAAGTGTGAACCTACGGTCTTCTCCGTTACTTCGGCTCTACATTGTTATAATAACAAGTGCTCTACACCAGTGTTTCTCAACCGGGGGTCCGCGGACCCCTAGTGGTCCGTGGTGTAATTGCAAGGGGTCCGTGAAAATAAAATCTCTTTAAAAAAAACGATCCTATGACATTTATAGAAATAGGATTATTTTTACTCAAATGCGACTGAGACCTTTATCTACCTAAACTATAAAGGGTAACAGGACTTTTTTCTCTAATTACATCTGTTTCACAAGTGTAATTTATTGTATTTTAATAAGAGATCTCGCTCCCGTTTGCATTGTTAGAAGTTACTGCATAAAAATTCTGTTGTTACATATATCTGAAAGTTACTGAATACATATTCTGTTTTGTTACATATATCTGAAAGTTACTGCATTAAAAATTCTGTTTTGTTAACTATATCTAAGTTACAACTGAAAGCTTATTTTTGCCCCAAAGAGTGAATAAATGCTATAATGCAATTTAAAATGCAGTTTCTACTGTTTCTATCAAATTGCAACCCCCTCCCCCAAGATCAGGTGGAGGGGTCCTCAGGGTAGATCAAAAATACGCAGGGGGTCCACGACCCCAAAAAGGTTGAGAACCACTGCTCCACACAAAACTATAGCGAAGCACCCACAAGAATGGCCTGATGCCCCCCCCCCACACACACACACACGTTTCCTAATTTTGTCGGATAGATGTTTCAAATCCACATTCCTTGCTGGGTCCAAGCCGCGCGTCTCCCCCAAAAAGCTAGCAAGGGAAACGGAAAAGTGGATTCTTAGCTGCACTTGCCGTTAGCCAGTCATTTCGTTCAAACCAAGTAACACAAACTTACAATTCTGGCGTTCGTCCTTTTGTGTTATTTGAACCTCGTTTGGACAACGTGTCCCCAGTCTCTACACTTCCGATATTTCCTCCAAAGACATCGACGGAAATGGATGCTAAAGTAGATAACGCACCTCGTTCATGCTAACTCCCGCCCTCACCTTCCCCCTTACCGCTCTCGCGCAAGCAGCAGCTCACGGTACGTGCCGTTACTCTGTACGTCCGCTGTCATTGGTCAAAACTCAGCGGCACGAGGGCTGATTGAACATAGGCGTGTCCTATGGTATCGGTTTATAACCCCATTGAAAGACGGCTATGATTTGTCGAGCGTGAATACTGTCGTCACCCGGAAGAGACCGTTTCCCTTTATAACCCATGCTGCCTTCCCTTATGACGCCGACGGCTAAGGTTAGCTAGTACTGTTTGGGCTGTAAAAAACAAACCCATTTAGATTAAGATCGATTAAGATTAAGTTTTCTCAATTTTATTGTGAAAAATAGGAAAGGCTTGGCTCTGTTAGCCCATTTATACCAGCCGTCCCTGCTAGTAATTATTTCGGTAATAATGGAGAAATTATATCTTATTTTCAGCAGAGGAGCAGCAATTGTTTACATTGCGGTGACCTCATGAAATGATAAAATTGCAAGTGATATATGAGCCCAACCCTAAACCCAGAGTACACCAGAACAACTCATTTTGTCCCAGTCTGACCTCTTATCGTGGCATTTGAAAAAGTAGACAAGGGGGGAAGTTTGCGAGAGCAAAACGGGAGGCGATCAGACAAACATGGAGAGATGGAGCTCAACAAGGACATATGTGACAGAAAGATTAGAAGTTACCGGTGGCATTTGTGCTGTGAAGGGAGAAAGGTAAAAAAAAGGGGGGGGTTGAAATTACCATAAAAGACGATGAGAGAAAGTGAAAAGAGCAGAATAGAGTGACGACTGGTGTGGGGGTCAGAGGTTACAGATAAAAACAGCGGTAAGGTAAGACACAGTGTTGTGTGTGTGTGTGTGTGTGTGTGTGTGTGTGTGTGTACCATGTTTTTTTCAGGATAGAAAAACCACCTAACTTGGGAACATTTCACTTTATGGGTCCCCATGAGGAAAAGGGTCTATTTTAGGGTGAGGACTTGGGTTTAGGGTTAAGGTTAGAATTAGAATTAGGTTAAGGTTAGGGTAAGGGTTAAGGTTAGGCATGTAGTTATGATGGTTAAGGTTAGGTAAAGGGCAAGGAAATGACTGCAGTCAATGAGGAGTCCCCACAAGTATAGAGAGACATGGTGTGTGTGTGTGTGTGTGTGTGTGTGTGTGTGTGTGTGTGTGTGTGTGTGTGTGTGTGTGTGTGTGTGTGTGCTCTAGCTTGCCTTTAAAGATAGGGCATATTTTCCAGACAGTAGCTGCCCCTTCCCTGTTGTACTGGCCCAAGGCAAGTTCCATGTAGAACAACGGCATCCCCGCAATGAACAAGAACAGAATGTAAGGGATCAGAAAGGCACCTGGGTGGAGAGAAAAGAAGAAATTTAAGGTACATTTCAATCACTTCAATTGGTATTTTCGTGACTTAAGGCTTTGCCCTTTAATTAGACAATCCCAGCAGTCTGAGGGGGAAATCCCAATTTGTGATTCGAACGGGATGAACGGTCGGCTAAAATGATCTGGTCATGAGAGGGGTTGACAAATCCAGTCTGAACCACCCCAATCAGCGCGCTGGCTGATTTGGGCTTATAGGATGTTATCGAACCTGTTTGATTTTAAGGACACATCATCTGCACTAGTGCTGTACTGTGTGAGGATCAGCGACTCAGTCCCAGAGCAGATAATGCTCATAGCCAAAAATGACACATCCCGAGAGACCATGACCCACAAGCATTTATTCATAATTGTTTTTGATTTTATTTTTATTTCCCCCATTCATTGACTTAATTTCTCAAGTCTGACAACCCACTTCCTTTTGGATCATACACTTTTCTGTGAAGTCAGCGATGGGTCAGGAATCAGCAGGTGTTTACCCTCAATGTAAAAAGGTGTCTTGAGTAAATCTGATCTCTATCTGATTTAGTCAAACCACATAAAAATCCAAGCGTAAATTGACCAAAGGTGTATTGAAGAAAGGGTTAAATGAGATTAAATTCCTTCTTCAATATATTCATTTTTGTGCTAAGTGTAGTTGTATTGTTAAGTGTGCGATGCACCATCCTTGCACACTCGTCAAGAAAGAAGGTATTTGCAGCAGGATTTAAAAAAAGTCAGTGCAACGTGCGGTTACGTGTGCAACCTTCTGCCTTTTCAAAGCTGGGCGTGATTTTTCAAGTCATTTAATTTGTACTTAGTTTAAGCCAATTTTCCCTTGTCCAGAGGGGATCGCAGTGAGCGCTTAAGTTGGACTGGGTTTAAGTCCCTCAGGCAACAGAACAGGTCAAAAAAAAAATCAATATTAAGTGCAAATGTAAAAGCCACACTGACTGCCAACAGATGTAACAGGTGTGTCTGTGCATGTTTGGTGGAGAAGTGCAAGGTAGAGGATAAGTGTCAGGCATTCAGAAATTGAGCATAACAAGGTGTGAATGGAGCAGAGAGGGAGGCAGGTGCATTGTTCAAGCTGGACTGCTCACAGTCCCTCCCTTGCATGCCGTGGTAGCAGGATAATCAACAAGGAAATTACCTCTCAGAATTGAATTGCTCTTGAAATAGTTCAGGACAAATGCTATATCGTGCACCACAATCTTCATCTTGTTCCCTGTTTCTCAGGGGTGTCCACGGCAGATTTTATAGTTTCATCAGTACCCTTTGAGGGCCTCGATCGATCCGGTATGGTCTATCATGCACTATAATAGGTTTTTTTCTTTTGCTGAGGGTAAACGTGAGTAAAACTACTTCTCAATTGCACAATTGACCTCCCTGGAGCCCCCAGGACAACATGATTGTTTTCACCGCATGAGTGGACACGCAGGCAACCAAGACACACCTGGTGAACACTGGTGTGGGTTTGTGGCACTAAAGCAACATCTGACCAGCATGATGAGCCTTTGTATGTTCAGCATACATGCTCAGCACTGTTTTCATGACAATGTGGCTGTAGTTGTTTTTTTTTTTAGAGCGTCAATTTTTGGTTATCGATAACCCCTCACGGCTGGACTCTCATTTGCAAAGTAACCCTGATTTCTGTTGTTAATTGTGATTTTATCCCAAGTTATGCCATCAAACAAGACCAAATAAGATTCCAGTACATGACACTTGCACATGAATTGCTCAGTGTTAGGGCATTAAGCCTTGTTCAGTATGCAATATTCAATATATGCGGTGACTCCAGGAAAAGTGTGATTGTTTGAAGCTGTCTAATAATGCACACTGTCAGAAGTAGTGTTTCGCTAACTATATCACGGATCGTTTGCTTCATGAGCTTCAAGAGGTACACCCGCTTGATCTAAATTTATGCAGGCATCGTGCACCTCCTGGTCTGAGAGGATTACAAATCAAACCTTACAGCTCTCTACCAGAGGTTTTGGCGATGTTTAATTCCTCTCCTCTTTAAAGCTGTGCAAATTATTACACCTAATGTCATATGTTGCAGAATGCCACAACACCATAACCACTCAAAACAGATTGTGCTATCTGGGCTTATATTCTGACCAGAGAAGTGTTGGCACTTTTTATTGTTAAGTTTGAAACCAGAAACTTAAGTCGTGAGTAGACATGCAGGGTCGATGGGGACACTTGTGAAGTCAAAGACCCCCCCCCCTCCGTGCGTTGCACGTTCGGCCCAGTTCACTCACCTCCTCCGTTTTTGTAGCACAGGTAAGGGAACCTCCACACGTTGGCCAGGTCCACCGCAAAGCCAATGACCGACAGGAGAAAGTCTATTTTCTTGCCCCAAGTTTCCCGCTCGTCCTCAGGCGCGGTTGCGGGGGGACCAGACTGGGGGCTCGGGGTGGGGATGATGGAGGAGCTGGTGTACTGGACCCCATTCTGGTCCTTGACCAGGATCAGTTCCACTTCTTTTTTCTCCACATTGCACTGCTTGAGCGGGGCGACCGATGAGAGCTTATGTTCTGGCAGGACCTGGATGTTCATCTTGTCTGCGATGCGGACGGGGCCGCTCTCACGGCGCCGAGGAGCTTGGCGGAGGTGATGCTGCCGCCGCTGGCCGCGATACAACGAAGGAAGATCCCGCCGGCAAACTCCGCATTGAGCGACTGTTCTCCCCCGGGAACTTCAGCCGGCACCACTGCATACATGAGCTGTGGAGGGAGGCAGGGAGGCAGGGAGGCAGGGAGGGAGGGGGGCAGACGGGGAAAGTTTGCAGAGCTCGCAGAGTGTGAGTGTGAAGGATCCCTGAACGCACTGTGGAGTCATTATATACGCAGAGCGGGACAGACAAGACACCGCTAGGAAGCTCCAAGAGATTTTGCCTTCAGTAATGAACAGTAAACACACACACACACACACACACACACACACACACACACACACACACACACACACACCGCACGCACGCACGCACGCACGCCCCGCTGATATGTACCATGTAAGTAAAGCTAAGTAAAGGTATAGACTATCAGTGACAGAGGTAAAGGGGGTTATCTGTACTGCGGCAGGTGTCGACGGAGAAGGTCGCTCCGCATGCAAGTCCCTATGAGCCTCTCGCCGCGCGCGCGCGCCTCTCAACAAACAGTTCACTCAATCAAAACCTCTCGCTCACTTTACCAGGCGTGATTCAAATCATAAAAGTGACATGGGGTAGTTGCGTGTGTCACCGCTGCAAAAGCAATTCGAAAGGCTTATAAAAAAATAACAATAACAATAATAATAATAAATAAAAAACGAATTATAAGCGCACGGTCCATACTTGTGAAATCTATGGGCACCTCTTCATGACCCGGTGCTGCTGTGGTCCGGATGCGTCTGAGGAGAGACTGCCCATTCTCAAGGAACTTTTAAAAGACTCGCCTTCCCCCGCCAGAGACAGTGGGGTGGGGTGGGGGGGGGGAGTGAGCTTTTAAATCACTTCATCTTCTTTCTCCCCCCCCCCCCTCGCTCTCTGCCGCACGTGATATATATTTTATAACTTGTTTTCTCTGCTTTGATGGCAATTTGGCATGTCCGCTGCTGGTCTGAGCAGAAGTGCACACAAAACGTGCGCCTCTCCGCTTCCATTCCGCTCCTCAAGAGCCGGCCGGCCGGCTTCCTCTCCAGGAAACTTGGACATTAGTAAATGACAAGTTTGGCGCACTCTTCCAGTCCTTAGAAGTCCTCACAAAAGTCACCGATGATATCATTCTGGGCCATTGACGTAGGTACGGGGGTGCATCATATATAGCCTATCACTTTAAGTTGAGCGTCAGACAAGCGAAAGGAAACATTGTAACGTAGTGGCGTGTGTGCACTTTAACATCAAAGGGGGTCTAACGTCGACCCCGGTGGGTTTGCGTGTTTACTTCTGGCTCCCATTGGCCCGGGTCTTCCCATACAGGCATGAGAGGTGAACTGGAGACAGAACTGGAGACAGGTATGAATGACAGTGCCATACGACATTGCGTGTGTGTTTATAAGTTGGTGGATGGTGAATGACTTTGCAGGGTGACCCGGGCTGGTCCTCAGTGCCCCAGGACCCTAAAAAAAGAAATATGCGGCAAAGAACAATGGATGGATGTTTTAATTTTGACTTTATTTATCTGTTTCTTCTCCGTACTAACTAGATTGAATTATAGTTTTCTAAGAAGCGGTAAAAGCATTGTGTTCCGCGTGTAATCGAATTCTACACCAGCTTTTGCCAAAGGCAACGATTTCTATTAGATATGGTTGATCAGTTCATCCTATTAGAGTCAATGAATGTCCTCTTAAAGCTCTCCAGTGCTTCTTTTATAAAACCTTAAGAGGGCTGTTTTGGGGCGTTTTGTTTGCAAAGATTGAATAACTGAAGTGATGGTAAAGCAAAGGACCAGGTAATGAGGCAAAATAATGTTTTATTAGACTTACTTTCTTCTGACTTAGACGTATGCCTTTGTGTGATGGCTGTCATGTTTAAAATAGTGCAGCTCCCTGGTCACGTGTCGCTCCCCAGATTTCAACTTATTCGCCGATTTGTGGGAAACTTCTGATTTCCTAGCAACTGAAGAGACCACTATTTGTGCAACAAGCCAGGGTATGCAGGATGGTGGACATCTCAGAATGTAATACAAGAGGGTTTTGGATGTCCCTTCGAAGAGAACACAACGGAGGCTATCTGCATTTGGTTGAAAATGACATGTGGTACATGAGATCTTGTGCTCAACGCACCTCTGTTAACGCGAGCTTCCTAAATAAGGAGTGTGGTTCTGAATACCCACATGCTTAGCGGGTGTAGGTCATCATTACAGTGCGAACCTATTGGAAGAGTTTTGTGGAATATTTCTTTCAGTTACTATGCACAGTGTATATATGATATACATCTTCTGTCATAGGCGTTCTCCGGGACAACAGCATTGCTTACCATGTGGCATTAGGTGCACCTTTATTTAATCCAAAGTGCATTGCATTACCATGGGTGCATACATCTTTTGCACAGACTAGAGAACGAACCTCAAACTCACGTTCACACTACGCGTCAGTCCCTCTGTGAGGTGAACAGGATTGCTTAAGGCAGGATGTTGTCACCCTTCACCTGTGTCATCTTCCGCGACAACCTTTGTCCCCTCAGCATGCGGTCATTAAGAGCTTTATCTACTGTGCCCCCTTCTTTTTCCTTCTCGGACTCGGGCCGTCCTCCCTGAGGGCCACATCCTGATCTCTGGAAGAGTCTAATGAGACATGAAATGGCCTCACAGCGGTCCTCTCTGGAATTGACCCAGGCCTTTTGCCTGTATTCCCCCTCCAGACCCCCCCCCCCACACACACACATACATTCTCTCAATCCTTTCTTCAAAAGTACACGGTTCTTTACATTGCTATCTAAGCCAGGCAGTTCTAAGCGATAATGTTATTATCCCTTTCCCATGTGCCCCCCACAGCGCTCCGTGTTTGGATGACTTCACTGGTTTACTCCCAGTAAGGTGCTAAGCTCTTGCCACAAGTCCACACCAGGGAAATCGTATTAACTCTGAAATGTGAAGCATAATGCCACAGCCACTTATAAAGAGACAGGATAAACTATAAGAGATGTTTCATGATATTTTGATAGATTTTTTTTTTTACCTACAATACACACACGTAAGTATTTAGTTTGCATTCCTAATGTGCTACTTTTGGGATATTTCGCTATATTGCGGCGGATATGAAATAGGGAAACGAATCAAGTTGACACTTACACATGGCATGACTTTGCACTTTAATTCTGTACTTTTTGGGGGGTGGGGGGTGGGATTTTTCCTCCTTTTTCTCCCCAGTTGTACCCGGTCCATTACCCCACTCTTCCGGGCTGTCCCGGTCCTTGCTCCACCCGCTGTGCCGATCCGGGGAGGGCTGCAGACTACCACATAACCCCTCCAATACATGTGGAGTCGCCAGCTGCTTCGTTTCACCTGACAGGTGAGGAGTCTCGCCAGGGAGACATAGCGAGTGAGAGGATCACGCTATTCCCGCTATGCTACCCAGACGCCTAATTCTGTACATTTAAAATGCTGGGTCATGGTGTCAATTGCAGGCTAATATGTGGTGCATTAGCAAAGACTGGCAAGAAAAAAAAAAGGAAAAAAGACTGGCGTCCTGTCCAGGGTGTCTCCCCTCCTGCCGCCCAATGACTGCTGGGATTGGCTCCAGCATCGCTGCGACCCTGACAGCAAGATAAGCGGTTTGGATGATGGATGGATGGATGGATGGATGGATGGATGGATGGATGGATGGATGGATGGATGGATGGATGGATGGATGGATAGCAAAGACTGGTCCTTATATGTTGCCCTGCTCCCACTCTCTGCTCGAAACGTTGTCGAGTCTTACAGCATCCATGCCTTGTAGATTTAAGCTTCTAAGTATGAGCTTTCATGTTTGAAAAGATTTAAGCATCTTGGCAGTGTTAAGTTCATAAGAAATTATATCACTTTAGTCTACATTACACTACATGAGATCGACGTGATAAGTTGCTGAAACATGGGGAGTCCAGCAATACAGCACTATCCGACCGGTATGCGTCATAATAATGGCTGCACGGACTTATCGTCCTCAAAAATGCCTAAGAAAATAATCTCTCTTGTTTCTGATGTGACAAATATATTCGATAATAAAACTACTAGGAGGGTCAAAACAGCGTTTAGAGTCTAAAATAGCGTTAAATCTTTTTGCAGCATCCTACTGATTTACCAATACTGGTCCCTGCATCACAGTTTGACTTTTGACACGGACACATTCACACTACACCAGTTTCCTGTTCAGAAACTTTTTCATGCACAAAAAGGCCCGAGTATTTGCACAAAGTTATTTTGTCCACTAGGACCCAAAAGGAGGACGACGAGGTGTCGATGCTGTTCTTGCTGTTCTCTGTGTGAATGGGGGAGCTAGCAGAAACACGGGGTTACACACTGATGGGTACTTATTAGCGAGCAAAGAATGGGAGGCAGTGATGACTGACAGATCTTACATGATTGACAGATTTTT
This sequence comes from Lampris incognitus, assembly GCF_029633865.1. Taxonomy (NCBI): domain Eukaryota; kingdom Metazoa; phylum Chordata; class Actinopteri; order Lampriformes; family Lampridae; genus Lampris; species Lampris incognitus. The sequence goes on along the minus strand of NC_079214.1, from coordinate 55,449,618 downwards.
ATCTCGCTCCCTTAAAATGCATAATTAATGTCTGTCTTCTACCGTATAGAGTCTCTGAGAAATGAAAAGTGCTGCTGACTGATTGACAAGCGAGTGAAAATGTGAAGGAGGATGATGGCTGCTTCCCTCATTTCATTCAACCCCTATCTAAGTTATCTCACTCCTGCAGTAAGTGAAACAGGCGCACAAACTTCACTTTAACTTTTATGTCAACGTATTAGAACTTTGTGGTAAAATGTATAGTGGCAAAATGAACTAGACCATTTTTTTTTGCTTTAAAATCCATTTCTTTTGTTTTCATTATGAAGGACCAACAACATCATGACCAGTGTTCCTTGGTTTTGGCTCCTACTAATTCGAGGAGCGTGTTTTTAAAATTCGAATAGACACATACTTTTTTGTGCCTCCTTTTCTTCCTATGCAACTTAAGACCTTTGACCTCTTTATTTGTGCAGAAATAGTCAAAACACATGACTTCTTTTATGAATGTCGCAGTCGTTTCTCCAACCTCACACTGACCCTTGATTTATTACTCAGGAAAAGTTTTTGTACAGCTCGCCAAAACAGATAGCTGGAAAGGAATCAAACACACACACACACACACACACACAGTGGCAGATATGTGAAACAGCCTTAACAATGAGAAGGAAAACAAACCTGTGTGAGAAGATACCTCAGCTGGCCCACTGATGGCTCACACATTCCCAAAACTTTGCCCTTGCCCGGACCTTTACTGTTCTCCCAAACCATCACAGAGGAAATCATGTACAATCAGTTTCCTGATAGAAGAATAGAATAGAGAATATCAACAAGGTGTCTTCTGGTGCAGTTAGGAAATGTTAACAATGAGGTTTTTAGGTCCTCCCTGAGGCACTGAACACTTAGCAGGGAGGTTACTTGCCAATTTCTAGGTCACAAGAGTCCAGGGTGGTGCAAGATGTGTGTGTGTGTGTGTGTGTGTTTGCATGAGAGAGCACATAGCAGAGGACTGTACATGTGTGTGTATGCATGTGGATACTTGAGTCTGTCAGACATGCATATACCCATGAACATATCAGTTGACTCAAATGAACACAGTTTATCTATCTATCTATCTATCTATCTATCTATCTATCTATCTATCTATCTAGCTAGCTAGCTAGCTAGCTAGCTAGCTATCTGTGTGTGTGTGTATGTGAGAGAGAGCATATAGTGGCGGACTGTACATGTGTGTATGCATGTGAATACTTGAGTCTGTGTCATGTGTATGTGTATTTTTGTGCATTTATTTTGCATCAGCAGGTACTGTTTGATTTGGCCATCTGCTCCCACTGCCAAGAAAAGCCAAACCAAAGAAACCCTGAAAAGATGAGGAAAGAAAAGAAATGCCATGTCTGCAGTTACATCTAAATGCCCACAAGCCATGACTGCAGTATAATGCTGTTAGAAAACCTGTCGCACACATTTGGCTCTCCTCACATAGGGGATAATTGGATTAAAGACATATTTTGTGCTCACATGAACTTATAGTAAAATGAATTTTACAGGGTTTTGTTTTGTTGCTGTAAAATGTGAACTCACACTTATATCAAAATGAAATAAACATGGCGTTAGAGCTGCAACGTGTGACAAAAAAAACCCACCTTCCATCTAGTTGAACTTTTCAAGAATATCGGTGAATATACCCAAAGTTGCTCAAATGATTCGCTAATTGTATCGTGGCTACTTCGGCTACCTGCTGAAACCAAGGCATTTGATGGCGCCACATCAATTAGAAAGCAGGCCTGTCGGTTCTGACCTTTTCTCCCAGCTCAGCCCAGTGAGTCCCCATCCATTTGAGGCCTGCGCCCAGCCTCTGTGCACAAACAGGCTGCTCACTCACACTCGCAGGACCCGAGGAGAGCAAATCTGGTTATCTCCACGTATCTCCCACAATCTACTGAGACAAGGATCACCCCCAGGCAGGGCTGAAATGGATACAGCAATATACACCGCCGCCGTGCCGAGGAGAGACAGGACGAAAGGAACAGAGGAGGGGAGCGGAAGCTGCGGGTGGGGGAGAAAAACAAGCACGGCGACAATGTGACTTAATTGATTCTATGCCATCTCATCAATTGTGATTAAAATGAAATGGGGCCCTGTACGTTTGAAAAGGTTAAAACAAATTGAAGGTGGGAATCACAGCTGGTAATCAAAGTCTGTCTAACAGCAGGCTTTTAATGAAGCGTCCCATTCTCAATCATTCATTTTGGGCAGCTGTGCGGATGCGGCAGTGTATGAGCTTGCCGCATTCAGGGCGTATGATATATACGCAGGCCTGTGTGCATTAGGTGGGTATCACCGGCACATCCACGCCTAATCACAGATGTGTGCTCAATCTCCCGACACCCGTTGTCAGGATAGTGGGAAGATGACTCGGTGAAAGAGGATTTACGAGTAACTGGTACAGTATTTTATGACTACTTATGATAGAACGTCACATCTGTCCGTCTGTCCATCTTGTCATTTTACTGTGCAAACACAGTCATTATGCAGATGGATAAACACAATTGCCTGATAAACCCATGTCAGGAAAAAAACAGATCAACTAGATCAGGCATAAATCTCTGAGTAGTAAAGCTGCTATTACAATCTAACCAGATGGCCATTACAAACTGTACATACAGTTTTGAGATTTTGTGACACTGGCACACAAGGAACTTTTGCTCTCTAGCTCCATAACAAGCTGGCGTGTAAGGATATTAACGTCAGGAATCAGGAACATGTCTCTTCATTCCATGCACCTGCACACATGAAACAAAATATCGTTTCCCCCAGCCCGCAGCAGTGCAACACAAAGACAAAAACACATATCCAAACTACAAAAACAAAAAAACTACAAAAACACATACCCCCCCCCCCCACACACACACATATATATATATAATTTGGGGGGCAACCACAGGAACTGCCGCAGCCGGTACGCAACTCCGTATACATCGCTAACCGCTCGACTAAAGGGTCCAACCCGTTAGCCAAGGGCCAACGTGGGTCCTTGGGCCCACCGGACGCAGCAGACCAGGGTCCCCCAGCCAGACACCTAAGACACACTTCCCCGCACTCCACACGACGACACCAAAAACACAGCCAACGCCAGGCGAGGCCGCCGCCAGACCGCCCCCGGTGTTATCGGAATTGCCGGTCTGCATAGGCTAGCATGCTAGCTAACACATACGTCACATTATATTGCATTAATAAATCCTTTCAAGCAGTTTATTTCAGAGTCACTTTGAAAACATCACGTTGGGTTTATGCATTCATACGACTGCAACCTGATACGTCAAGCATGTATCACCAAATAGAAATGAATAGCATACAGGGCAAATGATGGAACTAAACAGCTTGAAGTCACCTCATTACAAATCATCACACATTATCTAAAATATTCAGCAATGAAATAGCAGTTTTTTTTAAAATTATGATCCTTGATATTCATTGTACAGATAAAATAAAGTTTCTCAAAATGTTAATAAGATTCACCCAGATAAAATTTTCCACTTAACTGACCTTAAGGCCAGTCGGTAGACACTAATGTCATAATTGGTGTTAGCTGTGGGTGAGTACTGGCGTCAGGTAGTGCGGTGAGGTACAGTATATCGTAGGCAGTAAATTACACAGGAATAGTTTTGTTGAGTCTGTTGGGAGTGGCTGTGTTTGTGTGTGGTTCTTGAGGTGTCCTATGCCTAACACAACAAAACATCGACGATGGAAGGTGCCTACTTGGTAATCCCTACGACACACCTGAACACACAGGCTCTCTACCCTGTAATTACTGGTTTAGGTAGTTTATGGAGTACTAGTGAAGCTGCATGTGAGATGTGCTGCTAAACTCATGCCAGCGTGGCCTGATGTCCTAACTGTTAACAGATTAGTACATATGGATAGGAAATTAGCACAAAGGTTTGTTTTCCGATTTAGTCCTCTGTGTCAATGCTAACTGTGGAATATGGCACATGAAGTTCAACATCACATCCTGTGTGTTGGTAAATGCTCTTCACCGGTGTGGAAACGATAAGGATTAAAGAGTAAAATCAAACCACTCCTCAACAGTTCACTCCATAAGAATCCCACATGTGCTCTCTATGACATATTTTGTCTTGCAGTCTCTTGCAAACAATTTATCTTCTTTACTAATGTCGATTTGTGTTGGCTTTTCGGTTTGAGATTTCTGTGTGTTTTGGAGTGACTTCTGGTTCATGGTTTTAGTTTACTCAGAAACAATCTGAGCGTGAGCACATGGACACTCTGAATCAAATGTACTGATAACTTTTAAAAAGCTATAGATGATATGTCCGTTCTGTTGTTGGATAAAGGGGTTGGTGGGCACTCACCCTCACTTAAATATAAATATGCAAATTTGGAAACATTCCTGTGGATGAATACTGGCACCTTGTGGTGATTTGAAGAACAAGTAAAATGCAGCCTGAATGGATGGATGGCATTAATGACTCATTACAAGCCTATGAAACTCTACGAAACTATGAAAAAAGCTTCTCAGCCCTGCAATCCTGAAATACAAAATGGGAGAGGATTATATATATATATATTTTCTTTTCTTTTTTTTACCTGTTTTATTGCAAAAAGAGAAAGCTTTGCTGTGTTAACAAAAACAACATAACTGCAATGGCACCTGCTAAATAAATAACAATGCTGCTAGTTAATTTGAAAGCATATCCCCATGGTATATGCTCTGGATACAGACACTGCTGCCTTTTTGCTCACAAATTGTCCTATTTTCAGCAGTTCCTGTGTCTTAGTAGACTTAAATCTGTAAAGACACAATGCTGTCTCAGCAACAACTCTGTTCAATAGCAATGCAAATAGAAACACATGCAAAGCAAAACCTTTAGCTAATTATACAGCCGTCTTACAAGGTCTGTGTCCCTGAGTGCTGGAAAAAAACAACAACTGTAAAGCACAGCAAGTATGCTCTTTGCAAACACTGCTTCAATACCACACCTCTGTGGGTTGCCAGATTGGGTACATCTTAATAAAGCATAAGCTAATTATATTGCAACACAAAAGGAGCATTTTCTGATTTTCTGCTCAGATAGAATTTTGGCAATCTTTGAAAAATATTTTCAAAGACAATGATTAATAAATGTCTAAGCGTACATAAGCACTCAGAGCTAAATTCATTTAAATCCAATCTGGGGTAAAATCAGCAAAAACAAAGGTATATCAGTCACTAAAATGGTAAGGCAAGTACATTAAGACTTTAAAAAAAATGGTTAAGGTCATAAACCATTGTCACCAACACTGGGAAGTTTATCAATGTGTAACGTTTGGTAAATTTGACATTGTTAAGTGACCAAGACACCAAACATCCTAAAACTACTACCAATTGCAAGTTAGTTTTTTTATAAAATTTTATCCTATAAATAGCTTTTCATTTATTTATTTCTCTTATGTACACCTGAACGAGACAGACACATAGACAAAACTTGACCTTAGACACTCAGAGGTACAAGATAAAACAGCAATTGTGCAGTGGCTTGGGCTAACTGGTTGCACAAAAAACTCTGTAAGGCACTAAAATTGTTGATAGTAGCACTAAAAATGGCATCTGTGAAAAAAGGCAAGCGCAATTCTCCAGAATTATCTATTGCGATGTCTGCTTGGCCTTCGTGTAGTAGAAGACACCAAGTTCCCCAAAATAAGCTAGTGCAAAAGACACTATTGCATTTGCTTTCTCAGTGCAGTAGACAGTTCTTTGCCTCTCAGTTCAGTCAGAGTTCTCTGTCCTCTTAACTCTCAGTCATCTTTCTTGTCTGAGGTGCTGTCTTCCAGTGTGTTCTCCAGGCCGAAGTAATTAGCATTCTCCAGATCATCTTGTCCCACCTGCTGGAGGGCTTGGTATCGCTGAAGTTCCAGGTAGGTCGTGAAAAGCTTGGCGTACTCAGGGTGGGTAATGGCAAAGGCTTGGAATTCAGCTGTCATAGAGAACCACAGGTAAAGTAAGTAAAATAAACCAGTAAATCAGGTGGCTACAAAGTGACTTGGTAGGTAGGACATTACAAGAAACCAAAATATGTATACACTTCCACTTTGTCGCTTAGCACATTCTCCCTTTCAGAAAGTTTACTGCTATTTCTATTTAAGGTTTTCATTTCTTTAAGAATGTCTACAGCATTCATTCAGCCATAAAAGAAGCATCGTAAAGGAAATGCTCAAGCCTTATTCATTTCATGAACTCCTTTACAACTAGAGGAGTGCACTCAATACAGTGCAGATCTCCACCAGGCGTATGGATCTCCCCTTCTCCAATGTTCAAACTTGGTGACAAACCTTTGGAGAAGGGAAATACATGCACACACTGACAGTTTTCCTTCCATTATAAGACTTTTGTGCCGAACTGAATGGGAAATATGGAAGAAATAAAGTTGTTAATATGCAGCATGTAATCTAAACAATTTACCTAATAAAAACATTCTGCCTGTCAGTATGTGGATGTGCAGCCTCCTAGGCGGACACTCAAACGAATGCAAGTCTGACATGAAATGACAGAGATCAGGCTATCATAATTTCAAAGCCTTTATTAAAAGACTTCAAATGTGTTTAACCATCATGGTTTTTATGATATAAAATGAATTAAGGTGAATGGCTGCTCTGCTGATTGACTTTCTTTCATAAAACAACAGTAAGAAAACATAGCTCAGCCATGGGAAATGTTTTAATGTATCTACTAAGATAATTACCCGCTGTGACTGTGATTAATCCTATTCTTGAAGTTGTATTTTTATAGTGGAGTTTTAACATTGGAGGCTACCGCACTTCTGCGTGGCGGCAAGGTGAATAAGGCATAATTTTTTGGGTTTGACACTCACTGCCTGACCCGACTCAACTGTAGATGTGAGTTGCACATGCGCACAGTTGACTCAGATTGGGCAGTGACTGAGAGTGGTATTGGTCGAGCGAGCTAGAGTGAATGGAGAGAGGGAGCGGTGATAGCAAAAATAAATGTTTTTCGAAGGTTCTGAATCACTGCAACCACGAGAGGTTCTTCATCATACACTCATAACTGTGCACAATTTTTTTAGGCTGAGTCCAGTAGTTTGAGAATTAGCTGCAGACAGACAGACACACACACACACACACACATACGCGCGCACAACCAAACGCATACTCCCCGCCTGGTGGAGATAACAATATAAGCTAATATGTAAATTGTACACTGTCGAACATATTCCTTGACCAAAACAGTTAATAACAAATTACTCTTCAGGCAGGACACTTTTAACTTTGTTCTTGAGTCAAGGCCTTAGGATGGTCACTACTACATACACAAATATATATAAACTACGAGGTAAAATAAATGTGAAATGTTGCAAGGTTAGACTTTGCTAAGTCTTAAATGGAGTCTACTTACGGAAGGTGACGAAGCCAGAGCAATCTGCATCAATCTCCTTGAAGAGCTTGGTCATGTTCAGATCAGACACACCCAAAGCAGAATGCAGCAGAGCCGTAAACTCCTCCCGAGTAATTTTCTCATCCTCATCTATGTCAAATAACTGTGAGATAGAACAACAAGGGGGAAAAAATGAAAATACATACAATTATTTCCCTATACAGTCTTTGAATTTCATTTACATTGCATTTTCTAGACAGATGTAAAAATGTACACAACAACCACAACAAAAAATATTAGGAAAAAATTGGGAAAAGCTTATGGAAAAAAGAATATAGTTGGGTCCAGCTGATATCATGTTAAATATGAGTTTTAACATAATGTATATACCACAAAAACCAACATTCAACTTGATGGCTGTGAAATACATTCCAGATTTTCTATGCCGGTTGTTGGTTTGACATTTCCCACCCTTCAGAATGCTGCCTCTGTTCCTTCACACAATATTGGCAAAACAGACAAACAGCCTCCTATTAGTCTCATATCAGCTTTAGACCATGAATGGGTAATGAGGCCAGATTCTATCTCTCTAGAATACTTATCCAGTCTGCCAGTACAAAATATTCATCCAGCACAGAATGTAAGGTGATATCTTAATATTTCTATCCCACCTGGAAAGCCATGCGGAGGACCTCTTCAGTGTTGGCTGGTCGACACAAAATGTTCACACCAATCACATACTCTCGGAAGTCTATGGTGCCATCGCCATTCTAGACAGGGTCAGAAGATTAGCACGAAAATAGTTGAGTTGGTAAAAGAATATTGATGGGTGTCACTATAGGCTGTGTCGTCCAGATTTAGTATCAGACTTTTGGACAAAACAAAAAGACAAACAAATAAGACTCAAAAAAATGCACAACCCCCCCCAAAAAAAACAAAACAAAACGGCAAACAAACAATATTTTTGAACACATTCCATGTTTTAATTTCTATAAAACTTCTATATTATTGATAAATGACAATAAGAGTGCCTTTCTTTTTCTATCTAGGTGCCGTTACCCATGCCATCCTCTTTTTCACCTTCTACTTGTTACAGATGCTACAAGCCTTTGGGAGGGAAGCCAAAACAACATCACATTTTCTTCCTCCATACTGATAAAAGAATCAATCCTAACACTCCATCATCCCCTCCTACACCCGCTACACAATCCTCTGTCAGGACAATGGGGAAATACCCCCAAAAAACTTATATATAATGTATAAACAGCATATTTTGTAGTTTCCCTTTCCATTCTGTCCAGTGTTTATTTTCAGTTTTAACTTAAAACTTGTATTGCAAATCCTAGAGCAATTCATAATGTAATGTATAAACATCCAATGTCCAGGCTGTACTTGTACTTGTTCATAACATCTTTTTACTATTTATAATGACGCATCACACAGGCAAGCAAATGAGAATTCAAGATTTTAAATAAAAACAAACAGGGACCCTAGCCCTTCTTCCAAACAGTGAAACAGTGCTGCGTACAGAGCTATGTTATTTATCGGTGCTAATATTGGCTACTTCTCTGACATATTTTGAAATATACAACTGACCTCGGGGGAGGCATGACTGTGGCTGGCTGTTTACAGGGGTTGGGATGGGTTCAAGCCCTGGAGGAGGAGCCACTTTAGGACTCAGGAAAATATTTTGCACTGAATACAGAGAACACCAACAACCCGAATGGGAGAATAGATTACAGTTCCATTCTTCACCATATTTCTAGACTTCTAGGTTTCTAGACAATCTAGACTTATAGATATGTCTAGACTAAATCTTACAGATTTTACTTTTAAGCTTATTGTACCTCTTCTGTACTTCTTATTTTAGAATGTAAATGTAAAATATAAGTATCTATCAGATAAAACAAAACATTGAACTGGCACTAATATCTGGTAAATGTTTCTCACCCTGTCAAACAGGGCAAACAGCTGTTCGAGGGCCGGGTTGACAGGTAGCTTTAGGAAGCCAGCAAACTCCTCAATGGTGATGCGTCCTCCCTTACAGGAGCTGGCCATGGCAGCGAAGCCCTCCAGCTCCCTCTTCACACTGTCCCACTTCAGACTGGGGGAGACCGAGCAGGACACAAGGACTTTTGGTAAGAACATGGTGGGCACAGGTAAGATGAGATGAGGTTACTACTTTGTTGCCACAGTGCTTATGGAGAAAGAGCGAGAATTGCACTTTTCTTTTCTTGTACAAAACAAGTGATTGTTTGAGCTACATGTCTTCCCTTGATGAGAAAGACACATTTTTAATCCTCCCTATTTGGATACTGGGTCTGATAATCAGCACCTTTAAGAAGAACATGTTCTTTGTTTCCAAATCTTGACCACTTCAAGCTCAACAAAACTGTTTTGCCCTAATGCAGTGTGGAAGTGGTCCCATAATAAGTATGTTTGCACATAGACATTTCAGTAAATGGTTCAAACAGATAATCTGGAAGGTAGGTGGGAACATGTTCTGGATGCATCAAGCTTTGGATTTATCAGCAAAGTGAGCCTGTATGTTGTTACTGTGCGACAATCACAGAAGAACTATGGTTTGCTATGGTGGCAGGGTGGATTTCCAGACTTACCAGTTGCTTTCACCATTCTATCAATAAACCTAATTTTGTTGAATAATAATGGACCACAAAAACACTGCAAAACTGTGCGGAAATGGCTGTTAAATCTTACCAGCCATATCCCAAGGCCTCATTTGGGCCTCATTTGGCTGTTGGCTAACTTCAGTTTGATGTGATGTGATGCCAATAGCAAAACTGAGTGAGTTCATACTTTAGTTTGCGGCTGACTTTGGTGAACTCCACCAGGCCAGCTTCCATTGGCAGTGTCAGCTCCCCAGCTGAGATCATTAGGCGGCAGTCTTCATACGTGTGGTCTGTCACAGGGACTCCCAGGGCCCTTCAAAAAGACATGATTGGAAAACTTTATAGACTGACACTTACAGACATGATATCTATATCAAGGCATGTTTATGCAGTCCACTCCTTCAGTTAAATAGTTGGATGCAGGGGGTTAAATAGAGCAACCATCTTTCTCTTTCTATGACTGAGGTGGTGGGAAGACTATTTGCATACTAATAAGGTCAATTTTTTTATAAAAAGGGAATTACTGAATTTAACAGTTTCGTTGTATTTTTTTTTTTACATTTGCTTATCATGCACACATTTCCGGTTTCATCATTAAGCTGACATGCTTTTCAAGAGTAACAACTATGAATTGGCAGGAAGGCACTGAGTTTCTGCTCAAGGGCATTTACAAAGAACTTGTGAACTTGTGACAGAACATTTTGATGATAACTATTTGGTCTCTTTGTTGTGGTTGGAGAGTTTTTCTTCTCCATTTCATTTCATAGGCTTATTTAAATAACCCAATGGCGCAAAATAACAGCTCATAATTCTCAAATCAGAAGTAAGTCAATAACATAAGCCTACTTCTGATTTGTGGAGCTGGCTCAACAACTCTCAACGCTGCACACTAGGAAACTTAATGCACAGATAGGCAGATAGGCATTAAATAGTCAGATAGGCATTAAATTAAGTCAGTGAACACTTACTGGGCCATAATATTTCGCACTGTGCAGGCAAAAAGAGCCGCATTTTTCTTCTCCTCCTCTGTGGGGATCTGTGGGGGTAGGAACTGAAGAACAGGAAGAAACCAAAAGAAAGACGTGAGGCAAGTCAACTAAGAAGTAAACCGCTGCACCTCCATGAAAACCACTGTCATGAAACATTGCAAAACAAACCCCCTGACACTGATCCTCTGTAAGAGTGTAAAGAATGACTCTTTATGACATGGTATTAAGCAATCCTGGTCTTGTGTAACCCAAGAGGAAGATGATGGCTAAAATTCTGCCATTATGGCTGCACAATTCATACAAAAATGGAAAGAAAAAAGAAAAGAAAAGAAAAAAAGAGGTACATCACACAGCCTCATAACCAATATTTGGTTGATATCATATATATTGGTGAAAGGATCAAGAGAAAGAAAAACCATCCTCATATTCAAAGTGAGCAAAAAAAGAAATCATAAAATACAAGTAGTCTTTTAGTACATTATTACATTCAGAACAATACAATAAAAACATTATTTAAACATATCCTGTAACCCTTTTCTCTCACAGTATTATATATTACCTATATCTCACAGTACTTTTTATATTGCCTGTTACATCTGTCTCTCACAACATTACTTTGTATCTCTATTTTTCAGAAAATATTTTGATCATATTTGCTGTTACCTCTATCTCTACTGTGGTGTAGAGCTGGGACAGTGTGAGAATCAGCAAAGTCTTCCTGGAAAGAAATAATCAGCACAGCATGTCACATCTTTGAAACCAATATGCGATATACATGTTAAATTGAATGATGAAATAAGGCCCACAAAGAAAATAATTCTTAAGACAGTATGTGGCAAATCTTCAATGAATTGTGCATAACAAAAAAAAAAGGTGTGACACTAAGCATGAAACAGGTTTCAACCAAAACGGTCTTCATTAGGCAGTGCATCATTAAACTTAATTTATATACTGCAAAGCAGCACCCCTTTTCCATTTTTTTTTGAAAAATATTTTTTATAATTTTTTTTTCTGTTTTTCTAAATTTATTTCTAGCTTTCCCCCTTATCCCCCCTGATTAACCCAATGGCATATGGCCGGAAATCTTGTCGAATAACTCCCCTGGCTCACGTTTCCACAGGAAGGAGATAGTCGTTACACCAGCTTCCTTCAAACTCGTGTCGGCTGCTCTCGCTATTTTACACGCTGAAGCCTCGCATGGATTGCATCACCTTCAGGCCGTGAAGGAAGCGTAGGGAGAATGCTTTCAGTTGCTTGGCTGCAGGCGCCCGGGTGGGCCAGAGGGGTCGCTGGAGAACGATGAGTCCCCGAACACTACACCGATCTACACCCACTATCCCTCGGGTAAGGGTGGTCTAATGAATGCCTTACCCCGTGGACGCTCTGGCCCTGACCGGTTACGGCGAGTCTGGGATACGAACCTCCCAGCCACATGACGAGCGGTTTGCAAGAACGGTGGTTTATTCTGCTCGGCCACCAGAGCGGCCCCTTTTCCATTTTTGTTGTATTTTTTTTTTGTTGCATTGAAGCTCCTTTTTTCCCACCGACACATTTAAGACAATGAATATAGTATACACTACAATGGTTCTAAAGCACTGTGTTAAAATAAAGACGTTTAAAGTAATGATGATTGCTTTGACAATTAACATTTCCTTCCCCATTGTGTGTTTTATCTTAGGACCCTCAGGAGAAAGAGGAACAAGTCTGAAAGAAGTAAAACCAGTTTCGCCACTTCCTTAAACATGCATAACTTCTGTAGTGGCCAGAAGCTACTTGACAGAGCTCAAAAACCTGGTCGAAGAGGTAGGCTACATCTACAGCAGACATAATTCTACACCCTGTGCTCTCACATCAAACAAGTGATGAGAGGAGTAATGTGTACACTTACGCACTGAAACCTTGCCAAGTCCAAGTCACTGTGTCCTGGGGGGGGGGGGGGGAGAGACCGGGAGCGTTGACAAAGAACAACAATTACTTGAGTTCAACTCATCTCAAACCAGTAAGGAGTAATTCTCTCTGATATATTCTCTGCACCACTGAACTTTATTACCTCTTATTTTGCCCATTTAAGTCAATCCTTTTGTATATATCCGAAGATTGTTGTGTGGTAGTGCTGTTATTCTATGTTAAATACACTGTGACAGCCATGAAATTGGAGTCAAATCCCACGTATGTGCAAACCTACATGGTCAATAAACATGATCCTGATGCTGATCTCAAACCAGTAAACCTAATCTAATTTTTTTTTTAAATGGTATTTTAGCATTGGCCTTTCTTGACAGGGCAGTACAGAATGACATGCAACAAAGCTCCCGAGCTGGACTCGAAAGCGGGAAGTCGCAATAAAGCCCGAGACTATTTGGTGCCACCGCGGTGCCTCTCAGAAACCCTGTTCTTCCACTGGGACCCTACTGACAGCCAACTACATATTTGCTGGTGCTACAACTCTGTCCTTAGTATTATTATGTTATCTATTCTTACAGTGTCACAGTTAATTGTACAGATGACTAAATATGTTAGACTCAACTTGACAAACATCATGGGGCACTAATGAAAATACATAATACCCTGTTAGTTTACTAAAGGGATATACCAAAGGGAAACCAATGTGTCTCTCTGCTAGCCCTCTAACCATCCTTATTCCATCCTCTCCACGTGTACCAATGCTTAGGGGCACAAATAACCAACACAATTTGAAAGAATTAAGTAACTTGAATGATGCGTTTCTTCAAAATCATCACTGCCAATATGGCTCTGAAGTTTTGTGGTGGAATAAATGTACTATTGCAAAATGGACGGACAGTACCCACCAGTTTGTTTGGATATCTCATAATCACAGGCTGCACAGGAACCCCTGGGATAAATGCACCTTGGCGGGAGAAAGAGAGGGAGGGAGGGGGCGGAGAGGCAGGGAAAGAGAATGAGGGGGGAGAGAGAGAGTGAGAGAGAAACAGAGAGATGAGAGAGATTTCTGAAGATTGTTGTGTTGTAGTGTTGTTATTCTATGTTGCGAGCCACAGAACCGGAGTCAAATTCCATGTTTGTGCCAACCTACATGGCCAATAAACACAATTCTGACACACACACACACACACCACCGTCTTTATTTTCCACCACTTTCGTTTTTCTCCTTGTTCAAAATGTGAGTCACTGGAGATGGGTTGAAGTGTTTACTTCCTTTTTAGCAATGACTGCAAGATGTATATCTGCCATATGCCTACAAGCCTAAAATAAAACTGAAAAATAACACCTGTGTCACAATGTTCAGCGCCACACCTCTATCAAAGCTTTTCCTGTGTGTGTCAAGTGACCGTGTACAATACACAGCACATAATGAGTGAATGTCGAGGTATGGCGACAAAGCACACCTCTCAAACTACAGGTGCGGCATTCTTCTGCTTCCCTGGTCTTTGTGCTTTTAGGACGTCATTCGTTTTTCCAAACTATTACCAACTGATGGTCACAAAAGCCGTCGGCCAAAAGCATCTTTCTTTTTTTGTTCGTTTGTTCTGCTTAATTTCGTTCTACTTAAGTGTCAAATGGGTGGATTTTCCCCAAACAGCATGAAGTGCTGGCACGTCTAATGGATTATAAATGTATTTCTGGGTCAGCATTCTGTACTAGCAACATAACTTAGGCACAATATAAGTTGCCCTGATGTGGTAATCCCCACTCATCTGGTCTTAAACAAACACCATCTGACCCAGTTTTGTTTTTTACCTATTAGGGTAAAGGACATACCTTGTTTGAAAGTGATAAGACATGACCGATTTGTACACGTTCCCTCAGGGAAAATCAGGACCTGCAAATCAAAAGAGAAGTTATTTTTTCAGCGTGATACAAAGGTTGAACTCTATAACAGAACAAAATTGAACAATAATTGATTTTCAATATTTGTTGATAAAAATTCTTTATTTTAAAATAACAAATTAAGCAGCCAATACTGTGATTTTATCAGCTCTAGGAACATTCAAAGTGGTTTAAGGTTGGAAATGTGTTTATTGTCAAATGTAGATTACCAATTAATTGTGCTTGTAACTGAAGTACTTGAACTGTTCAAAGTTAATTGTTCAAGTTTTACTCATCACACAATGTCAACGCAATGGCAGTGAAATGTTTTTCCGCCCTGCTCCCTCCGCCCCCAACAGTTTTTATCGCTACCAGTTGTGTTTGAGCTTTTACTCTAATGGGCTTCTAGATGGCTAGGTTTATTTGTACTTGAGTATGATTTTATCTAAAACCAAAGGACTTTTAAGACGTTCATACGAAGTAAGACAACCAAAGCAAAGAGATGGGTAAGGTTTTGTGGCACTATCTTCACAAAAACTAACAAGCTTTATGTGTATTGCAGCATGTCAAAAAATGAATCAAAAGATAAAATGGTTGATACAGGTGGATTCTTTGTCTGGAGGTCTTTTTTTCCAGTAGATACATGAAAAAAGTTTAAAATCTACCTATGCATTGTGTGTATGGTACTAGTACATGTGTATGGGGACAGACCTGTGGCCAGTGGCCTCCTGACTTGGCTCTGCTGTCGATCTCTCGGATGGTGTTCTTCCTGGAGTCTGGGTCCTGTCGAGACACCAGGACTGGCTGGAGACAGCGTATAAATCCTGCAGAGAGAAGCCACACAAATAGATAGACATGCGTTTGGCTTGTAAATACCGAAAATACCAGTATTTATGTTTTTTTTCCCTCCATTGGACCTCTTAATTATGATATCAATAAAGCCATCACCAATAGCATGACTTTATTGTTGTGATCTAGGTTTAACACCCTTTAGTTGAGAGATCACATACTGATGACATCATCATTCAGCGCCAACTATAAATAAGTCCAATTCTGTGTTGAAACCAGTATTAACAGGATGGATGGACTAAAACACTACATTTATGAAATCTAACATCAACCACACCCACACCCCCCCCCCCCCAATTCTCCTCTACTGAATTTCAAAATAACAAGTAAGTTCCTCACGGCCGAAGATGGGTGTGGCGAGGTTCTCAAGGCGGGAGACTGTGGAGGGTAGGCCTGCTACAATACACACAATTCCATCAAAAAAGGTGGAATGGGGGGCCACAGCCAGAATAGGGGCCTCAGTGCTCCCAACTTGCTTGCCTTTGACCACCACTCTGAAGCCCATACAGAAGTAATAAGCTCTCCCCAATGCAGCCATCACCCTACGGCACATGAACCTGTGGAAAACCAATACCAGGTTACTTTGACAGGTTTAGTTAGGTCAAGAGCCTTGGTAATATTTGTTCTCTGTATTTCAGTCAGTAAGGATGACACCAACACTGCCAATAACACTGTCAGATGAGCTACAGATACAGTACTATTTCACTTGTGAGCTTCACAAGTGAAATATTGTAGATTTGAAAAATCCTGAATGGCTAAAATAAGGACTTGATTTTCACTCCTTATGGGACCACTCACTTCCTTAATAACTAGCAATTAAAGGATACACAGGAAGGAAGATGTGGCACAGATTGAGACATTATGACAAACTTGATGAACCGTGGTTGATCATAGAGTCCAGATTATGCAAGAATGGCATGACTGAACAGTCAATGTCAGTGAACATACCCAAGATGGAATAGTATTGTACTGCACAACTCTACTGCACATTGCTGGGACAGCAACGTAGTTCCTTTTATTAAAACGCAAGCTTTAGTTGTTATGAAGCGTAAACAGGCAAACAGTTTCCTTATATATGGACTATTTGCAGAATTTGGGTACAGAAGAGTGGCAAGATAACAAGATAAAAGATAAGCTCTTCCATTCCTGTCATTTCAGCTGCTCTCTGTGTTCTACGTGCTGTACTTGAGACTCCAAAAAAGCATTTTACAATTTAAAGAAAACATGTTATGAACAACTTTATTACACGTGCAACACACCACAGGGTGCTTTCTGTACTTCCAAGTCCCACTGGAGTTGCAACGATACAGTATGGCCAAGTTAGTCCAGAAAACGCTAAACTAAAACATATTTTATTTAAGGCAAGTTCAAGAAAATACTAGGTTATTGTCCACTGCATGTTTGGCACTATCTCTGGACTTTGTTTTTGTTGTGTTTTTGTCTTCATACCGTCTGCCTGTACACATTATATTTGATGTCCGCGAGCTCTTTCAACATTGTTCCAAGGGATAAGTTCCTGCACATCTATTGCACTTAGCAGTTACAATGATTATGATTGCTAAACTCTGAGCCTGCACCCTGAGCTTATTCATTAGGAGGAATTAGGCTCCCTGAGCGAATGTGCTGTCATGGCTGTTTGTATCCCAGTTACCGTCTCCAGCCAGTCATTGGCTCCACAGCTCCTTTCAGTGGGTGCATGAACGTAGTTATGACAGCCACCGGCCATGTCACAACGAGAACCAGAGACAGGAGGACGGCTCGAATAGGGACCAGGAAGACTCCCAGGAGTAAACACTGGAGAAGAGTACACACATACCACAGTTACACAATTCAAATAATTTACAATGTAAATGATGTACTGAGAGTTTCCTCAAACGGTATACAGCTGGCCACTGTTTCAGAGTCAGATAACGCGCCAGTGCTTTTGACATCAACATACCACTGAGCAGAAATACGCACGCTGCACTGAAAATCCACATTGCTGGAGGGATTTTCAAAGCACACAGCGGCTCCTATTGTTCCTGCTGCACGTTCGCAAGGCTTTGCAAAGGGATTGTCAATACTTCATCAGATTAGGCCTTACCACAAAGCAGCCCAACTATATAAATCAAACGGGGGCGAGGGGGGGGGGAAGGGGGGCGTACGGCACTGCGCGCTATGGAGTTATCCATATTCATATGCTGATCAATTATGAAAAGACCGCCCGACTGACTGCAGAAATAAACGCCGATTAACTTGAAAAGCATACTCACTTTTGCTATGTCTGCCTTTGTCAACTTCGTCTCTTGAACAAACGGATTAATGACCGCAGGCAGGAGCAGGGACTGCTGCCGAGGCAGCGCGAACACTCGCTGGTGCGACATTGGAACGGGGCGCCGCTCAGACCGCAGTGGCACAAAAGGCAAATTCTCGATTCAGCAGCGGCGCCGCTATCGCTCCACTTCCGCGACGTGACTCCGCTCGCCACATCTTTTTTTAAAAATCAGGCGACCATCTCTGAAGCGGAGAGACCGGATGAGAACGGGCGCGCGCGGGCTAGCCTCACTCGCTTCCTGTAGGCCCCACCTACAACGAAAGGACCGCTGGGGACAGTTTGCGCTGAATTAACTGAGGGACTAGAATTCCGTTATATTTTAATCCGCAAAGCAGTCATAACTCACAGATACTTGTGAGGTGGAGGCTTATACTGTCCGTTCATTCGCCCAGAGTAGTCTAGGAACACATCCGGGTCGAAAACGTGTAGAAGCTCATTTTATTTTACGAAGAGACGCAGATTTAAATCATAGCGTCGGGCTCGCGATGGCGAAAGCGTGATTTGACGTAATGACGTCATTTGACTGAAGCCAAAATAAATGACCACAAGATGGCGCAGTTTTACAGATAATCGTTTGAGGCGTTCGTTTTATTCCTGCACACACCGCTCCTAGGTAAGCAGTAGTCTATTATGCTCTCACCATTAATACTCTTGGCGAACAGGTCGAGTGGTTCAAATGGTTTCAGCTGAACTAGACTGTATTAACGATTCACCTTTATTGATGAAATTTTTTTTGACAAAGTGCACAAGCATCCAAAATAAAACACAGTCACTAATGTATATAGTTGAATTCAAAGAAAGAGGAGAGAATATGGGAGGGGGAAATATTATTTTGGTACTCTTTTGTCATGATTCGATCATGCAGCAAACCTATACAGCCTCATTAGGCAACCTGTGCCATTCATCTTTCTGTACTATTAGTGAAGAAAAATACAAAATGGAGACACCAAAACAATGACTTGGTCTCCATAGTGTGTTGTTTCCCTATATACTCCTATACAAAGTGCGTACCATAGAAGAATAATGTGTCCTTCAATGCTACTTTCTAACATAAAAAGTAGTCCCATCAGACAAAGTTAAACATACTATAAAATGTATATAGGCTATGACAATATATAGAAAACGTTCTCTAAAGCACCATTTTCGGTTAAGACACATTGTGCAAATTCATTTTTCCAAATGTATTTTACAACAATGAGACAATTACTTATGAATTAAAACAATGAGACATCTATAAAAATGTACTTTGTACAACGTGGACAAAAAGTAGTTCCAAGCCAACACAAATTCTTTACATGGTGTAAAACAGTCTCTGAAAATTCAAATTTGCATTACAAAGGCTATATCTCACAGCACAGTATAGCACTGCTTGCTCCAATGCAGTGTGGACATGTGGACATACCTGATGTCTGACTGTCTGACAAAACAAAACAAAAACAAAACAAAAACAAAAAAAATAACGGGGTAAATATAAAAAAAATTCTGCATCAGCTTAACAATAAAATGCCAAAATCACACAATTACATAGGAAAATATCCAGTTGCCTATGCCCAGCCTGTGTAGAAGGTCCCAAGGTGCCTGTCTACAAAGCTGGGGGCTGGTTATACAGGCCGGAGTGTACATTTCTCTCATGAGAGTGTGTAGAGTTGCCAGGCATAAACCTTACACCGGTGTGCACTTTGGTAAAATCAGTCGTGTGCGTTATCATGGCAGCATCCTCAAGAGGCCAAAGGTCATCACAGGGGGAGCCAATAGTCAGGCATATTAGTAATTTTTAACATCCCAGCCAGTCCTTTGTGATTTCACCCAATTTGACAATCTTCAGACTTCTGTCATCCAACTTGAAATAGTGGGCGCCTTTGAAGAAGTAGCTATAATCTGTAAACAAAAAGGAATCTACATGAGAATTCTCAGTTCATACCGTTATACATAGTGACATCATTCATACTAACAGTCTTTGCATTAATAGAGAAGAAAACTTGTAATACTGCAAACAAACTGTAACAAATTATGGGCTCTATGAAACGTTGCAGGACCACAATATAAGAAGTCCCAATTTGGATGAGAGGGAAACTACCTCATTTAGCTACACACTCAAAAATTAAATCAGGCACTGGTAAAGCTAAAAGTTGAGCCCTCTTGTTTTGAGTATGCTAATCAGCAAGCATAGGATACAGAGGTGGCTCTGTAGAGAGGCACAGAGTAGTGCTATATAAACTTGTCCATTCATCGAATGGGGAATGCACTTTGTGATCCTTACAGCATGTATGTCAGGAGGAAGGGGGCAGGCAGTAATGGAAAAGTACTTGGTTGCTTGCCTTTGACCAAATCTGCACACCGACTTAGAGCATGAGGTAACATGGCTGATTGTGATCATAAACTGTGACAGAGGAGCTTTTCAGGTTTCAGTATTTAGAATTCATGTACTTATATTTTTAGCACTCCAGCTAGTATAGTGGTGAGTTTGTTCTTTGCTCATTGTTTTTTCAAAATCCATTGCATATATATTAATAATGAGGAGTAATTGCAAATTTACAATTGCACATTAAGAATAGTAAATTGGAGCTCCATGAAACATTGCTCCACAGCTTGCCATTACTAGGAAGCATTTCAATATTAAGTGCAAAGCAAAGCTCTCTTCCCAGACTGTCCCTGCCACAGACCAATGCATAACCTCAGAACTACTATCTTATTTCCTCATCTTGGCAATGTAACCAGCTCTTTATAAATTATAATTTTTTTCTTTTTTGGATTCCCCCCCCCTTTTTTCTCCCCAATTGTATCTGACCAATTACCCGACTCTTCCGAGCCCACATCCGGCTTCCCACCTGCAGACACGGCCAACTGTGTCTGTAGGGACGCCTGACCAAGCCGTAGGTAACACAGAGATTCGAACCAGCGATCCCCGTGTTGGTAGGCAATGGAATAGACTGCCACGCCACCCACGAGCCTGCCGTTCTTAAAAAAATTAATTTTGTTTCTTTTTTCTAGCTAAAGTGCATCAGCAGTGTTAACAGAGTTTGGGCATATGAATCTAGTTGTTGAAGGAGCAGTGCCAGGCATGATGAGGAAGCCAGTCTGTAGAAAGTGAACTGGCACAGATGCTAAGTGTAGCCCCATGGTCATTTCCACACACATGTCCTTTTTGCCTTGTCTTACTCTTTTTAAAGACCGTTTTCATAATACAAACTTAAACAAAAGGGCAGTCTATCAAGGACCTTTTCTGCTTTTGTCTCTGTGCCAAGCTGCACCTTGATTTATTTTCTATTTCCACTGACTTACAGATCCCTTATTGGACCTACAAATAACACATTCCAGTAAAACACAATTTTTTTGCAGCATTTTCAAGTATATATTAGTTTAGGCAGGCATTATCATGCCCAATCATACTGTTAAAGAATGACAATCACACTGTTTAATAGAGGCTCTACCAAAACTAATTTTCCACATAAAAGTCATACCAATAAATACCTATGTCTCCAAAATTGCAAACTGCATAAATATTTAAAAGATTTTTTTTTTTGTTTTTTTTACCAATGCCATTGAGACTGAAGGCAGAGTCAATGCCATCTGGGATGCCGTTCCAGGATTCAGCAATAAGCTTGGGGAAACCAGGATCCATTTTCTTAGTATCCTCATTGTACCTAGAAACATCAAAAAGAAAGAGCCTAAATAGACAATTCCTTGCTCTAGATCTTAAAGTTGGAAATGTAACCAGGCACAAACATGTTTGCACACACACATGCATGCACACACGCATGCAAACACACACACACACATACACACACACACACACAAACATGACCACTCACAAATGTCATGCAGTTATATGATGATTAAAGAGTTACGAGAAGTCGGCAATTTTGCAATATTATACATCATCATGTGGTTCAAGAGCTGTGGGAGCTGACGTGGCTTATAGCCCAGTCACTCCAAAGAAACTTATTGCTGCCGGATGTAACTCAGCACCGTAGAATCAGACTATGGCATCATCAGCGCTAGCCTGTGGTTTATCAGCCATTCTTTTGCGCTCATAATATGTTTATGTGGGCTTTGTTTCTCACCGCCAGAATTTGTCACCAGCAAACAGGTAGGTCTTCCTGTTCTTCCTGAAGTTGAAGGCTGCGTCAATATGCTGTATGTCACTGGGGAGACCAAGGTTATAGATCCTCTTGGGGTAGCCTTTCTCCACTATATCAGCTTTGTATATCCACATCTCATTGCCTAGGAGCAGAAGGTAGAGTGATAACCAAGTGAGTAGAAACACAATCATTGGTAAAATAACAGAAGAGGGCATTTTTTATATCGTCCCAGTGATGCAAAACTGGAGCTCCTTGACACACATGCTGTCATGATACATTACTCCAATTGTGAGAGGCAGTTTTATCATCAAAATCAAAATCCTTCAGAATACATGTGGTAATGTAAGTATTGGACGATGAGGAGAATGAGGGCTGGATATGTGATCACAAAGATGACATCAGAGGTTAACTATTATTGGGATTGACAATAACAGTCTTCTTACGGCCAGACTCAAACCTCCACTCGAGGAAACTATGCACCAGACCAATTTTGATTTCAGTGTCTTATTAAGTGTCTTAGAGGCTGTGGAATATATTATGTAAATCTACTCAGGAAGTTTGTAATGCTACTACACTGCAAGGCATGTATTACAAACCACTAATAACCATGTTATAATGTCCTGAGTGTCCAGAGTGTGTACCACATATAATGGCCAACATTCCTTCTACTCCTAATGTTTCAGTTCTTAGCAACGGATGACCATTAAGCCAGAAAGCATCCTAGTGGCTGAAAGCGAGAGGAAAACTGATCCATTACTCATAGAAATGGAACTGTGTCCGTTTCTCTGATGGCCACAGAAGCAAAGCTGAAATGAAAAAGATAGCAATGGCATTCTCCAACATAAACCTGCCTAATTCAAGAGGGGATAGGTCAATCCTTTTCTGCCATTCACCTCCTGGACGAACCTTTAATTACTTGTTTCCTGAACCGTACCTGCAAAGAAGACAGTCTTCTCCTCCAGCGGGTTTTCATAGGCAGCATCTATTTTGGTAGGCAGGTCAGGCCAGTAGGTGGCTACTAGCATCGGGCCACTGGGCTTGCTTCTGAAATTGACTGACCTGAACAGGAACCTGTGGGAGTGTGAGACGGGGGGGGGGGGGGGGCAGAGAGAGAAACAGAGAGAGAGAAAGGAGAGTAGGGGGAGAAGGGGATGAAAATGGAGTGAGAGTTAGACAGAGTGAGTGAGTAGGTTTGAGGAGAGAGATGGAGAGAGAGAGAGTGTGTGTGCAAGTGCTTTGTGGGCCCAGCCAGCCACAATGGCCTGATTCATGAACATCTGGTTCTCGTTACGGCCAGGGCTGCCGACGCCAGCGGAACAAGACCCATCTTGCCCGGATTTCCAACACACAGCTGCACAACAACAGCAGCTTCCCAAACTCTTTTCCACTGACCTATTTTTCAAAGAGCAAATGATTTTAACTGCCAATCGCAGAGATGACTTCCAACAATGCCTAGAAATGAAGCTACAAAGCAGTTCCCATGTACCTACTTATTTGTGAATTCCTGTCCCAAATAATGCAGAGATATCCATATGAGCCACCGTGAAAACAAAATTAACCAGTGGCTATTTAAGTTAAGAGTTCAATGGAGCTAGACCACCACATGATGGTTAGTTGAAAAAAAAAAAAGTCAATCATAAAAAAAAAATGTCAAGTATTCCCAAAATTAAAGGTTCAAAAGCTGAACTTCCTTCCATTATATTTCCTTCCTCCAGCCTTGAGATCCAGTCTACCTGACGACACACACACACACACACACACACACACACACACACACACACACACACACACACACACACACAGAAAACCCCCGCACGTCTCAAACACTAACTCTTAGGCCCAATTTAAACTCCAAATGTCGGCTAGCAGACAGATGTCTCTCGACAATTTTGACGTCATGAGAGACACTTTCTGTGTCTCCCAGGGCTGTTGTGTACGCGACACATTTTCTTATGTCGCAGACTCGCACACATTATGTTGCTTAGCTGTGACTGGATAGTTGGATTGAAGGGACGAGGTGTTCGAGCGTTGCCATGGTTTTGCTTGAGAGTGTTGTTTACATTACGCGCGCTCATTCATAAAAAGAACACTCGCTACTGTATACAACACAGCGCGTGACGCGAAACGTTTCCATAGATACCAGGATACAGTCAGCGACACTGCGACAAGCATAAATGCAACAACTCGAGAGACACTTTTTTGTCTGCCGGGAGACATTTGTCTGCTAGCCGACATTTGGAGCATAAATTGGGCTTTATTCCATTCAGATTTGAATCACTTATGGCACTTTGTTAGCAGACCGCCAAATGTATTTCTTCTATCCAGACCACCAACTGTGGATTACTTCATGCTTCTTTTCCCTGACATACCCGACACTGACAAAGTACCACTGCTTAAGGGCAACCTATCGTATAAGTATGAGGTATGAATGCCTTGCATGTGAACCTTATATAGCTGTACCAACTTTTCCAGAGGAGGTTTTGAAAAATAGCAAACGCTAGCTCGAGGCTATTGTCTGGACATTTGCAGGCCACAAGTAATCGTGGCTGTTTCTGTCTTGTAAAAGTACAGCTAGATACCTCATCAGTAGCGAGGACAAGCAGCTTTAAGCTGTAACACAAACAGACATTAGAATGGCTCTTCCTCTAAACAGACTGCACTTATTTATTTACTGGATTTTTCCCCAATTGTATCCGGCCAATTACCCCACTCCTCCGAGCCGTCCCAGTCGCTGCTCCATCCCCTCTGCCAATCCAGGGAAGGCTGCAGACTACCACATTTCTCCTCCGATACATGTGGAGTTCCCAGCCGCTTCTTTTCACCTGACAGTGAGGAGTTTCGCCAGGGGGACGTGGTGTATGGGAGGAACACACTATTCCCCCTGGTTCCCCTTCCCCCCAAACAGGCTCCCCCGACCGACCAGAGGAGGCACTAGTGCAGCGCCCAGGACATACCCATATCCGGCTTCCCACCCGCAGACACGCCCAATTGTGTCTGTAGGGATGCCCGACCAAGCTGGAGGTATCACGGGGATTTGAACCAGCGATCCCCATGTTGGTAGGGAATGGAATAGACCACCACACCACCCAGACGCCCGTGGACTGCATTTATACAGTGGTTTTCTGGTCTGACGACCACTCAAAGTGCTTTACAATGTACGCCTCACATTCACCCATTCACACACACATTCATACACTGATGGAGGAGGCTGCCATGCAAGGCACCAACCTGCTCATCAGGAGCGCTTAAGGGTTCAGTGCCTTGCTCAAGGACACTTCCACATGCTCTCTGGAGGAGCTGGGGATCAAACCAGCGACCTTCTGATTATACAGCCACTCTGCGTCATGAGCTGTGCCACAGTAAAACTCCAGACAGACATTGTCTTTCATGCTGTGCTAAGTGAAAACTTTTAAGTGTTACCCGTTGCATCATTGCCAAATTCTACCTTCAACTTAAATAATATGGGAGGAAGGGGAATCCACCTTTTATGACAGGATAGTCAAGTAAACACTTGCTGGAGCCTGAAGGGCCTCCAGTTTTTATTTGAGGCCATAAACATTACCTTCTGTAATGACTTCAGAAGCCCATGTACAAGACAAAGCCTTCAGACAGCTAATTGAAGGTTACAGCAACAGGCCTGCATTCAAATTTTACTCATTCTAAGTTTTTTAATTGGCTTAAGTCTACCTCTTCCTCATTTCACTCTTAATCCTCCCTGGTCATAAAGTAGCCAACTTCTTAAACTTATGGTGCTGAGGCACACATTGCAAACACAACTAACTTTAAAAGCACAACAAAATAAAAAAATTGCTTAAACATGTCGATCAGGGTCATGTTCTGTTTAAAAGCAGGGTCCGGGGGCATCCGGGGAGCGTAGTGGTCTATTCCATTGCCTACCAACATGGGGAATCAGTGGTTCGAAGCCCCGTGTTACCTTCGGCTTGCTCGGGTGTGCCTACAGACACAACTGGCCATGTCTGCGGGTGGGAAGCCGGATGGGGGTATGTGTCCTGGTCGCTACACTAGTGCCTCCTCTAGTTGGTCGGGGTGCCTGTTGGGGGGGGGGGTGGCTGGGGGGGAATAGTGTGATCCTCCCACGTGCTACATCCCCCTGGTGAAACTCCGCACTGTCAGGTGAAAAGAAGCGTCTGGCGACTCCACATATATCGGAGGAGGCGTGTGGTAGTCTGCAGCTCTCCCTCTCTCAGCAGAGGGGGTGGAGCAGAGACCGGGATGGCTCGGAAGAGTGGGGTAAAAAAAAAAAAGCAGGGCCCAATGAGCACAATGAGCAGCAGTACACCATTAACTGCAATTATCTTGAAGTTCAGCTCGTTAATGATTGGGAAGTTTTGATTACAAACAATGCAATGAAATTTCAATGGATTAAAAAAAACAAACAAAAAAAACCTAAAGGTCCCAAATGAAAAATGCATTTTCATTCTTGTTGCTCCTTCAATCTTCTCTTAATTTATGTATGTCATATGTATCTAACACTATGTTCTATATATTCACAAGAAAAAAAATCCTTTTTTGGCTTACGAGAATGGCTTATGTTTTTCTCTTCCTGACAAACACTCTTTTTTTCAATTATGTCATCATGCACTTGCAGGTATACACCAACAATAATGACCAATGAATGGGAGCAAGATTGAGAGGAGACGATTGACGTCTACCACCAAATTGAAACTAGCTATAATATACATCCATGTCTACACTCTTCTAAAAATGCCTGGCTGTTAATGGCTGTCAGTAAAATCAAACTCCAAACTCCCTCCATTCACAAAATACCACCTAACCATTCTGTTTTTTTTAGGATTTCCCCCCCTTTTTCCCCTCAGTTGTACCCGGCCAATTACCCCACTCTTCTGAGCCGCACTGGTCACTGCTCCACCCCCTCTGCTGATCTGCGGAGGGCTGCGGACTACCACATGACTCCTCCAACACGTGGAGTCACCAGATGCTTCTTTTCACTTGACAGTGAGGAGTTTTACCAGGGGGACGTAGTGCATGGGAGGATCATGCTATTCCCCCCAGTTCCCCCTCCCCCCCTTAACAGGTGCCCTGACCAACCAGAGGAGGCGCTAGTGCAGCGACCAGGACACAGACACGGCCAACTGTGTCTGTAGGGACGCCCGACCATTCTGTTACATTCAGATCTACTGCTTTAGGTCATGCCAGCTTAAATATCTGCTGACAACTGAGGGCTAGAATAAGGCTGAAACTGTATAGAAAAAAAAACAGCTAAATGTTGTAAAATCCAAGTATCACACAGTTATAAAGATATGTGTTGGTTATGAAAGCTCTTTGGGCAAATTTTAAATGAATCCAGGCAGTAGTAGTATCAATATCAGTCAGTAATAATGACGACTATCCAATTTCACATACTTAAGCTGCAGTATGCCTGTCACATTAAAATTGCAAGAAAAAAATAACTTTGAAATGCAAACAGGGGATGCCAAAATATCTCTCTCCTGATAATATCTCTCTAGTGAGATAACCATACCCCATGAGTCCCTAAATAGCTTGAGTGCATCCACTGTACAGGCGATGGGGAGATGCAATGCTCCCTTTCACCATTCACAGATAAATCATGAGCCTGATTTTTTTTTTTTACAGTGATGTGCACTATTGCATTTGAAGCTTCTGCTGAGCTTCACAGAGTAAATCTTCATTCAAACTTCCATAATCCACAGAGCATTATCACACACACTAGCCCACGGGCCTATTGTTGATCACTGCTAATGCACACACAGAGTCCTAACAAGCTCTTGAAATAACTTGTACACCAAAGCAGGCTTTGTGAGCAGGACTTGTTTGTGTGTGTGTGTGTATGTGTGTGTGTGTTTTTACAGTCTCAAACTCAAAAGTATGAGGCAAAGCTGGGGAAACTGAATGAATTCTCTCTTTGGTATTGAGGTCTGCTGGCCTGTTTGCATTGGACATGTTTCCAAAATGGTCGAGACAGACTAGATAGAAAACTCTGCTGACCTCAGAATTGTGATGTGTGGGGTGTGACTGAAGTTAATACAAAATGTCCAGTCATGATGGGATTTGCTGCGGCAATTTGGTAACATCATTTCCATTATTTGTTTTTGTTTAAAGCTATTCAGAGAAGAATTTGTCTGAAATACTCTATTAGTGACATAGTAATAACTTTATAAATCAAAATACATTGATTCAAAGGGGGTTTAGCTTGAACCACAGCACTTAACTAATAGTAAACAACAACAACAACAACAACAACAAAGACTTCCTCCTCTACTATGGGTCAGTGAGTAAATCTTCACTTACAATTGTTTGTCCTCCCCGGGGCCAGAGGAGGATGGGAAAATGGCCAAGGAATAATAACTTTTGTATTTGGTTTGAGAGTAAGGATATCTCTTTCTTTTTTTTTCTCGAAACTACTTTTTTTTTCTGTCTCAATATCTAATAAGCATAAAAACCAAAAGCTACCCTCACTTCATCCACAACAAAAAATAGGGTGAGTCAACAAAGAAAGGATTCACTGTTAGAATCGTACTAAACAAAAATCTGTGTTGAAAAGAATATGGTATGGGTTATGAGATACAATTTGCATTTTCCACCTCTTTTCAGAGCTTTAATTGAGGTATTTGGTTATGTTTGTTATGTTCTTTCTGCAGATTTAAGACGGGAATTAAATGAAATGAGCACATAAGGACAAGGTCTAACTTTCCTGAGTGTCCAACACACTGATTTAACAGCAAGTTCTATGATGGTCAAATATGACTTTCTGCAAGGGGGTAGACTATGCACATCCAACATTACCAGTAAGTTGGAACAAATAAACAAGCTGATAGGATGAAAAAAAAGCAAGAGTATGAAAAACACCAAATCATTAGCTGTACCTTCATCATTTGAGGTTAAACACATTTTTACCTCAGTCTTTACCAAGCATTGGCATGTCTGATTACAACAACAAAAAAAAAAAGGAAAATGTATATGATAATTGATTGGTTAGTTACATTACCTGTCCTTGAAGAAGAAGGTCTCCCCCCTGATCTGTGCCACAGCATCGAAGAGATCTGGCTCACTACAGAGGTCCATTGGTGTGACGGGACCCTGGGTGGGAGCCAGGGGCTTGTCTGAGGACCCACCTAACAGCAAGAGATAGACCAGAATGACATTCTCTTTTTTTTCCTTCCCCCCCCTCTTTTCCCCCCAATTGTATCTGGCCAATTACCCTACTCTTCCGAGTTGTCCTGATCCAGGGAGGGCTGCAGACTACCACATGCCTCCTCCGATACATGTGGAGTCGCCAGCCGCTACTTTTCACTTGAGAGTGAGGGGTTTCGCCGGGGGGATGTAGCATGTGGGAGGTTCACGCCATTCCCCCCAGTCCCCCCCCCCCGAACAGGTACCCCAACCGACCAAAGGAGGCACTAGTGCAGTGATCAGGACACATGCCCACATCCAGCTTCCTACCCGCAGACACGGCCAATTGTGTCTGCAGGGACGCCCGACCAAGCCGGAGGTAACATGGGGATTCGAACCACCGATCCCCATGTTGGTAGGCAACGGAATAGACCACTGCGCTACCTGGACGCCCCAGACTGTTGCTCTTTTGAGGAAGTAATTCATATGTGATAAGAAATGAAATACTTAAGCTTGATACAAGCTAATATACAAGTTTTAATTGGTTTTGTTTAGAAAATGATTTCCAAATAATGGTTTCATCACCTTATCTGTAACTGCACATATTAATAGGCTACAAAAAAAAACAAAGAATGCTGTTGATTATTATTACCTTTTGATAAATATGTCCCCTGGTTCACAGTGTAATGACAGTAAATTGAATTGTACTGAACTGAATTGCAATGAGGGAAGCACGGGCTCGGCTCACTGCCTGCTGAGATGAAAACCCTACGAACACTTTCACTCAGACATAGCCAGATGATTTGGAAATATCGCAACATAAACTAAATTTGCCAGAAAACATAAGTCTTTCAGAGACAATTTAGGAATTTGTCATTTTTCAGTGCGCTTTAATGTGAAGCTAAAGCCAAAACTATATCCTTGACGGCTTAAAATTAAACTAATGGGAAATTTGATGAAACTTAAACCGTTTCCAAACAAAAAATCTTCTCCATACAACTCTTAAGTATGTGTGGTAGCTTTGATTTCAAAGGGTGGGAGTGTTTTTGTGAGGAAATCACTTTCTTCACAGTAAATATAAGTAGCAGAATTACATCACTACAGTTTCATCTCACCATAGAGCTCTTGGATGCCTCTGATATCATCGTCAGACAGTTTGAAGTTCTTGGTGAAGGTGTAGATAGGAGCCATCAGTGCGCCAGGATCCTGCGAGTGCTCCAAGCCCAGGGCATGACCAAACTCATGTGCCGCCACCAGGAACAAACTGTAGCCTGGAAATAGTCAATACTTATGAGCATGAGAGCCAATAACAACACAACTAGTAGTTCAAAAGAATCTCCATATTATGTCTGAGAGGTATGTGCTATTAAAACGAGGCAGGCAATACAACTGCAGTCCATTAGCTTGATAATGACATGAAGCATCATTTCAAAAATAAGAATACCTCTTACAATAGTTAGCTACAGACACAAAATACCAGTAGTTGAGTTTCCAGAACTGGGATGAAAATAACTCTTGTTTGTGCTTGCCAAGAGTCCCAGACTTGCTAGTTTTACCTATCAGAATGAGTCAGACTGATGAATTACATTACATTTCACTGGGTTAAGGAGTAGACTGGCCTCAATTAAAGTCTCCTTCTGGCCTGAGTATCCTCTAGAAACGTTACCTATATTTTCAGTGCTCTGTACCTTGGTCAGGGCAGAAACCCCACTTGCGGTCGTCGTCGTAACTCTTGGTGGTGGCGCACCACATTTTGCCGTCACTGCGTCCAGAGGCCGTGCAGCCATCATAGGTGTCTCCCAGGAAAGTGAAGGGGAAAACGCACGGGCTTCCCTCAGAGTTTCCTCCCACTGTTGACATTGCTGTAGGAGTATCAAGTGATATCTATCAACGGCGTGTTAAAAAAAAAATCAAGTTTACCCTCTTTTAGCTGTCATCACGTAGTGAGCTACATTATGGTGGCTTGCAAACTCATTTCAAAGTTTAAAGATTTTTATTTTAAAAAAATTAAGATCCTGGTTTACATTTCTTGTGAAGTGATAGCAGATGATTCAGAAAGCAGCATCATTAAAGGAAGCCGCACAACAGACAACAACATCAATGACTCCTCCTCTGGGCACAAAACAAAAACGCACTCATCCAAATTTCTCTTCTTCCAAAAGACAAATAATATTCTATTTGGCAAGACTGATTTTATGCGGTTTTATCTTCATTTCTTATTCAGCACAAGCTAACACACACGGCTCCACTGCACAGCTGCATTCCCAGTCAATTAGAAACAGATGAAAACCCCAGTTGTCTTACCTCCGCCCCCATCTCTCTCTCTCCCTCCCTTATCCCTCCTTCCTCCTCCACCCAAACCCAAGAACCAGACCCACTGACAGAATGGAAAAATAAGAATTGCCATTGCACTGTAAAACACATTTACAGCCATTCAGAAGGCCACTACCAAGAAATAAAACCACAGTTGGGATGTTCCTGTGGACCAAGACAGCATATGTCCTACAAGGACCAGCAGATAAACACAAACACTGTCAAACAGTGATACACATTCTACAGACCGAACTATGCATCCAAGCCTGCAAACATCAGAAATCAGAATCATGTTTACTGGCCATGTAGATTTGTAAATACATGGAGTTTGACTCCGGTTCGTGGCTCTCTCAGTGTACTTAACATAGAATAACAACACTACTTCACAACAATCTTCAGATATATACACAAGGATTGAGTTATACAGGAGAAATAAGAGGCGATAAAGTGCAATGGTGCAGAGAATATGCCTAACTGCTTCAGCTTCAGCAGTAGTCCAGTGTTGAATGGATGGTCTGATTTTGATTTCTACAGAACAACTACTGGGAGCCAGTAGGATATCCCTTGAAAAAATTAAAAAGAAATAATATTTTTTTTTTTTTAAAAACCCTCAAATAAACCATGCAGAGTTTCTACTTATAAGCAGTAGAAACCGGAGTCAGGATAATCTTACTCACAAATACAATAATAACACAGACTAGACTGTACCACCTACCAGTTTCAGGGCAGAAGCCATATCTTGTGTCACGGTCATAGTTGTCAGTGGTGGCACACCAGCGATAACCATCATCACGACCCTGAGTGGTGCACCCTTCATATTTATCCCCCTGGAAATAGAAGGGGAACTTACAAGGCTCTCCATTGGCATTTCCGCCCAGGGTGAACAGCACTGTAACAACACACATACAAATAAATGTTACACGTGCAATTAAGATGAAATCACACCTTAAAATCAGATCCCTCTGAATTTTGTTTGGCATTATACCATCAGATTTTTCCATTTTCTTATTGCACTATTCGTTTCTCAAATAAAAAAACAACAACAAACAAACAAAACAAACAAACGGTGAGAAACAGCAAATCTTCTCATTGTATGTACCATATATACATGTGTAGGAAGTGGTATTAACCCACCCACACTGTCCTGTTAGATTTCATCACAAGCTTCAGTTATGTCTTCCATCATATTAAACAAACTAGTACATGTGTACTTTGGCAGCTGGTTGTAATGAACATATGATAGTATCAGCACCATGGACAGCAACATAACACAGATAAACAAAACATTTGACAATGCCCAGTGTTTTGAAGTAGGACAGTAACTTGGAAAAGAGAATATTCCATAATTCATTCCAAACAAAAACATCATTTTCCTGGCATACTTTCCAACCTACTTTTTCCGTGTCCAAAATCAACAGAGCAACTTTAAAACAAATTTCAGTCTGAATCGATGTAGAACTTGGCCAACAGGGAAAGACGGATAGAAATTACAGAACTAACGCAAATTTTTGTGGTTCAGCCACATGCAAATAGGGCATGGTAGTACTATAACACTGCTAAGGGGAGCCGTCCATATGGAAAATGGATGTGTGGATATATGTGCATAGTATTAAAACTTCCAAACTAGAGCAGTGCACTCGGTAGAGTGCGGATCTTCGCCAGACGTACATATGTATTCTCCCTTCTCCATATATGCACACATGTACAGAAAAAGCAATATTTTTCCTGCCATTATAAGACTTTTGCACAGTGCCGACTCGACTGAATGGGAAATATGCAAAAAGAAGAGAAGTTTTTAATATGCAACACCGAAACTAAAAATTCTGCAGCCTCCTAGGTGCATGAATGCAACCAAGTCTGACATGAAATGACAGAGATCAGGCTATCATAATTTCAAAGCCCTTATTAAAAGATTTCATGATATAAATGAACAAAGGCGATGGCTGCTGCAATAAAACGACAGTAAGAAAACATAGCTCAGCCATATGAAATGTTTTATTGTGGCCAGTGAGATGATTTCCAGCTGTGACTGTGATTGATCCTACTCTGAATTGTTAAAGCAGAGTTTTAACATTATAGAGACTATTGCACTTTTTTTGTGTGGATTTTCTCCCCGATTGTATCCGGCCAATTACCCCACCCTTCCAAGCCATCCCGGTTGCTGCTCCACCCCCTCTGCCGATCCAGGGAGGACTGCAAACTACCACATGTCTCTTCCCATACTTGTGGAGTCACCAGCCTCTTCTTTTCACCTGACAGTGAGGCGTTTCGCCAGGGGGACGTAGCGCATGGGAGGATCACACTATCCCCCCCCCCCCCCGAACAGGCACCTCGATCAACCAGAGGAGGTGCTAGTGCAGCCAGGACACATACTCACATCCGGCTTCCCACCCGCAGGCACAGCCAGTTGTGTCTGTAGGGATGACCGACCAAGCCGGAGGTAACACGGGGATTCGAACTGGCGATCCCCCGTGTTGGTAGGCAACGGAACAGACCACCACGCTACCTGGACGCCCTGACTATCACACTTCTATGTGGCAGCAAGGTGAATAAGGCGAATTATTTTTGGTTCATCCAATGTTCCTCCAGTTCTCCTGTGCTGAGAAGTGACTGATTTGCTGGCTTGCGAAATATGATCAACTTCCCATTTACTTTCAATACTCATACCCAAATACATAATGTTCTGGTTTTTACACTGTCACTGCCCGATCTGACTCTACACGGTTGACTCAGGGTGATAGAAAGCAGTATTGGTCGAGCAAGCTAGAGATTTAATGAGGAGAGGGAGTGGCCATAGCAAGAACAAATATTTTTCTTCGAAGGTTTTTAATTACCACAACCCCAAGAGGTTCTTCATCATACAGTTATAACTGTGCATAAAAATTTTCAGGCTAATAAGTCCAGTAGTTCCTGAGATTAGCCACGGACACACACATACGTATATACATAATGTGTATACATACACACACACACACACACACAATAATCAAAATGCATAATCCCCTCCAGGCTTCAGCCTGGCGGAGATAATGACATACTGAATATCATGATATTGGATCGTCATAACAGAAGAAAGAACAAATGGTAAACTCACACTCATGGGGGCAGAAGCCATATTTGCTATCTTCGTCAAAGTTGTAGGTTGTGGAACACCATAGGAAGCCATCATCACGGCCCTGAGATGTACAGCTGCTGTACTCTTTGCCCATGAACAGGAACGGGAACTTACAGAACTCCCCCTCAGCGTTGCCAAACCTCACCTTCACCACTGCCAAAAAATTAAAACAATTCATCTTACAATTTAGAGAGGGGTCTGTAACAACTGGACATGAAAATAGGTTTGTGGATTGCCTTTACACAAATAATAATTTCAGGGGAGAAGTTCTGGACTGTAGGCTGCAGATATCTGGACCAAACAGTGCTTTCAAATACTCTCTATAAGTTTGTTTTTATCCATTTAAAGCTTCAAATGGGTGGGATGCATCACATGGGCTAACATAAAAAGTACTAGAAAGTTTAGACCATCAGAAAAGAATATGAAAGTTAAATACCTGGCTGTAAACATAAGAAGAAAGAAGGCCATTTTATTTTGTCATTGTACAGGTTATAATGAAATTTGTTTTCTGCATTTAACCCATCCTATTGTATAGGAGCAGTGGGCAGATGCAGCGCCCGCGGACCAACTCCAATTCTTCTTTCCATTGCCTTGCTCAAGGACACGGACAAGAGTATTAACCCTAACATGCATGGTGGGAGGAAACCGGAGCACCCGCAGGAAACCCATGTAGACATGGGGAGAACATGCAAACTCCACACAGAAAGGTCCTGGGATGGCCCGGGGTTTGAACCCAGGAGCTTCTTGCTGTGAGGCAACAGTGCTAACCACTGGGCCACCGTGCCACCCCTGTACTGTAATGATGTGGCAAATCTCTGCAGGTTGAATCAACTAAGATTTGCAAATGATTTCTGATACAGGTCCACACATTCACAACTTATCGTGATGAAAAATTGTGAAACCCTTAAAAGTCCATTTTTATTTGGTGAATTACGTTTCTCCTGTACCTTGGCCCTCTCCCAGCGTCCACTGCTCATCATCGTCAAAATGGGAGTCTCCCCCAATTCCTGGTCCCGGTGCAAAAGCATGAGCCAGGAGTCCATCTTTGCCATCAAAAGGGTAGCCATCTCCATGCTCTGTGGATGACATGGTTCATTTCAAAAGTAATGTTGGGGGAGAATTTGTTTTCAAGGATGCTTTTTATTGTGATGTTTTCTTTTTTTAAATCATAAGTAAAACTGAGAGGAAAAAAGGTTTTTGTGCACCTCAGTTAAACGCTAACTGCAACTTGCTTGCTTAAATTTATGAAAACAAACAGGTACCAATCACGACCAATTATCTTGTGGAATCCATGTTTCACCAAGTAACAGCAAAAAAATAATAGCTGAAACTGATCTATTTTCAAGTTTTACTTTTTTACCCCTCTAATTCTCTTACTTTTCTCTCTGTTTCCCATAAGTGCTTGTTTTCGTTGCTGTGCTGTCATAATAAATGAGGTCTTTACAGACAGGTTCAGCTGGGGTTAGACAGGGCAAATGCTGTCTCTCATGGTTATTTTAGCTGAAACGGCCTAAGTAAACAGTTAAACAGTTTGGAGACGGTAATCCCCATAAGTTTGCCAAATCTTACTCAAATATAGGTTGCAGAAGTAGGGTGTTAGCATTCTAACATGCATGTCTTAGTCACACTTAATCATAAATCAACCAGACAGTGACCTCTGCTGAACAGTTTGCTTACTCGGAGTCTGGTTAACGTCACATTTACTGACAAGAGACAAGGGATCTAACAGGAAACCGATGATTTTCTGGGGTAGTCACGCTTTGGTTTATAGCATCCTTGCTGCATGGGTTTGGCAGGGATTGCGAATAAATTTTGGACTTTAACTGTCATTCCTGTGTCCAATGAAGGCAGTCGGGTCTGAGTGAGTAAAGAACACAAAGCATTTCACAAAGCCGGAGAAATGAGAGTCCTGTGTAATAAATCCAATAAAGAAATATTGTTTCTGAGATAATCATAGACGGTAACTGATATTAAAACGATCAAAGGAAATACTAAATCACGTCCTCAAAGACAGAATCCCTATAATTGGCCATTGTGCAGCTCCGAGATCCACAGTAATACATGATTGCTGGCTTCGTCTTTGAGACAGAGTTCAGCATGCTAACAAATACTAATCACGCAGTCAGAAGTATACGGCCATAAGAACACCGACTGCAATGCAAAGACTTGAATCATCCCGTTTCTGTAGTTCTTAAAGTGTCTAAAATTGTGTTGTAATGTTGCTCTTGATAAAAACACAATGTCACAGATAGCGGATTACTATTTAGTAAGACTGACCACTGAATGTGTTTTTTTATCATCTTTTTTTTCTCCAGCTGTACACGCAAATGATGAAAATAGGCACTAATAAACCCATCAGTGTTCTGCAACACACAGCCCTATTGTACATCCACCTTACTAATAAATGTGTGCCAAAAATCATAATCGGATACCGTTGCGGCCAAAATTGATCATGATGTCTGCCTCTCCGTCCATGATGCGGGTGAATGTGAGTGGGGTGACGTCGCTCCATACTTTGAAGGCTCTAAAGAAGGCATCATCTATGGTCTCTTCATCCAGATCGGGAGAGTGTCCTAAGATTCTGAAGAGTTGAAAATCAAAATTGAAAAAAATTAAATACATACATGATAAACCCCCTCCAATCCTAGTTCAAACACTAGTAATTCTTTGTGTTTGTTGTTTCAGACTGCAGTTTTCCATATATGACACAACAATGAATGTTATTGTAAGTCTTTTTTTTTGTAATAGCAGGTACCTAGAGCATCAGGCAACAGTGGATATATCGAGTTTATCCTAATTAAACTAAAACCACACATTACACAAATGATCCTTAAAACCATCTAAAAAAATCATTAAGGTAAATATAACAAGAATTACGGCCATGCTTGGCATAATCGACGTAGGTGTGTAGTCGGTTTTGACGTCAGACTTCGAAGGACAAACGCATAAAAAAGGATATTTCTTTTTCTTTCCCTGAGACTTCTCTTCTTAAGATAATGGATGTGAATCCAGCTACAGTGGTACAGTAAATAGATGACTCATCTGGGGAAAATGCTCCCTGACACAGTTCAACCACAAACCCTCTTATGATTTTGTCTACTCTGTGCATTCCTAAGTACAGACTGAGATCACATATTGTTCTTCTTGGCTTGCCATCCTCCATCCTATTTTCAGGCACACAGACATCTAAGTCGAAATAGTCGGAACAGGCGTACTTGCAACACATGCACGCGCGCACTCATGCACCCCCCCCCCAATAAAACACACACTGGAACTTTTTTTTTTTTATAGTTTCTAGCGGTCGGCACACAGAGTTTGGGGAATAAAACCTTCTATATCTCAGTGTTTTTGTGTGTAATAAACCAAGGTTTAAAAAAAAAAAAGCATGTGAAAATGTCATGATGGATTGCTTAGGCCCGCCTTTAAGTACCAAGTAGGCGTGGCTTGGACTGAACAATGCCAGCTGTTACTTTACATGACCCCAGGAGAGGGGGGAACACTTTATGTGCTCGACTTCATGGTGACATTTAAGATCTCCAAATGTGCTGAACCCAACCCAACTGCGCTTCGTACCAGCAAACAATTAGAAGTATTTGAAAAAAAAAACCCTACTTGATTCAGGGTTTTTTTTAAGCGAGCCTACCCACACGGGCTCCATCATGCCAAGCGCACGTTAAATGTGCGCGTGCTGCTGACCTGTAGGTGATGTCTTTCTTTTGCCACATGGGTTTCCTGTGGAAGAAGTTGTAATTGGCCACATCTGGAACGCCACAGCGGGGCTTTTTCATGATCTCGACGGTTTTGGCATCAACCTCTCCGGTCTCTTGCAGGGAAAAGAATTTCTGCATTTTCTTCAGCGTGTCCTTGAGCACCATAAGGTTGCATCTGTCTTGCGGGCATCCGTAAAATTTGTTTAAGTAACGCTGAAAGAGAGGAAGAAAACACAAGCATAGTTCGTTTCTGCCCCCCGTTTACTCACCCACTTCGTGCTGGCCAGAACTGTTCAAGCACAATTAATACTAAAAAAAAAAAAAAAAAGGAGTGGGGGGGGGGTAGTTTTTTTTAAAAGTGATGGGGAAATGGGGAGATTTGAGTAGCAGATCGTATCTCCCCCTTTACTCGGCCGTGCGAACTTTTAACACGCTGTAAGAAGAAACAACAAAAAATAAGCCAACACTTACCAAGGCAACTTCTTTGTCCGTCACGGGGGTGGTGTCGTCCCCAGGGAACCTGATAATAGGCGAAGGGGCCGCGCAGATGTTTAGAAAGGCGACGAACTGAAGCAAAAACAGCTTAAGGACGGCGTGACGAGTCGCGAGGGTCGTCGGCGGATCCATGTTTCCAGGTCGGCGGCGTGCGGCGGGGTGGAGAAGCGGGGCTGTGTCGTCAGGTCCCGGCTTCGCCTCGCAGTCCTTTTCAGCCTCAACACTCCTGCGCTGCCTCCTCCGCTCTCGACTGCGTGTGTGCGTGTGTGTGTGTGTGCGTTTTTTTTTTTTGCTTTTTTCTCCCCCCCCCCCCCTTAACGGGACATCCTGAACCTCAGCGCCGTGAACTTACTCACTTCTGCTTACACACGCACTTTTTCCGACGCTTTCCTCACCGGCGAGACTGCGCAGTCAACATTTCAGCGAGTCGGCCCGCGGCCAAAGATAAGAACACTTCGCCTTAAGGCTAACCCGCCTTTACGTTAAGTAGGCACGCTTTTGCTAGTTCGGAGAAGTCTTTTGGAAGGAGACTGACCCAATAATCGTATTTTGGGGGGTGTTGTCTACTTTTATTTAAAATATATATATATATATATATATAGTTTATTCCAATCTCTACATCGGAATTAAAGAGACAAACATTGCACATTACACATTAGAATAACGAAGATGAATGGGCACGGTTTTGCGCGTGCGCAGTTCGCCCCGATTTTGGACCATACCTGTGGCGCGCTGTCACGTGACTGTAACCGCCCTAGAACGTGCGGGGATGCTGGCACTGACGTTTCTGCTGTTGTACGCCGTGATTTCCAAGACTGCGTCCCAAATCAGTAACTGCACACAAATTAGACCTCCCGAGCTTTTTGTTATTTCCAAGGTAGGCTTTTCTTATGCAACTGAAATCAATTGGGAGGGGGCGGGGAGAACTCCAACCGTTAGCAACGGTCAAATTCCTCCCCGCGACCCTGAGAGCAGGATAAGCGGTTCAGATCATGGGTGGATGGGTGGATGGAAATTCCTCCGCTGCAGCCTGTAGGCTTCATACGTTTACGTCATGCTCTTCTGGTTCGTAAAACACCACCAACAACAATGCTGGATTTTCCTGTATTTGCCCTGTGCAGTTCAATTCTGCTTTTTGATCAACTAGCCACTATTTCACGGGGAAAACAGTGAAGGGTTATCATGCATGTCAAACCTATTTCCAATATATGTCATACAATGCATTTAAGTAGGTAACATTGGCAATTTTCAGAGAGTTTTTAAAGTAGCCAAACGCATCTCGCATTGCTTGGAAAGCAAAATACAATGTGTCATTGATAAAAAACCTTACTCAAACGTTGTCTTCCTTCTTCTTTGTCTTGCACGTGAACCTATCTTTGACTGACTCAAAACTGTCGAGATGAGTAAAATAAAACCATGATTGAAATAGGAATCGCCAGATGTATTTGTTCAAAAAAAATAGTCGTAGTTACTTAACAGTTTCTTAACCGTTTGATGCAAACGTAGGAACATTACAAAAACGTGTTGAACCAAAGTTAAACCCATTGCAGACAACCTGTGAGTACGGCACATCATCGGTATCGCTGGGCAGAGCCATTGGAAGTACAATGTTGCCATCTAGTGGTTAGAACGAGAAAACGCATCTGGAGCCTTCAAGCGAGTGCCATCATATTTATAAAGACTGAAATGTTCTGATCCCGAATGTTCTGCTATTATGCAATCTGTGTATTTTCACGAGTGTAAGACTAAGAGGTTCTTATTTAAATTTTACATATACTATATGCTATATGCTATCTATCTATCTTTCTCAGTGCTGGGTGATATGGAAACTTGGAAATATTGTAATCATAATAATCATATGGAATTTAATATGGTGTCGGTGTGTATCATAGCTGCTTACAAAAAAAATGGATTCATCCCATTGTTTGGTAATGTACTATAATATAAAACCAAAACTAGTTTTCAGATAATATACTCCCTCAAATATTACGGACCTTGTTTTGTAAGAAATTAGTTAAAGCTTATCATTGTTATTATTAATTTAGACAACAACATTGTGTTCCCAATAAAATATTATTGAAGGACAAAAAACAATAATATTGAATTATTATCCAGCCCTACTATCTATCTATCTATCTATCTATCTATCTATCTATCTATCTATCTATCTATCTATCTATCTATCTATCTATCTATCTATCTATCTATCTATCTATCTATCTATCTATCTATCTATCTATCTATCTGTGTGTGTGTCTGTGTCTGTGTGTAATATAATGTATAAGGACATTGGTAACATTACAATTCGTGCCAGCATGGGTGAAAATACATTAGTTATGATATTTTTAATTACTTATCTATTTATCTTGTCAGCGTTTCAGTAAGTCTGGATAGTGTTCAAATTATTACTGGCATTAAAATCCAAACCATACTGAGTGGGAGCCTCTACAAAGAACAGCCACCATTACTAGCCTCTGGTGGCTGAAGTGAGACTCGCATCTTTCGGTGCTCAGGAACCGTGGAGACAGTTTGTCTTTACTGAGTTCTACTCTGCATCATGGGCTCTGGATTTACTTTAACTCTCTTTGACATCTCTTTGTTTCTGCGCTCAATGTGGATTACTTTTGACAGCGTATGGAAGGGGCCGCTTTAATAGGGAAGGCTGAGGGGCTTTTTTTTGCGAGGAGATCTGACAGACGATAGTTCACAAACAGGATCTTGTAGTATATCTTGCAAAGCAATTTCCCCTTCCCTTTAGCTAGAGTACAGTTAATTTTTCATAGAGAGAGAGATGCTGTTGGTTGTTGCAGAGTGAATTTAGCATCCATTTGCCAACAGTATCCAGGGCCTGTCACTTTGGAGCACGGTCTCTATTTCATGCACTGATACATGCTGCCATCTCGGCCGGCAGAGACACATGCACAGTGATTTCTTGCAGAGCCGGGGAACGGCACAGCACTGCACTGCAGCCCTTTAAATGTACATGGACCTTCCTCTCAAAATAGAAAAGGAAAAGTTGGGGCCACAGCTAAGTTAATGCCTCGATGCATATGGATGTAAGTTTTCAAGGGGAAACGGGCACAAAGAGATCGATGCGATAAAGTTTTGATTTGCATGTAAATTGTTTAAATTCTCTATTTTGTGACTGGGCCCCTTTTTTAGATTGAAACTCCTCACCGGGTCTCGCTTGTGTGCATGTGCATATATGTACCTACATGTGTTTGTGAGACTGTTGACTTGTCTTTGAAAATGTGTTGATGCTTCGCAAGTGCATATCTTCCTTTGGTATTCGTTTGTTGGTGAAATGGTTGATTTAATGTGAAGAGCAGATTAGTAGAGCAACATTTACTCTGTCACATAAACATCATATATGACATCTTAATAACAGTGTTTTGCACATGCAATATTATTGCAACTCCATGCAACCACCAACAAAATATGCTTGCTCTGGTCCTGTGCCACTTGAACCAATACCATTAATTATTAGCATGAGTGGCTTCCTCAACCATGCCAATGTGGCCTCCTCCTGGGGGTGGGAATAGGACATTGTGGACATGAAGGCCAGTTGTATCATGGCTCTCCAGCTGGCTCAGGATCTGCAGAACCGCTGATTGACCCCAGTCCAGAGGAACAGACTGCGGCCCTAGATGTCACCCTCTGTCCCTCACTTGGCTCTTCTGGCTTTTCTTGGGGCCCAGACGGATCCTCTGAAGGGTCATCAAACCAAACCGCCTATACGGCTTGCATCAAAGTGGTGAATGACAAATGTCACAATCCCACCGCTCTTCCATCCAGTCCTCTCCTCTCAATCCAGCTCGGTGCAGTGATGTTCTTGGGGTGCTTTGGGGCAAAAGGGTGCGTGGCATGCACAGTGCTGTTTGGTGCATGCTCGGTATACAGACAGCCCGGTTGAGTAATTAAAACCGACACGCTGAATGGTTTAGAATCAGTCTATTGGAATTGTTTGTTTTATGTACTTTGCAGGAGTAATTAAACAATGGCTAAATATATGCAGCAACAACCACGTCAATAAATCTGTTTCAAGATAAGTTAATTTGGCTAAGCAGTGTGTTACAGTGTACTGTGACACACATTATATCACTCGGTTTGAAACGTTCCGATGATGAATTATTGAACACAAATCCATTATCTCGGACATATTTTATTTATGAGTGCACCAAGACACTGGAGGACTTTAACACTGCAGGGTAATTATTGTTTTGCATTGTGTCGCTGCTCAGCTCTTGGATGCAACTGCCAGAACAAAATGCGACAAATCAAAAAAAAAAAAAAACCGTGCGAGCGTTGATTGACACTTTGCGTTGTGCGTAAGGCCCAGAGCGACATCAGACGAATTACTTTATTTAATGCTTTCTCCCTCATTCTGTTTCTCTCTTAGTGGGCCTTGTAAACACTGATATGCGGTAATGCATTCCATTATAGCAGGGGAGAGGAGACCGGTGTCTCTGGTGGTTCGTCACCATCGCAATAATAGGTCAACAGCTGTATTTAAAAAATTAATCACATTTCTTGGCAGTCACAAAGGTTAGCCGTGATGCTCAGAGACACGACTGGAGGCTCACATTGGCAGCAAATCTCTGCGGAGATGAGGAAGAGTTGCCTTTGATGAGTACAGCATGTAAATGATTTGTGTGTGTTTATAGGACACGGGGCTGGCCCTGCCTCGCTCCAAGACGCCGGCGTCTGCTCCGCTCGGTGGCAGAGGCTGGCAACAGCGGATGGAAATAACAGGGGAGAGACGGGCCGGCCCTGCTACTCATCAGTGTGCGCTCACTTTCAGTCGAATTTTTCTTTTCCTTCCGTTTCCTTCCGTTCAGCCGACGAGATTATAACGTATTTGCAAACTGTTTCCTTCTCTCACGTCTTTTCTCTCTCTCTGAACGACGTCTTCCCCTTTCTCTTTTTTCCCTGTGTGTGACTGGTGTGATGTGAGTGTCCCCTGTGTGCACATGCAGTCTGTCCTCCTCCCATGTCTCCATGGTGACCGTGGTCGCCACCTGGACACTGCTAGGCATCCCCCTTATCACATTTTCATCATTTTCTTTTTATATAACTTCTAAATCCATATAATGTTGTTATTCTGTTTTAATGTCCTTCTCTCACTCAGACATGTGACTAATTTTATTTTATTTTTTTTACATGGTGGTGGTGGTCACGTGGCTCAGGTCCTGGGCTGTTCTGGTGGGGTCTGGACACTGCTTGGCATCCTCCTCATCATAGTCTTCATATATCTTATAATTCCATTATAACTCTGTTATCCTCTTTCAACGTTGTATTGTGTAAATTGTGTAAACACAACACCTATCGCACGCTGTCCGTCTCGGGAGAGAGATCCCTCCTCTGTTGCTCTCCCTGAGGTTTCTTCCTATTTATTCTCCCTGCTAAAGGGTCTGTTAGGGAGTTGTTCCTTATCCGATGCGAGGGTCTAAGGGCAGGATGTTGTGTTGCTGTGAAGCCCACTGAGGCAAATTTGTAATTTGTGATATTGGGGCTGCACAAATAAAATTGACTCGACTTCCTTCTCTAATTCCACCTTCTTTTGACCTCTTATTTACTTATCCTGTTAGTTTTGTCCCGTCCATTTACTCCGCAGCCTGCACTGGTTTAGGTGTCCATGGAAGTTTAGTGGATATGTTTGAGGAAGGCTTGATACTGGAACGCTATCAGAGATTGTATGTGTGTGTATGTGTGTCAGTTTTCAGACTACCCTCCACAAGGCTCAGGTTTTTCCACACAGCATCTTCAGCGCTAGCTAGCTAGCTGGCTGGTGTTAACAAGGATAGACACCTGAGGTATCTTTATACTGTGCAGCTAAACAATTAGTTTGC
This sequence comes from Lampris incognitus, assembly GCF_029633865.1. Lineage (NCBI taxonomy): Eukaryota > Metazoa > Chordata > Actinopteri > Lampriformes > Lampridae > Lampris > Lampris incognitus. The sequence goes on along the minus strand of NC_079214.1, from coordinate 55,405,004 downwards.
CTAAACTGATACAAGCATCATCTGGTTGTTGGTGTGATGGTTTAAGGAATTGAAATATTGAGGCCTCTCTCACATCAAAGACAAATTACTTGCCGAGATAACTGGAGATACGGGGGCACGCAAATTAATTATGAATGGCTACTTTGAATTGCTCTTAGTATTTCTGAAATATTCAGGGTGGTATTCATGGAGCGTCGTGGCTAACCTATTCGCTGGGTGCAGGCTGACAGCAGGGGATGAATATTTCAATGATGTTCTGATTTGGCCGTCACAGCCAATGAATAGCCTTAATAAGTAATGCACATTGCTTGGATTTTTACCTGGGTTGTCGGTGAGGGATGCGAATAAAACAGCGCATGATGTAAGTGAGTGAAACGGGTGTTGAAATAGTGCTGTCTGTCTGGCATCCGTGACAGTTCTGAGAGCGCCGCCACAGATTAGCCATTATGTTGTTTGTACATGTCAGCTTTGGACAGTTTGACTCGTGTCCCTTCTGCCGGTTATTTGTAATGGATCTCAGTGAGATGACAGGAATTACTTACTTTAGCCTAATGCATATTCTTCACTGGGCCAATTCATCAGGAAATGTTTTGGCTCATGCACGAAATGGCCAACGCCTACCAAAGTCTGTACATTAAATTAAGGAGATGAGACTTGCTAGTGTTTTTCCTCTTTTTCTATCATTTCTTTTCTTGTGTTCTCTGTCCAGGTCTTATCTTGAATGGCCAGTGCACACGATTAGTTGTAATTATCCCATGCAAAGAGAACATCTATTTGAAAAAAAAAGAAGTGAGTGTAGGTGAAAGAAGGAGTGTTATTTGAGCCATCAGGTGGGAATCTTAAAGATATCTCCATGAGACTCAATGTTAAATTCTAGTATCTTGGACCCCCCCCTTCCAAACAGAGATGACTGATCAGGCCTATACATCAACACCACACCCCTTAATGAAGCTGAGACTTAGCCTGCAACAGTTTACACAACATTTCCATTCTCATCATGACTATGACACTGAATATGAAAAGAGCATCAGTGGGATGTCTTGCCGATTGATCAAACAGGCTGTTTCTGTGATCAGAAATCAGGAATCAGGAGCACTTTGTCATTTCATTTCATGCACTTAAGTACATAAAATGAAACGAAATATTGTTTCTCCCAGGACACATATATCAAACAACAAAAAAAGAAAAAAAAAGAAAAAAAAAGTCACTGTCCAAGAGAAAGAATGCCAGGATGAACTGCCGGTCTGCATGGGCTAGCAGTTAGCTTAGCCTGCCCCGCTTCCGCGTCCTGTCAGAATGCCCTTGGTGTTTCCTCCTCGGGTGCAGCTCCAGGCAGGGACGTGGTCCCTAGGCCAACCGGACACAGCAGACCCAGCTGATCCAACGCCAGCTCCCCCAGCCAGACACCATCGACCCACCTCCTCACACTCCACACGATGATCTCTTTTACTGCAAGTGGCACCAAGTCTCATTACTATTTGTGTGTGGGGACACACAGGGGGCAGATTTTGAAGTTTTCAGTATACAAATCCCTTCCTAAAAAAAATCTACCTCTCTCTCGCTCTCTTTTTTCTTTACACACATTCCTTCCCTCTTCTGGAGGCACTTGATATATTGCTCTACCAGCATCTTCACCTTGCTACAGGACAAATATATCCTCGCCCAGGTCTGTCATTTTAATAATACACTGTACTCAATAGCTAGGAGAGGCTCACAAGAACAGTCTTGCATGTGAGGTTTCAAACAGCTTGTTCCCTCAGGCTTTGCATGGCTTAATTTAAGGGACGTGTAATGCACCCAGGTAAGCAGGTTTAATCTGCTGTGGATGTGCATACACACTAAAAGGCTGAATTTCATTTGATTTGATTTGATGTGTATCTTTGCCATACCGACTTTTCATCAAACAGCAAATTTCAGCAGCTGGACTTAATATTATCATTATTTTTTCTTCCACTTTCAGATTTAAATCTTGTTCCATCAGAATTGGTTCAAACAAATCCCCACGTTCACCTCACTGAACCTGCTTCCTAGAAAAAAAGAAGTAATGCCCTTAAAGCTCAACAGGGTGATATTATGGTCAGGTCCCACTGTCACAAATTCCAGGCGAAAGTGAATTTCCCATTCCCTGTCAATAACAGCCTCGGTATCACCTCCGAAAGTGAGGGAGCATGATTCAATAAAGCTGTCTATTTTTTCAGGTTGACCTCGTGTCACTTCGCAGGTCGGAGAGTTGAATTACAAGGTCTTTTTTTTTCCCTTGTTGTTGTTGTTTCTCTAGCATGTCCCCCCCCCCCCCCACTGCCTTCCCCAGAAACACACCAAACTAGTTATCCTGCATGGGCCAGCGGCAACACGACCCGACATTTACACGTCTGTTTTGGCAGAGTCCGGCACTGTGCACATCAAAACACATCACTTAAAATAGCACGAAAAAGGTGACCTTATTTTCCCCGGGTTATGGGCCCCCATTCCTGTGCCGCTTGTTGAAGTAAAGGTTGGCTTTGGTTGGTTTTACAATAAAAGCACTAGTCTGCACTGTAGTGCACGAAAACGGGGTTGTTTTATGCCAGTGTATGAGCCAGTGTTCTGCCAATGGAAGCCGTGCTTCCTCCTATTGCTGCAGCCTGTGATCTGGGCCCTGTTGTAGTGGCATGTAAAGCCCACATCAGGCCCCTTGTCTCCAAAGAAGCGGATAGCACGCACCATCTAGCCCGGGTTGTCTGCAGGATATTGGAAAAGACCTTTGTCAGGAAATGGAGGCCCGCGGGCCATTTGGGAACAGCGATAACGCTGTTCTAAATTTCTGCATCGCCCTTTTTCGCGTTAGGTAACACCGAGGCCTTTCAAAGCCAAGGCTGAGCATCTAATGGGTGACAGTTGAGAATGAGGGCTTTGTGAAATTCCTGTGATGTGCTCCAAAATCATATATATATATATATATATATATATATATATATATAAAAAACCCAAAAGGTAACAGCAGTGTAATCCCTTTATCTCAGCAAGGCTCTCCACTGGAGAGAAGGCTACGCTGCCATGTAAAATAATGAATAGCACACGATAGGCAGTAACCCATCCAGCTGAGTGCATTGTGTCTGCAGCACAGAAATGTGACAGGGAATGAATCAATCCTCAGGGTAGCCCCAATACCATTAATATGCAAACCAAATAGATGGCTTAAGTTTAATTTATATGATTCTCCCAGTAGAATCATTATTATTCCAGGATGGATCTTGCCAGGAATATGTGGCCTATAAAGAAATTAACTTTGTCTCTTTGCTAAGTACACCAATGCATCAAGCCATAATCTCCGTGATAGATGAATCATATGTGATATTATCCAAGACAAATGTATTCATATTGCATATTTTTCTAATTTTTCCTGTCTGACCATCTGTGTGTGTTACGTCTGACCAAGATTAATCCGCTGATCCTATTGGGAAGGAGGGCAAGTGTTTTTCCTAATACAGAGGAGTAAATAAGCGCTGATATCAAGTTATAATCCAGCACATTGTATTTCATATCTTTGTAATGTATCAGGGACAGTGATTTCCCAGACGACAATATTTAGATTTGTTTTAGTGTGTATTATATATGTGTGTGTTGTGTGTGTGTACATACACACATCTGTGTGTATGTGTACTGAGCATTGTGGATATCAATGGCATATGAAAATTGCATGGCGTGTCCTTGGCTGAAAGCGCTAAATCATTTAAGCAGAGTGATCCTTGAACGGATTTGAAGGAGGGGTGCGTGGTTGGCGGGAGGTTGCCAGGGCCAGTTTGGCCAGAGAAACACGGAGCAAAGGTCACCCTCCCAACACGATCACCGTTGACCCAAATTCCATCCATCCGCTGCTACAACGGCCTGATGATTATTTTTCCAGGAAATTACCACATTTGATCTCACCCCTTATGTTTGCTCGAGTGGGTCTAGGTCAACTGTGTTGGAATTCAACCCGACGATTCAACCATCAACGTATGCAGGCGAGAACTCACCTAGCACGCTGTTCGGTTCGCTATAACCTCTGGCTTACATCGGCCCTCCTAAATTCACTTATGTAGAACACTTGTCTTCCCCAAGGCATAACCCGAGTCGAAGAATGTCGGTCGACACGCAGACAGATTGCAAACTAGTGTTAATGATCAACCCGTCAAGCAGAGCCAGTGTTACTTAATCTTCTGGTCCTTCTCTTCTTGATCAAAGCGATGTAAATGCAAGGCTGTATTGATTTGTGCTGCATCCCCTATTGCCGCATTTATATAACTCGGCTCATTTGCAGTTTCCATCTGCATTTCCAACTCTCGAACCATCTTCTCACTAAAACAGCTACTGATCTGCTATATCGGACTGAATCTTCTCCCAGTAAGTTTTAGTCGGGGCGAACTCATACCAGCATGAAATGTTAAATTTATTTTTTTTAAAGGGTACCTCCTTTTTGGAGCGAAATTTGTGAGTCATGAGCGGATTTATATAATGCAGATTTATGTAAATCTGCATTACATAATTAGATAATTTACCCGGGTTGGCACAGTGGTTGTTGTCTCACAGCAAGAGGGAGCATTCTGACCGTTCTGTGACGAGTTCACATGTTCTGTCCATGTCCGTTTTTTGTTTTTTTTTACACTCCGAAAAAAACACGAGTTGATTTAAAACTCAAATTGCCAAACAGATTTGAATGATAATGTGAATAACTGTGTGTGTGTGTGTATTTGTTTCCCTGTGATAGCGTGGCAACCTGTCAAGGGTTGCACTTTTCGCTCCACTCAGAGTAAGCTGTGATCGGCTCTTGGTCCCCATGATCCGGAATAGGGTAAATGGGTAAGGAAGATGGAAGATTAAGATTAGTGGACCTTACGTTTTGTCTACAGGGCTATACCAGGTGTTCTACTATAATGTCCATAATCCCTTAGATGCTAGCTCCTTCGATGTTAAACTTTGATTTGGGTCTGCTGTGTCCGGTGGGCCCAAGGACCACAGCTCTGCCTGGAGCTGTGCCCGAAGAGAAAACACCGAGGGAGGTATGACAGGACGCGGAAGCGGGGCAGGCTAAGCTAACTGCTAGTCCATGCAGACCGGCAGTTCCGACAGTCATCCTGGCTGGCGTTCGTTCCCTTGGACAGTGACTTTTTTTTTTTTAGTTTGTATATGTGTGTTAGTTTGGATATATGTGTTCTTGAAGTTCTTGTAGTTTTTGGATATATTTTTGTATTTTTGTCTTTGTGCTGCACTGCTGTGGGAAACAATAATTTCATTTCATTTCATGTATGGGAGTACATGAAATGAAATGACAAATAAAGTGTTCCTGATTCCTGATTCTGAATGTGTGAATAACACATTTTTATGAGTACGATGTTGATTTTGACACCATAGCACCCACGTGGATTCTAATTTAAGGGGAATATTTGTGGCCTTGCAATCTTGTTGCAACTCTGACCTTTTGTTTTTAAACCTTACTGTTGCCCACAGAGATTATGCAAATGATACAATTACCCAAAACAAAACAGTGTTGAGAGCGTGGTTGCTGCTATCTCAATGAAGCAGCAGGACTTCAGCTAAAAATCCCTGTCACCGTTATTATTACAGATTCTAGCTGGACTGCACTGGAATATGCATGCTCTCCCACACCTGAAATCTAAACAGGTACAATGAACTCTCTGTCACAATAAGGCATGGTGATTAGGGCAGTCAGTGAGAAATGAAAATGAATTCCTGCACCTCAAGCGTGGTGTTATGTGGAATTGTCACAGGTCACTCTCCAGGCGGCTGATGTCTGCAAAGTAATTCATCCAATGCATTATCCCAATCATGATGAATATGAGGCTTTATGAATTAGGATGTTTCCCTGCACCAGACTTTAAATGATATTTAGGTAAAGGGTCCAAGGATCACTTTTGCCCTTTAATTTTACAGATATTGCCGTCTCCGCCCGCATGAAATTTCAATCTAATCATCAAGAGCAATTTGTAAAATACAGGGCCATCCATAGAAACCTTGGGGGTTGAGGTGCGGCTCAGGCTCGTAATAAAGCCACGTTTTCATGATTTGCCTCAGAGTAATTTTTGGTGCCAGAGGTATAATATTTATTTTCCTCTTTTACATTTTATTATCATTGTTATAATTGCTAATATTAAATTTAAAATACTGTCAATAGAAACAAAAATAGGGGTTTAAAAAGCATAATTACTTAGTAAATTAAGTTTATCTATGGCCTTGAGATGTTCTGGCTGAATTAATTGGCTGACTAAATTAAAATAGCTCATACAGATTTAAGACTATTTAAGCATATTTGCTATTCACTTATATACATGTAAATAAATTAAAGTTTATTCAAATAAATAGCAAACAATAGTCAGACGACTGATCACTTTGTTTCCTAATTGTATGCAACACACCTCCTAAAGTCCACTACACTTATAGCAAAAATTACAGGTAAGAGAAGCACAGGATACATTCCAATCTACTTTTTCTTTCATCTCACTGGGATAGAATTTATATTCACTAATGCCTGGTTGATTTAGTGTTTACAGTTTTTATCAATTTTAAGAAGAAAAAAAAAGATAAACATTGTAACTCTCTGCGCAACAGAATTCCGTATTTAAATATGACACCTGGAGTCTCAGAACTCTTTCTTTCTACATTTCTGGTTGAAAATAATAACACCAGTACATCAATGGTCTACTTTCTTATCATCCTCTTCAACAAATAATGTGCCATTAAGACATTTTAACAAAGAAAAAAGTTAGACTAGAGCAATTGCCTTTTATGTGTAATGCTATGGAATATTTATGTACAGTACTTCATTGCAACGGCTGCTTTATTAAAAATGTGAGTTTCTAGGTTAATTATTCTGCATAATATAACATGATTTTTTAAAAGTTTTCTTTGCACATAATGTGTTACGTAGCAAAACTATACATACCACCAGTGGATTTTGTTATATTCAAGAAGCTGCTGTAAATTCATAGTTAAATAAAAACTGCAAACAATAAATTAGGAGTGGTAAAAGGCTATATTGTGTAGAATGGCTGTATTGTTAATTCACATGGATTATTAAAGGCATCAAGTCCGTAGAAAATGTATTTTTGGTAATGCCAAATATGGATAGTGGATTTATTTATGTGTGAATGACACCCTTATGCTTTTTAAATGATGACCAGTGCGTGCATTTTGAGTGGAAGCAGTCAGCTGGTGAACCTATTGATATAAACCACTGCCAAAATAGCCCTTCTCTCAGATTGCTCTTTGAACTTTAGGATTATAGGCTTCTGTCAAATTCGGACTCTGCATGGCAGTGCAACGTAGCACCCCATGCCTTCCTTCCTCTGCACGATCCCTGAGACCCTGCGGCATCTACAAAGTCAACACTTGAGTCTAAGGAGGGGAAATGTCCAGCTGTTTTTCTCACACGAATGTATGCAATCTCTAGCTCTCTGTGATTTTGGCATAGCTCTAAATGGAAACAGTGTTGTTTCTTTTCTTTCACGCCACTGCCGAGCAGCAGAACAGCATGTCAGACCAGTTTCCTCTGGATAATTTCAGACATGAGAGGCCTGTTTTAGCCCCCTATCACCCCCCCATTGCCAGCCAGACCTGGCTTTCATTAGCGCTACTTATTGGTTGCACATGGTTACTGAGTGAACTGTGTGTTATCCCTCACACGAAAGGTGCCGAGGAAATTGCTGAGTCTTCTGTCGTAAGACAAGATCTGGGGGAGATTTCCTGAGCTTGCTTGACACGCGTGGCCCGGCGTCTGCTTGGTGGCAGGGGGAATAATAAGGCTCAGAGAGAGCAAGGCCTAATTCTTGTAGGCCCTCACAAATGGGCCTCACTGAAAATGGATATCTTTAGTGGGCCGGACATATAGCCCTGAGGGATCCCATTGGGTGACCCATGGGATAGCCAAGCTTTAGACCTTCTAACCTTCACCTTATATGCTTCTTGTGTTTTCAGTTCTCTTAAACAATAATTTGCCCACACACCAATAGGAAAACATTGATTCATTATGATAAAAACTACTGAAAGCGGTTAATGTAAGGATGGTGTATTATGAAAATAATAGTAAAGGATGAAATGTTGATTTTTAGATATAGATATAGAAAAATGTAAGCTAGACTCAATGTTATATTATCCATCTGATATTTCCATCAACACGTTTCTCCACTGGAATATAACAAATGTAAAATATTAGCTTTCAGTACGAGAACATTTATCATAATGTGAGTACATTACCATGGATTTATGTTGCCTGTACAACACAAAATAGGGCCAGGTTGAAAACTAGGGTAACACTTTCTATGAAGCGTGCATCCATAACGCCCTATAAGCATCTATAACGCCCTATAAGCATCTATTGCACCTATAACGCTCATACTTTCCTATAATGTGTATTACAATGACTAATGGCTATGGCTGAAGACTGTGAAATAGCACTGAAGTCTCATTATGCTTCAGTATGCTTTATGCTTCAAAACTTCAGCAAAACAAGTTGGCTATGATGCATTATGACATTTAACAGATAAACAGACTAATGATGACATATTTATAATGCATAAATCCGTTTTAAATTGACATAATATATCATAAAGGTGGTTATGAGGTGTTCTGTGGGCATATACATGGTTATAATGAATCTTACAATGACTTATAGCTACACTTATAGGGCATTATAGATGCAAGCTTCATCGAAGGTGTTACCAAAACTAGATACTGTGTCATTACAATGTATTCTAATCCCATAAACTTCTGGCCTGACATATGAATATTAATGACATACAGGTTTGGTAGTGGTTTAGGGTTAAGGTTAGGTAGTAGTTAGTCTCTTAAACCAGCCTATCTCTTCCACAATATTCTAATGCTCCAGAGACAGTCTGTCATTCAACCCATTCAAAATTGAGGAGAGGAAGATAAACTCTTTCAGAAGCTGTCATGTTCCACCAAAAAAGCTCATCAGACCAGAAAATATTTCGACCAATCATGACACAGTGTTCATGAAAAAAAAATATTCCCCTCACAAACATAACCGAGGCAGTGCTAACATTTTGGATTGCAATGTTGGTAGTATGCTAGCTGTTCATGTCATATCTGTAATGCTTCAAACCCAATAGGTTGGATGATCCATCTGTTACGCCAACTAAATTGGTGAAAGAAGATGCCAATAATGTTACAACATAATTTGATGTACTAATTTGTTTCCCAGTTGGAGTTATTTATGCGACTGCACAGAGGAAACAGATGCGAGGGAAGCAACAGCTCATTTATGATAGGAGCAACAGAGAACCTGAATCACAGACAGGGGTAGATGGAAGCAGAGGCAGAAGCCCCCTGTTTGGCATGAGAGATTTGTCACATTTTGACACCTTGGCAAAAGCGTCAATATGTGATGCCATGGAATGGCATGGGGTTGTCAATATGCTGTGTAAAATAACATTTTACTATGATCATTATCCATCATGGTTTGATATACACATACACACAGCAGGAGAGATAGTTTTTATGTGTGCACTTTTGTCTGTCTGCATGTCCATGTGTACACAACTCTGTGCCCTGGGTGAAAATGAGAAGTTTTTGGACTTGTAACCCCTCTTCCCTCACCGGTAATCACTGTGGAACCCTGTAATCTCTGGTGCACGCAGATGCTGCCAGGGGAATATTACTGTTCCTAATATTAATCTGCTCTCAAATTCCTTTCTGTTGCCAAGATGAGGGGCACTCGTGCACCCTGTTCTTACGGGTATTAAGTGTGCTACAAGAGATTCATCGAGAGGTAGATTTCGACTCGTCAGGGATCAAGCCCAGCCTGAGGTTGTATTCCTGCTTTAAGGAACACCCGCAAGCATGCAAAACCCATCTCCATATTCTCATAAACAGCCTGACATGAAAGACGGTGCACCACAGCAGGGACTCAAATCCACCCCCAGCCCACATGAATCATGTCAGCCAGATCCAGAGGAGGGTTAAAGCCTCTTTAAGGTGCTTGGCCCCCGACTGTGATACCTGACTTAGCAGCAGGTAAACCCCGTGCCACAAGGCTGAGGACAGCTCTATTGTCTCCATCAGCTGATCAAAGGCACAGAAATACAGCAGCAAACCCCTCCTAAAATCACCGGGGCAGAAATTAATAGGAATGTACTGAATGGATTTGAACTTTTTTTTCCCTCCCTTTCAGACACTTTCCATCAGTGCTTACCTGGAATTTGGTTCTGTAACATTTGTTGTACATATCTCAGAGACAGAGTGGATTTATGCTTTTTCAAAAGGGCCTCGGTACAACAGTGTAATCGTGTTAAGCCTGTAGTAATTTATTAAAATAAAAAAAGAGAAAAATACAAGGCTAATAACTTCAATTACTTAAATCACAAAATATCTCCCTTAAGCAAACAGATAATGACTTGGTGGAGTCAATGACTTTTTTTCCCCCGATGGAATTTCTCCACTTTCCCCCTTTTGATGCTGCTGTTTTCCAGTGTTGCACCAGTATCTATAACAACAAATAGCTGGGGCTTAAGCCTAAGTCTTGCAGGCTAATCACCGGATGTTGTGAAGCCAGCCTCTGAGTTGGAACAGCCCTCTCCCCTCTCCCTTAACTGGCTCCCCATGTTTATTAGTTAATATATTTTTCTTTTCTCCCCCTGATGGAGTGTGCATGTACTTGCATGAGATATCTGAGCGGCTGTGGAATTGGATGCAGTCCACTGTGGCACTGCAAGTATTTATGCAATCAGGAAGCAAGTAGGCGGAGGAGCGGAGGTGCCAGTGGCGTGTGAAATCTTCAGGCCGAATTGACAGCAGGATGACGGATACCTGTAAAATACATTCACGCCTCTGAGAGGGGAGGATTACTCCTCTAGTGTTATACAAAACATTTTCTGTGACACTACTGAGGGATTGTATCCCCTTGCCAGGGTAAAAAAAAAGGGGGGGGGGACCTGTCTGAAGTTAGACTGGGGTAAAATGAAGAGACAGGCCTCCACTGCCACATTCAGATTGTTTTGATGTCTGGGAAATGCACACTCAATTATAAAGGCAGTGCTGCATGTAAAGCTGTTTGTTCAGTTCCCCGAGCAGAACAACAAAACTGAGAACTTGTAATGGAAACTCGTTCTATTGAAACAGTGAGTATTTACATGCCAGCTCTTTATGCTCCCCACACAGTCTAATATCATGGAGATTGGGTTGAAATCTGTATTATTTATACATTACGTGTCTCAAAGCCAAACCTTGTAGAGACAAACAAAGAAAGTTGGAGGAATTTGAAATGTACAGATATTGATCGGCATAATGTGACTTGTCTGTCGCATCCTGGTCTTCCCTCTACAGGCATATTACTCACCATTAGGCACTCTTAGGTCACCTTGCAATGGGCTGTCTGTCCCCATTGAGGTGAGTACTACTTTGCATATGCAAGACTAGTCTTTTAATGTTGACCAAAGAATATCCGTTCTTCAATACTTTGCAAAAATTCCATTGTGGCCCTATGCCAAAAAGCTTCAGGAATTTGACCGTCAACCCCCCCCTCATTTTATCCTACCGGCTGACCTGTTTGCTATCAGTGCGAATGCAGACCACCAGCCATGCACTGAGTGTATAATTATTCCATTTCCAAGATAAATCTGGTGTATGGTGTCATATCCATCATGGCTGTCACCTCCTACAAGGGGAGCAGAGCACTAAATGAAAGCCTTTTTGCTCATATACACTTCTATATAGTCATCAATTTTGAGAAGTCTATTCATTGTTTGGTTTGACACACATGAGCTAATAATGAATGATTGGGGAGTGCCCCTCGAACAGAGGAGCCAGTAGAGGCGTAGACAGGCGCTTAGGAGGGGGGTTGTAATTCTAGATGACAAACAGCATTAGACAGGGCCCAGGGAATCCTCTCCTCCATTGCCCCCTTCTTCTTTTCAAGGTTGCTGTACTATACATGTGGACAATGTCAAAAAATTTGTAGCGATCAATATTTCTGGTTCTGTCTGACCAAGAGAAGGACCAGTATACAAGTGTTAACAAAGGGCCCGGGCGATGGCAACGCGGGCTTACAGCTTGTATACACTCGGATATGACGTGAAAACAGCAGTTTGGACCTCAGATGGTGCCCGAAGAGGAGCTCTGATCCTTGTCCCCGCCTTGTTTCACAGTAATAAACATTGCTTGTCCACTCAGGATGGACATGGAAAAGAGGTTTAGGCAGTGACCAGGGGATGTTTTTTTTTTAATTTGTTATTCCAGTGAACATTGGATTAGGCATGTTATTCATAAAATGAAGCTAACAAACTGTTTTTTTTGGGGGGGGGTTGTTTAGAAGCAAAGTAGGTTATGCGATGAACATAACAAGAATATTCAGGCAATATTGGGAATATTTTCAGAGGCTCAGCAAAGAACAGCAAAGCAAACGATTTCAAGCAACTCTCTTATCGCCTTCGGTTAGAGGCAAGTCAAGGTATTCATACATCAAGAATGAAAAGAATTACTATCTCTGATATATAATAAATGTTTCAGCCTATCAGATTCAGCTTTTTTTTTTTTGAGGAAATGGTGGCAGCTTATCCCACAGAGGGATGTCTAAGGGATGTATGTGCCATGTACGTTACAGATATTACCTTAGAATGATGCTGGCTACCCAATGGCAATCTCACAATAGCCCAAAGGTTGATATTGGCACACTGGAATGAAATGTGTAGATATTTATGTGGTTACATGCATGAGTAGCCCTGATGCATTTACAGTAATTGATTCTTTTCAGTGATTTTCAAAAGCCGAGGCCCCCACCGGTACCTGCTTTGGCCTTGCGTGTTTAAAACGAGCGCAGGCGCGTCACGCCTGGCTTCATTCCACAGATACGCCGCCTCCCCGTAATTCAATATGGCCTTTCTGCGCCTAAACAAGGTGATTAATTCTCTCGGACACAAGCGCTGCTGCGGTACAACCCCGCGGCTTCTGCTCACGTACTTTCACTAATCTCATTCTTCACCGGGACCGACAAACATACTTCCGCGACAGCGACGTTCAACTCTATATTCACTTTTGTACAGCTTTCAGCGCCGACAAGACGGTACCCTCCGGGTACATGAGAACTTAGCTACTGTTTACTTTCAGGCCTATTTACACCACGGGCGGCTGGGTAGCGTGGCAGTCTATTACGTTGCCTACCAACACGGGGATCGCCGGTTCGAAGCCCCGTCTGGCTTGGTCGGGGCCGTGTCTGCGGGTGGGAAGCCGGATGTGGGTATGTGGTCCTGGTCGCCGCACTAGCGCCTTCTCTGGTCGGTTTGGGCGCTCGCTCCCCCTGGCGAAACTCCTCACTGTCCGGCGAAAAGAAGCAGCTGGTGACGCCACATGCTTGGACGTCGCAGCCGTGGGTGTTAGGGATGTTGCGACACGCGCACTTTCACAGAAACATGAGCCCCCCCCCCGCACACACACATTTTCCCATTGATTAAACGATACTGAGTTCCCCCATACATGAAAACCTATTGGGCAAGTTAGATTGATTGAACGGCCATCCAGCCAATCACAGCCATTTGATCAACCCACCCGGCCAGGCAAGAGGAAACAGTTGAAGTGCGGTGAAGTTAACGTGCGTTCAGAAACTGCTCCAGTCATTCGCCGCTGGCTGTGATAAATTATTATTAAGGAATAACAGATCAGAGGTATGAAATGGCTATTTAACTAGTTAGTAATGTAGAATTTTCCTTTGTAATCTTGTCTTGTTATGCGAACATTAGACACTGAACGAACCTAAAATGAAACAGGTAAACAAACTTAATGCAAGCTAATGGTAGCTGACATTATTTAGCTAGATAGCATTCTCACAGCTAGATAGCTAGTTAAAGTCTGAATGCCTGCCTCTTTTGGGACATCTCTTGCACCCTCGGTTTACAATGTCTCTTGTCTCAGCTAGCTGCTAATTAGTAGGCTAGCAGTCTGTAGCGGATCAGTGTTTGCTAGCTTGATAGTTTGCCAGTAAAATACAGTGAGTTTGACGTTGCTCATCATTCTCCTGGTTTTTGTTATGCAAGGTAGGAGGAAATGCACAAAAGGAAAAGGTAGAAAAAGATTGACTCCTTTTTCAAGTCAAGTGGTCATGTACGTGGAGTTATAGTGACATGGGCTTGCTAGGTCTTTGCTTTGGAAGGAAACAGAAAGCTTGCTTTGCAATCATTCAATTTTATTGCAGTGCATCAATTTTGTTCTTGTGTAATGCTATGTAGGTGTTCATTTACGTAACTTAAAGTGATTTTGTTTGAGCTTGAAACCTATTTAAAAAAATAATAATTCTGACATCAACTCATCCCTATTACTGCTTGTTTAGGATAGGCAATCCCATCAGGCATCAACCTCAATGAGAGAGGATGAAGTTAACTTTGCACAGGTGAGCATTCAGAAATCAGCAGCAAGTCCTCTTAAATGAAGAGGTACATTATGTTGTGCAGAAGTACCCAGAGCCTAATCCAGAATGCCTGAAGTCACAACTAGCAATGTTCAGAACCAAGTATAATTTCCAGTCCAGAAGTGACGTTGTTGGTATTCTCAGGGGGTTGTGTCCGGAGGTCCGTGGCCTCTTTGAACCAATTGAAACACTTGTGAGATTGCTTATTGTTGTCCCGGTGTCATTAGCTGAAGCGGAGAGAGGGTTCAGTGGGCTCCGGAGGCTGAAGACATGGCTCTGGAGCACTATGACACAAGCACGCCTGAACAGTGTGGCTGTGTGCCATATTCACAAGGAAAAGCTTGACATGTTGGACAGGGAGACAATTGCCAAAGAATTTGTTTCTCGTAGAGACAAAAGAAAGAGCACCTTTGGATGTTTTGAGCAGATGTAGGCAATTTGGGCAGTTTTTCCCATTGCTTACTAAAAAATTCAGGGGCATGTTCATACTCAGACATTTTCCACCGTAATTGTGTTTTAAGGCACAACAATACTAGGCAAAAAGAACAACTTTCCCTTTGTTATTTCTGACACGGATTTTGAGTGTTTTTGTAATGTGAAAGGTGCTGTGTTCTTGCCAATTTCACCCCCTGACACTGGTTCTGAGTAATTGGTATGGTCGAGTTGGACAATGTAGCTCAGTTTTCATCTTGTTGTGTATCATGGATGAAATAAGAAAAAAGGGAATTAAAGTCTTATTCTTTATATTTTTGTGAAAAGGGTATTTTTTAACAGACGCTAAAAAGTCTAGTGCCTAGTTATTGCTTAATATTATGGTATGTGAATGCTGGTGCATATAGTATCTTGGGGTGAAGGTGGTGGTGCTGCAATCTACATTTTGAACTCAATATTATTTGCATATGGTGGTGAAGAAAATGTAGAAATGCATGGCATTCATTTTGATTTGGCATGTTGTGGAGACTGGAACAGGGGCCTTAGGCAGCAAGGGGGGGGGGTTCTCATATCCCACCCCTAGAACACCCACACTTTTGAAATCGCTGCTCCGCCCCTGTCCACATGTATCAGAAGAGGCATTTGGTAGTCTGCGGCCCTCCCCGGATCGGCAGAAGGGGTGGAGCAGCGACCGGGATGGCTCGGAAGAGTGGGGTAATTGGCTGGATACAGTTGGGGAGAAAAGGGGGGGAAAATAATTTTAAAAAAAGAACTATTTACATGACATAAAATAATGTAATTTTGTGTTAGATGGAATATTCAAAGCAATGTTATTCTGTAGTTGCTAAGTAAGGGAGAAGGGTCATTGACTGTTGCTGATAATTTGCGAGTTCTTCGGTGACAAAAAAAAATCACAGACAATGCTGAGGTGATCAAGTTCTACATTTTACAAGTTCAGGATGAGTTCATATTTCCTTTTTTGGGGGGGAGGGGGTAGATTTCGCTGTCAAAAGGACCACACCTACATCATATTTTTCAAAAGAATTCCATGAATTTTTGATAAACACAATGTAGACCACCGAGCAAAATAATGCACACACAATGCAAAAAAAAAGCATGCATGAAATGCTCTACAGCTGCGCTATACAGAGGCTTTATCAGTATTGTGCTGATAAACAACAGAGAAGTTATTTTAGAAATGAAGCAATTAAGCAGATCCAAAATGAACACAACCCCCTTGTAAACCAGCACATGGCAATGTCATTTGCATGCCTTTGAATAACTAATCTCTGAGGGGAGTTCCTTCTGATAGAATTCTCAATGCCATGCGCTCTTTGTTTTAAACACAGCAAACAAACAAACAAAAGCATCCTGGGTACACAGTACTTTCCTCATCTGCTACCCCCACCATCCGCACCCCTTCTCTCTCTCCCTCTCTCTGTCTCTCTTGTTCTCTGTCTGTCTGTCTGTCTGTCTGTCTGTCTGTCTGTCTGTCTGTCTGTCTGTCTGTCTGTCTGTCTGTCTGTCTGTCTGTCTGTCTGTCTGTCTGTCTGTTTGTCTGTGCTGTCAGATGACCTACAGCTGACTGACAGTGGCTACAATGGCCATTACTCACCTCCCGGCAGAAAGAGGTGGAGGGTAGGGTACTCTCTTATTTTATGAACAGGGGGGAAAAAAAAGAAAAGAAAAAAAAAAGAACACAGAGTCTCAAGTTGAGTGCAGCTCTTTTCTTTGGGCTTAATTAGAAACACCATCCATCATGGCTGCAGCGTTTCTATTCATCTGCCTGATTGGAGACATGACAAATGAATGTGGGAATAAACGGAGTGTCAGGCCGGGGAGGGAGATGGATGTTCTCTCAGTGGGACTGAGTGGGATAAGTACAGTTAGCGTTGGCGAGTGGCCAAGGCTGCCGTGCTCTCCATCTCTTCACGGATCACCCCCGGAGCCAACACCAGGAGCACGGCCCTCCTCGGCATCCCCCACTCCCACCCCTCTCTTTTATTGACAAATGAACACCTTGTCAGAAATAGGCTTTCACCCCCCCCCCCCCAGCACTATCTCCAGATCTTCTGACGCACCTCGATGACCTTAAATAACTTGGTGTCGATCAAAGAATTAGTCAAAGCTGTTTCGTGTTGTTGTTGTTGTTGTTTCTCGAGACTTCATTACCGTGAGCCGGATTCTCTTAACAACTTCCTCGGTGCGGTGTGAACACTCGGAGCGATGTTGGACGGATGTTAAGTTGAGTTGTACAATTTGTTGTCTGAATGTAGTTATAAAACAGACACTTTGAACATTAGCCAAGCATTAAAAAGGGGAATAGATTAAAGACAGTTTAACACAATGCTCTTGTTATATTCAGCCGGGTCTGTGTTGTGAGCAGGAGCCGGGGGGGCCGGTGTGGGCCCACCGATGTGTAAAGCAGTTCATCAGAGTTCAGACTGAATTAGACGCCATCCGAAAGTGTTTGACTGACACCCTGTAAGCCCCCTTCTTCTTCAGACTTTATTAGCAAACTCACTTTGATCCTATTATATAGCAGACAATTGTTATTCCACAGATGAAGAAAAAAAAGAATGATTTTATAAAGATTAATACCCCTGCACCTCATTCATCCATCCGCCCACTTTTGCATAGACCCCATCTCATAAAAATCTGAATTGGTTTTTCAATTATTACAGCGCCTCCGCTCTCGCCGGCTAAACAAAGACTTTCCTGTGGATCCATTGAGATGAAGTTAGATTATGCATTACTGCAATATCCAATTTAATAACTCGGATTTTCCGTTATTGTTTTTTTTCTGTTTTCTTTGTATTCTTTAAACGACTGAACCAGGCTGGATGGTGGCCCGGCGTAGGAGGGAATTCTGCTTCCTCCCCTAACAAAGACATACACAAGCCTCCCGTCAATGACTGAGATGGAATAAGACTGAATAAATATAGGCATTCTTCACTGTAAGCGAAAAAAGAAGAAAAAAAAAAGGGGGAAAAAAAGATGATGAATTCATCGTTCATCTGACTCGGAGAGGTAGAAGAAATGTGATTAAATTAATTACAGAGCAAACCACGCTCAGTCTCAGCTCAAATGGCTTTTAATGTATTCACGCTCATTGTCAGTTTGCCGGTTTAACTTTTATTAATCATAATTCGCTTCACAGCCAGCTGTTATTGTTCTCTCTCACTGCATTGCTTTTATTCCACAGTTTGAATTGGCAAATAGTTGTACATGCAGATCAGATGGTTTTGCATGAGACATTTTTAATTTGCCCTGAGAGACTCATGTGTTTTAAGTAGTAATATCTTCACAACTGCCGAGTTACTGCAGAGATTAGGGATTCGTCTCCATAACTTTTAGGATGTCGAATTTGAATCCCATCAGCCAGAGTTTACGGGTCCACATGTACTGTCACTGTATTATCATATATTCCTAAATGACAAGTGAACAACCTTTCACACAATTGCCAGATCTCACAGCTCCACTTTTCTGAGAGGGAATACACCAACGGTGTCGCTTCATATTTGAAGAATTAAGGTGATTGAGCTGCATAAACAAACTGCAGAGGAAGTCAGGTTCACTGTCACATCCTACACACTTTGGTCTCAAAACAAAGGGAGGGAAAAAAGGGATTGTGATCGCAGCTCCGTGGCATATTGGAATAAAAGCCCAACCTGAATGATTTATCTTTTTCCACACCCGCTTTGAAGAGCCGTGAGACGCCGACTCCCCACTGCTGTGAGCTGTTTGGGTGGAGCACCGGGGGAGGGCAGCACTATATACATATATATTTATATATATATTTATATATGCAAGACGCCCTCGTCCCCGTATGGAGTCTATGCAGAGACTGAGTACAAAAAGGCAACGCAAGTACAGTGGTTTTGGCCCAAGGCTATCTTGTGCAGGGCTCCCCGAGCTTGAACAAAGTGCGTGAGACATTTTTCGAAACACAGATTCATTTTGTTAGAGACGAGAAGAATAGATGAGAAGTAATGGCAAGTCATGAAAATTGAAATGGATAAAAGGCAGAAAGAAGAAGGAAAAAAAAGAAGTAAAGAAAAGGTCTGCTGCGTACTATCTTCCAGCAAGCTCCCAAAGTGGTTTTGTCCTATTGAAATATCCAACACCTTTCTTGCTGTGATGTGTCTTGGTGGTGGTGTTATATAAGGATGTCTGCTGTTCGAGACGCATCTGTCATTGGATTCTCCCTATGGTGCTTGACAGCTACTGATTTTACTGAAGATCTCTTTAGCCCTTTGTATGGTTCTTCATCGCCTGACTCTATATATATATATATATATATATATATATATATGTGTGTGTGTGTGTGTGTGTGTGTGTGTGTGTGTATGTTTTTTTTTCATGAAACTTTTTTTCCCCTTAGTCTCATTCTTACCAGAGGGGCGGAATTGTGAAGACATCTGTTACGTTATTAATTTCACATAAATCTTAAGCTCCTCAATGCTTGAAATGAGGCCTCATTCAAGCTGAATTAATGAAACATGATTGTAAGTCCCTCACGTGGAAGACGCTGTCATACAATATTGAGTTGCTTATAATCACTGTGTAATCTCGGTGTCTGCCAGGGGAGGGCGGCGAGAAAGCCCTCCATAAAACAATGTCTTGAGGAGATCTGAAGCCTGCCATGTATCAAGACAGGATTAAAAGGAGTCTGTGTAGCGGGGGTAAAAAAAAAGAAGAAAAAAAATGACTCATTCTCAGCAGTTCTCAGCACAACTGCAGATCTACGCTGTGTACCAAATCACTCTGAACTTTGGTAATTGCTGAGATCAGAGTGCCTCGTGTTTACTCGAAGGAAGATAACTGCCGGGAAAAGCCTCGTAAATGACTGGAAAAGCAACAACATAGAGGCCCGAGCACAGAGCACCAGGCCCATGTCTAAACAGAAATGGAGGAGCTGCACAATCTCACTGTTCCGGTGAAACAGAAAAGCAACACGACCATTTGTGCATTTCAAAAGTGACCTTAGTTTATCAACACGGTCAACTGTCGTGCCCGTAGGGCTACGCTGTACGACTTATGATTTTGTCACTCACAAAGTACTCGCCCCTGCAGGAGGCTGCAGTTCTTGCCAACAAGAATGACACCTGTTAACACAGACAAAGAGACAAAGAAACATGCATGCAAACATGCATAGGTGTGTGCATCCGTGTGTGTGCGTACATCTGCATGTGTGCGTGTGTACATGCGTGCCTGCATGTCCGTGTCTCTGATGAGCAAAAAAAGAAAGAAAAAAAATTAATTTGTGAGAGTGCTATTTGGCCGGTGCCATGTTTTGTCTTGCCGGTGCAGACAACTGGTTGTGAGTGCTCGGTGCTGCGGGTCTCAGGTGTTTTGATGTGTTTAATGTCAAGCGGTCAGACAGCAGCTGGAGCAGCACTCCATCAGACAGGCAGTCGCTGTTGTCAGGGGTCACTAGTCACGGCACACCGGGTGACTGGGCTCGCGCGAGGCTGTGCCTGTCACATCGTGTAGAGCTTGTCACACCTCCGCTACGGTGCCATTGCATTACTCGGCGAGGCTTGTCACACAGCTGCCCCACAACGGACGAGGTACTCTCGAAAATAGAGTCGTTTTGTAAATCATTTCTCGGTGCCAAAACTGCACACGGTGTTCAAGTCTTGCGTTAATACCCAGCGATGTGTAATGTTCTTTATCATCTACATCAGTCGAGGGAATGTCGGGGCTTTATCTGCCGTCTCCATCAGGCGCTGCCGTTCCAACCCAACCTAATTATTTTTTTTTTTTTATGCAAAGCTACACAAGAGAAGCGGGTGACACACAAACACACTTGAAATCGGGATAGACCTCATCATTGTTTGGCTGCGCCCACGACTTAATTAAAATTCGCAAGGAGCCCGGCTCCTTTGTTCCCTCTGTATTGCAGCATTGTTCCTCAGAAGTGAGCAGGAGTACAAATAATCGAGTGCAAACACTTCCTCCGGTGGAGCTAGCCCTTTCTCTAGAGGTTTACCCTACTTTACTTTTCAAACTGACAGAAATGGGTTGTCTCAAATCCGCCACTGCATCACTTCATTAAAGAAGTAGCCCGCTTTAAAGCAAACAAACAATGCAGCCCTCACTCACCAACTCCCCCCACCCCCCCCACGCGGCACCACCACCACCAGGCCCTTCTCCCAAGGCGCCCGCGTGAGCACGTGCATTACTCGCCACCCCACCCATCCAAAATGTGTCACATCCTCAGCAATCTGTAAATTTTGGACTCGAGGGGTTAATTGCCTGCCATGGCATCAAAGGGGAGTTTTGATGTGCTTTTTGAGGGCTGTCTTTAGCCAAGCTGGGGGAGTGAGAGAATGAGAGAGAGGGAGAGACAGAGAGGGAGAGGGGGAGAGAG
The DNA here is from genome assembly GCF_029633865.1 of Lampris incognitus. NCBI lineage: Eukaryota > Metazoa > Chordata > Actinopteri > Lampriformes > Lampridae > Lampris > Lampris incognitus. The sequence goes on along the minus strand of NC_079214.1, from coordinate 55,383,804 downwards.
AGAGAGGGAAAATAAGGAGGGAAGTGGTGAGAGCAGCAAGGGGGGGGGTGGTGGGTGCGGAGGGGATGGTTAGGGGCACATGAGATTTCACTCCCGGCGAAGCAGCGCTGGCGTCTCCTCAGGTAATCCCGCCTCTCAAAGGCATTATTGAATTTTCTTGTTTTTCTTCTTTTCTTTGTCAAGGCAGGCGAGGAGAGAGTGTGTGCAGAGCGGGGTGGGGTGGGGTGGGGTGGTGGGCGGCGGCGGCGGCGGCGGGGTGTTAAAGAGAGTCAGCCTGACTTCTGAAGGGTCTGCGGCGGCTGCTTGATTCTCATTCACCTCTGCAGATCCACGTCAAAACACAGCCAGACCTTTTAAGGTGCCTGGCTTTGAAGTGCGAGGAGAGCCTCAAATCCGAGCTCTCCGCCACATATGCCCAGCCTGAAAAATTAGCAGCCGCGCGCGTCTGCCTGCCCCCCTTTGAAGTTCGGCGGACCGCTCTTTTTCCTCCGTGCTCCGACAGAAAGAAAATCAAGGGGGTTATGTGGCCTGACTCCGAGATTAGGGCTGGTGTGATTTCGGGTGGGACGGGAGCACGTTCGCAGCGGCTCTTTGCTGGCTTTTGTTCAGTCAGACTGGGAAAACCTCCACGTTGTTAACACTGTTTACCTAACTCTACAGAAAAGCCCCAGCAAAGTTGGAACAGCTAGTAAAACAGTCGGCTGTGACTCACCCGCCCCCCCCCCCCTCCAGCCGCCATCGCGCGGATCCGCTGGGGTGAACGGCACTCGTGCAGAACCTCTGCAAGTCAGGCCGAATGCTCGTGCATTCATTCACTCATTCATTCATTTATTTATTATCGCCCATCAACTCTTTACGTATTTTCTCCATCAACCTGCTTGCCGGGTCTCGGCTGGGAAAGATACGTCTAATTATAAGTAAGAGTCAGTTCCTTAACCCTCTACTGCACAGCGTTGCCCTCGGACAACAGGACGTTTTCTTGAGCCCCATGTTCCAGTACATGTTTCTTGAAACAATTGCGACCAACCCGAATGCTCAAAAAAGTGTGAAAGAGCAGTCCGGTAAGGTGCGGGAATCACTACCAAGCATGATTTGAAGGTGGGACTTGGTTTTCTGACCCATGGTCAGAGGAGCACATGGTGTGAGAAGAAGGTAAGGTTATTTGCTTTAGTGATCTTATTTAGATTAACGTGACTATGTGTGTGTGTATGAAGGTATAGATTTTGTCAGGTTTTATGAAGTTTATTTATTTTGCATGTTCAGAAATTCATTTTTTTTCCTCTTTTCTTGCGCAATAAGGGGAGGAGGGAGCAAGGGCCCACGGCTCCCATCCCTAACCAAGATGTCCGCTTGGACGACACCTCACACTGGCAAATAAAGTGTCATGAGAAGGGAAGGATGCGGGGCTCCTGGGTGCACAGCAACACCCAAAGTGATGCACAAAAAGAAGAACTGCTTTTAGAAGTGGATCAGGAAGGGTCCAGCGGGGCCGGATCGCTGCAGCGGGTCGTTGGGGAGCGCAGCCGGAAAAGACACATTCGATGTGCGGCTACAGGCAGAGCTCGAGCAGTGTGGAGCCTCAGAACAGAGGTTCAGTGGCAGGAGGCCAGCTCTCAGTGTGTGTGTCCCTCCGCTAACAGCTATACTGCACCCTGGTGATGGAGGGACAAGGACACCATTGTCGCACAACGAAAAAACATTTTGGGGGATTGGGAGACTCTAAAAAAACCCCAAAAGTTTTATCAATAAAATGTCCCAAAATGAACCAATAAATGATATTTGGGGGGATTGGGGGGTGTCCAAAAAAACAAAAACAAGTTTTATCAATAAAATGTCCCAAAATGAACCAATAAATGATATTTTTGGGGATTTAGAGTATCCAAAAAAACAAAAAAAAAGTTTTATCAATAAAGTGTCCCAAAATGGACCAATAAATGATGTGCAATAATTTTAATAATGTACCATTAAAATGTGTGGAGTAGAGGGTTAATCTCATTTTTGCATCAATGGACAAATCTTTGCCCTAAAGGAAACTAGTGAAAAGAGCAGTTACAAGGGCTCTCGGGGCCTAATCTCACACACACACACACACACACACACACACACTTGATGAACAGATTTCCCCTGATTTAAGACAGTGTTCTTCAGTGTATCGCCGGTGGCCGGTCCTCCTCTGATAGGAGGAGGAGCGGCTAGTGGAGCCGTGAGGGGCATTAACCACAGAATATGCTCAAGCTGTTTACTCCACTTTGAGGATGATGACCTGATTGGGAGGGGTTTGATGAAGAGGGAAGTGGGCAGCACGCTTCCTAAGCCCTGCCGAGCAATGCTCCCTGACCCCGTCTGACTCCCCGCCACCTGCCACACGGCCCCCTCCTGTCAAGACGGTTCAGGGCACAGCACGAGACGCCGAGTTTTGAGCCACTAATCCTAAAGCTTGTCTTTCCCCTTTCTCCTCTTATCCTCATCAGTGAGACTTTCTCTCCTTACAAGCAGACTGGAGAGACGACTGCTACTTCTTTTTTTTTTGGCGCCCGAAAACTGAAAATAACCCCAAGGGGCCGGGCGAAACATCGGCGGCTAAGTGTTAACCAGTCACAGTGGGGGGGTCTCCGAGGGTAGTCTCCCCCGCTTCTAATACGGGCAAATCCGTATCTCGTTATGAGGAAATCCAACGTGCTAAAGCCCTGCTCGGCGACACGTCTTGTTGTCAGAGGGTTTGTCTAAACGGGCGTCACAGCACACCCTGTCATATCACCGCGCATCACCAGCATCATCTTCAATTTAGTCAGCCATCACAGCCCCCTCCGTTCACACAGGGAGCCTGAGGATCAGGGCTTTCTGATGAGAAACACCGTTTCCGTGTCTGTGTCAAGATAAACCTGTGGGGGGGGGGGGGGGTTTAGACTTTTCTGTGTCTGTCACACAGCTGTGTGCGTGTGCATGTGTGTGTGTTTGAATAAACTTGGGTTTTGGTTCACGCCAGTCCTCTGGAGTGTGTTTTGTTGCCGTGCCTTGCCTGCAGTGGGTGTCATTAGTTATGACTCGACTCCTTTTCTCCTCTTCCTGTTTGGCAGATGACTACAATCAGGGACGTTTAGACAGGGACACAGGGATGTGAGTGTTTCTGATAATGAAGGCAAGGTGTGTGTGTGTGTGTGTGTGTGTGTGTGTGTGTGTGTGTGTGCGGGGGGGGTGTTAACAGAGATGGGTCAGGTTTCAGCTAGATCAGACTGAGATGGTTGCTTGTTAGTAAGCAAAGCATGACGAGTTGGTTTGTGTGTGTGTGTGTGTGTGTGTTTGTGTGTGTGCGTGATTTACATAGTACATAGCATGCGGCATATTGTGGTGATTTTACATGTTTGTGTTCTGTGTATGTGATTGGGCCTCTACATGGTTTGTGCATGTTGTGAGTCTGCATATGTGTGTGTGTGTGTGTGTGTGTGTATGTGTGTGTGAGTGTGTGTTCTTTTCCATACGCCTTATTTGCGTGTTTATGTGTGTTGAGTGTGGTGGCGGGGCTTGTTCTCTGCAGGCGGCCTGCCTGTGGGCATTGATCGGGTCTTTGCAGGCCGAGAGAGGAGCCAGGTTATAAGGATGTTTACTGCTGGGCGGGACCAGTTAAGGTGTCAGGAGGGGAAGGAAAGAAAGATTAATGGCCTCTGAGAGACGGAGGCCTTCTCCCAGTTGCCTTGGCCTGCCTATCAGTGTTCACTAACCGACCAGGCACGGCCTGGGAAAGGTAAGGTGATTTTTTTTTTAAGGCTTTTCCGCTGATTGGTTCGGCGTGTCCTGTGGAGGAGTCAGTGAGTGATGGAGACAGCGGCCAGCCTTTGGTTTGCCTCTCTGAACAGCTCGCCCATTCATAGCTCAGTCTCTAGCGGGCCTCGGGAGGCCGGCTCCAGATGAAAAGATCCTAATAGGTTGTCAGTGAGTCCCAACACTCAGCGGCTGTCCTTATCTAATGAGGATGTGAGAATAACAGTTACATTTGGTTTGAGAAGTAGAAAATCCCCTCCCTTCCTGCTCTCCAACGACAGGACATTCATAAACTCCCCCAACAACGCTTGAACTGTGCAAATCCAAATTTTTTTTTTTAAAATGCACAGACGGGTGTGACATGAGGGTCTATTTTCTCGCGGCATTTACAAAGTTGTTATTGTATATCCTTGAATCGACATTTAAAGCATCGATTTCACTGCTAGGGGATTATATTATAGTTAAATCTAATTACCCCATGACTGGTCATAACATGTCACACCAGATCAGGGCCGCAGGAGGCTTGAAAAAGGCAGTTTTTCCTTCTCGTGTCAGGATTATTAACTTTGGCCGCCATACTTGGACAGTGTTGCCGGTTTATGGCAGGGCTTACTTTGTGAAGGCTGCACAATATCCAGCTTTTGGCTTGTTTCAGTTCGAATGTGTGCCGTAAGAGAGCGGTTTACGGTCCCCTGGACCTGAATCCACTGGGCTCCTCCCATTCGGCCATAATCCTCTGATATGATAGATCAGGAATCAGGAATCAGGAACATTTATTTGTCATTTCATTTCAGGTATCATTTCTCCCAGCCCACAGCAGTGCAACGCAAACACAAAAACACATATCCCAACTACAAGAACACATATATCCATACTACAAAAAACTACAGAAACACATAGCCAACATATCAAAACAAAACAAAAAAAAATTCAAGAGAGCGAACACCAGCCAACATGACTGTTGGAACTGCCGGTCTGCATGGGCTAGCAGTTAGCTTAGCCTGCCCCGCTTCCTCACCCTGTCAGACTGCCCTCGGTGCTTGCTCTTCAGGTGCAGCTCTGGCAGGGCCGTGGTCCCTGGGCCCACTGGATGCGGCAGACAAGGCTTCCCCAGCTGATCCAACGCCAGCTGTCCCAGCCAGACACCCTCGACCCACCTCCCCTGCACTTCACACGACGACACCAAAAACACAGTCAACGCCAGGCAAGGCCACCGCCAGACCACCCTCAGTGTTATCGGAACTGCCAGTCTGCATGGGCTAGCAGTTAGCTTAGCTTGCCCCGTTTCTGCGTCCTGTCAGACCGCTCTCGGTGCTTGCTCTTCAGGCGCAGCTCTGGGCAGGGCAGTGGTCCCTGGGCCCACAGGTCACAGCAGACCAAGCTCTCCCAGCCATCAAACCAAGACGTGGACAGACGTGGACAAAGACACTGCATGGATGGTGCTGGGTGAGGCTGCCGCAAACTTAAGTTCGCCCCACCATCTTCCCATGCCAGTACTGGGTGAGGCCGCTGCAAACTTGAGTTTGCACCACCATCTGATGCACTGTATAGCATATACAGTGCATACAGTGCATTATAAACACAAGGCATACACTGCATTAGATACAGTGTATACCTTTTTTTTTGAGCCAACAAAGAACATGGTTCCTCATCTTCTATGCACTCAAAGGTGTTTTTATATTTTATGTTTTTGCATTTTCAAGCAGTTTTGGATCCCCCCCCCCCTTTCATCAGTCTCAATGGATCAGCAATTTGCAAGCATGGATAGAATGTGCCCTGGTTTGGGAATGTTTGCTAAGCAAATAGATGAGGTACTAAAGTAATGTAATTTAAGATTAAATTAATATGTTTTGTGCCTGTGTGTGCCTCTGGGGTCTCCAAGGAAGCTCAGCAAAACTTACCAAATGCATATTCTGTGGGCTTCAGCTCGATTTAATTAGGGAGAGCAGCTCAGGAAAATGTTCTTTTTTCATCAGCCGTGCGTTGGGGAGGCAGAGATGGGACTATTTAAGGGTCTCCTATATTATACCACTCAACGGCCCCAATCAGCTCATCTTACACATTCACACTGCAGCGAGTATGGAGTCTTTTCTGTCCTTTACAAACGTGTATTATCTCCTCGCTCCCCACCGAGGTTGTTTGGTGCGATGTCAGAACAACAAATCCCAAGCTGTTTTCCATTCCTTAATGGGCTCATGTTTTTTTTTCTTCTTCTTCTTCTCTTTTTTTTTCGTCTTTTGTCTCCATAGTTATAGGCATTTATGATGTAAGCATGTTGACAAATGGCGCTTTGTAAACTTTGTTGCCGGGGACATTTATTCAGTAACAAAGAAGTTACTTGAGCTGGCTCCCGCGGCTTGCTCTCCTTTCAGGGTAGTGATCACTTGTCTGCACGCCAGCCCGTCCTCCCCCCGGCCACTAGCCCACCCATGACGGGGGGCTCCATCAAGGAACTTATTTATAATTGCAAGTGAGGCAAGGTTTCCTAAAAGCATTTTTCGCCTTAATGAAGTTTATTGGCTCCGGTAGGATGATACATAGCCAAAAGGTTTTAGTATTCTTTAGTAACATGTTAATATGATTTGTTTTGGCAACAGGCAAAAAAGTGAAATTGGCACAGAGAGTAGCCATGAGCCTGAATCCCAATGCCAAATTTGTCATCCGTGTTTTTACTTTGACGTAGGGTTTAGGGGAAAAAAATGTAATTAAGGCTATTGTTATGTTTCTCTGTGGGGAGAGTTGGCTTTGACTGAGCCTTGTAATTATGAATGATATCCTCTTTGGCCTGCCTCGCTTTCTGTGCCTGCTGCGTAAATTGGATTTGCTCCACACATCCAGACGTGAGAATCTTTGACCCGAATTGTCATCGCCTGCATTCGCCGCTCGGAGCAATGCCTCCCCCATTCACTTAGCCCATTCTCTTAAAAGCTTGCCATCTCATAAGCGCCCATGCTAACACGATGATCACAAAAAATGACCGCCCTGCCTGCAGAGTGGCTGAGTGATCCCATCAGCATCGAGTTACTTGGCTCCCCCTGCTCGCCGTACCTGTTGAGAAGGGCATTAGCACGGCAGTATGCTAAGGCAGTGGGCTGAGGTGACCTCTGAGGGTTGGTCGATAGTGTGAAGGCTCCTCCAGGCCTGAGTGCTCCCACTCACCGGGTGTCTCGCCTGACCTGGCCAGGTAAGCCTGACACAGACCGGGCTTTCATTCCCCCCAGCCCAGGGCTTCAACTCGCAATAAAGCCACCATACGATCCCCTTGAATTTCCCAATCGCTCTCCTTTTGATTCCCTCTTAACTCGCCCTACATTTTCCACTTTGCTCCGAACAGAAGGGTCAGGTTTCTTCTCCCAGTGATGGGGTGTATGGAGGACTGTGCATATGTATGTGTGTGTGTGTGTGTGTGTGTGTGTGTTCAGCGGCCCGTCAACAAGAATTAGGGCTCATTGATGAGTGTATTTGAGCTTATTCCAAGATTTTACTGTAATCAAAAGAGCAGCATTAATATTGTAGTGACCAAGATGCACCATACCCTACCACACCCGCCCCCCGTTTCTGTGATGCATATATTTTGCATGAGAATTTCTGGAATATGAACTGGGTTGAACTGGAAGCTCTGTTATGTTTCTCCCGTAACTGGAGGGGTTTGAACGGGTCGCTATCTTCCTTTAAAATGTCGTTTTTAACCTCTACCGCAGTCAAATAGAAAGAAAATTCCCACGCATTGTCAGAGAAGTTTCTACCCTGTTCTCCCGAGTTATAGTTATCCCCCCTTTTTTTAAGGTCGGGTTTCGGCAGTTACTGAGTGAAACCCTTGACATTTACTTGACCCCTAACTATAAATCCCCTGCTATGAGATTACTGTGACGTGCAGACTGTGACGTGTGTGTGTGTGTGTGTGTGTATGTGTGTCTGTGATTGTTCAGAAATGGCTAAATAAAAACAGTGACAAAAGAAAAGAGAAGGCAGGCAAAGATCATGGGTCAAGAAAATCAAGCACTGATATAAACTGTATTGGGTTTGAATTTAAGTTGCTTGTTTTTCCCTGCACACTATGTGTACCTTGAATTTACATAGTGGTATTGAATTTACATGTGCGTGCATTGTCAGTTGTGCGAGAGAGAGAGTTGCATAGGCAGTAAATTACATATATTATTTATTTATTTATTTAAATGAACAAACTGAACATTATGCAGTAATTATGCAGTATTTGCTTAACAGTAAGCAAGCAACATTTTATTTATATAGCACTTTTAAAACACACAGTTACAAAGTGCTTACAAAGTTACAGAATTACAAAATACAACAAAGTTTGCAAAAGAAAAAAGTTTGCAACGTTACAAAGTTACAAAGTCAGTCCAGCGGTGTCAACGCATAAGCGGGTTGCAACGAGTCAGAAGTTGTGTAAAAACAATGTTTTTCACGGTCGCACACGCCGAGGCGAGAGACATCACTCGCCGAGCGCTGCAGCGGGACGAGTGGCTGAACGATATGAATAGAAAGGACTGTGGACTTCAGAGGGCCCAGGAAATAACAGGTCTCCCTTAAAACAGGCTGATTATCCCCCGGTGTAATGAGCAGAGTGTACCCATAAATTTGTGGGGCTTTCCCCCTGCGGGCAGGGCCCAGTGTGTCGGGATCGCACCGTGTTTTCTCACTAACACCCCTCTTTAACTACCGAGGATGGTGTTTAAGGAAATTACACCCCAGGTACCAGACACTCCCAGCCTTTATGCTAATTGAATGCCCTTTTTTTATCACTGCTGTCCGACCGATTCCTACTGCGCGCTTTGTTTTTGTAATTACTACCTTAAATACACACATTAAAACACAATTATTTTACCTCAGAGTGAAGGGGCGCTGCAGCTATTTATAGTTTGACATTGCAAGTGGATGTGGGCGTAATTTTGCACTAATAAGGATTGCCTTAGTGTGTGTGTGTGTGTGTGTGTATGTGTGTGTGTGTGTGTATGTGTATGTGTAACCGCTGAAACACGTCAGCTAAGTTGTGTTATCATAGGACATTTTCCTGATCGACATCAGCGGCCCTTTTGGAATTTCTATGAAATTTAATTCGCTTCCACCTCCTCCTCTGCTGCTTTCTTGTCGCCGTCCAAATGTCAGGAGGACGTCAACTCGGGGGCCCTGCACACCCAGATCACAGAGAAAGCATTTCCTGACATGTGTTGGTGCCCTGGCCTGTACCCATGCCCAGCTCTGTGTGTGTGTGTGTGTGTGTGTGTGTGTGTGTGTGTGTGTGTGTGTGCGCGCCCATGGCGCTCAGTGGAACGGGGGGGGGGGGGGGAATGAAAGAGCCCTTATGCCAGTGCCAGTCACAGATGCCCAACACCACCACCCACCCACCACACCGCCTGCTCTGTCTACGTTCCCCTCTGACATGGACCGGACTGGGGCCCAAGCAGACCTGCAGGTGGCCCCATTAGCAGGGGAAAGTATGTCAGCGGAGTTGCCCGGACGAGCGTGAATAGAGCTCGCTGTTTCTGGAGCCCGGCTCGTCGAGGAGGGGAAGCCGTACAGTCGTGAATTCATTGAACAAAAATAAATGTATTGCAGTTTTGATACGGGCCACTGCAACTTTCAAACTGCAGAATGCCGCCGCACTGTTTCCTCACGGGGGAAAACCAAGCATCCTTGTGGTGCGAGATGCCCGGTCTACAAATTGAATTTTATGGTGTAAGGAATTCTGTACTGCGCTGTACAGAAAACCCAGCCCTTTCAAACATTAGGACCCCCCCCCTCCCCCCAACCCAGAACACCCGCCCGAGAACCAGCGCCATTTTTCAAGTCTTAGAAAAGAAAGTAGGCAGAAAAAGCCGTGTCCAATCCATATCTGAATCACAGCTCTTCCAAATTAACCACAGTGCCTTTCTTTTGTGTGTAATTATAGGGAGTTAGGCTTGGAAGAGTGTGTGTGTGTGTGTGTGTGTGTGTGTGTGTGTGTGTGTGTGTGTGTGTGTGTGTGTGTGTGTGTGTGTGTGTGTGTGTGTGTGTGTGTGTGTGTCATGCAGCATCCAGACTCCGGTCCAGCCAGATCCAGGTCCGGCCACACAGCTATCTGTTCCACAAGCTGAGATCAAAGTGCTGGTGCTTGGCAAATCCACCCGGCACACAGCCTTTCTCCAGCAGCTGCTGAGCAGGAGCAGCCCCGGCGAGTCTTGTTGGGGTTTTGGGTAAAGGCGGCTGAAAGATTCATGGCCTGGAAGTGTCATTACCGCACGGCGTGATTGATGTCCCACCCGGTTTACCGTGTCATGACTCAAAACAGGCACGGGGGGGGGGGCAAGTGTTTGCTAACATATCATCTCATTTTCACTTTTGCACTGCCAGAGAGATGCAATACAAGGTGACTGTCTCTCTCTCGCTCTCTCTCTCTCTCAGTTTGGCTACTCTACCTCTCTCATCTTGTGACAAGGATGCTCGACGTACTCACAAAAGACCACAGTGGCGTGCATAGTTTTGAAAGCGGAGCAAGGAGTTTGTTCTGGCATACCCCGGCAATGGTGGCAGTCTAGTATCTGGTGTCAAGCAGAGAGGGTGTAATGTTGACGCTGACGTGAATTTTGGACGCCACCGTGACTTTCTGGGTGGCCTGACAGCTACAGTGTCCTCACCCCGCTTCCTTGCTACTCTCTCTCTTATCACGCTCGCACAATCTCTCTCGCCTCCTCTCTCTATCTCTGCCTCTCATATAGTGCATAATTCATCGCTATTCAGCAATTTATTATGCCTACTGAAAATAAAGCCTCTTAAGTTCACATTATTTTTCGGGCATAAATATAAACCCAGAATCTATAATGCAATAGTGATGATCGGTTATGCGAGTGTTTCCATTGTGGTGCATTATTTTCCAGCCGCACGAAGAACAAAGGCGAGCTTTGGGTTTCTGCTGACAAGTAACATTATGTGCTGATGACTGGCGCATTCTGGCCAGTTGATCTGATTTATTTCCCTTTTCAATAAAGGGCCTCCCAAGGCAAGGTGGTACAAAGAGACAGACACACGCGAGCCTTTGGCCGTCTGTGTGCGTCTCCTCATTAATTAGGCCAGGGAATTCCACCGGCCCACGTTCTGACGGGGAGCAAGGGTACCAGATGGATTCTGGGAGGGGGGTTAAGACAAGAAAACAAATCGGACAGAAAAAAAAAGGAGAGCTAGACAGACCAGACAGGGGAAGGGACAAACACACACACATGCACACACGCACACACACACACGCATACACACGCACACACACATGCAGACCAATCATAATATTGTCAGAATTGTCATGAAATGCCACTGTTTCACCCCGCACCCCACGTCCTGCACCCGTCCTGCAGCCTCCCCAATCCGCACCAAGCCTAATAAGATCCCGTATTAAATGCCTTAAAAAATGTTATCAAACCGCTATCAAACCAAATTTGTGTTCTCCTCCGGTAATAAAATGGGCATAATCTGCCATAAAGCCAGCTAGGCTGTGTTTGACCCATAAATACCCTGTTTGCATTTTGACAAAGTAAATCCTCCACCCTTTCTGAGCGAACGCCAAGCCAAAGCAGCTTAAGAAAAGATAGAGCAACGCATTTGCCGCTCATGAATATAGTTAATGTTGTTTTTTTCACATTTCATATGTTATTTGATTTGATTTGCTGTTGTTGTTATTTCCGCACTTAATCTGCGGGGATTGCAGCTCTCCGGGGCGAGCGAGTCTTCGGCGGCCTGTAAAACAATCAAACCACTACTAACCTGGCACTTTGCACAAGAGATGGCCTGTTTCCCCTCTCAGGAGGTGATATTTGACTTTTTTTTTTTACCAACATGGAGATTTTAAACAGGGCTTTCACAAACAACCGCAATTTTAAAAAGTAAGGATCATATTTTGAGAGAGGATAGGGAAAACTCCTCCTTAACACCACAGCTTGATACTTGCCTGTAGCTTATCCCTAAAGGAGGACGATTTGTTTTTCTTGTTACCTATTTTGGGCACCTCGTAGTCTGTGTAAGAGGACCAAGAAACATGTGAAGAAGAACGGGGAGAAAGACGCTAAAGGGAACTGGGCAAATGTAAGACAGAGGGAGTGTCCCTCCACTTTTCAGTGTATAAGAAGATCCACCCTCCTTTTCAATGAATGGAGAGAGAGAGAGGAAGAAACGCTGATAGAGGGGTAACGACACCACGAACAAGCTTAATAAAAGAAATGTCAGAAAGATTGAGAAAAAAAATTAAGACAGCTAGCGTATGAAAGAATACTAGGGTGAGTTAGAGGGTATGAGAAAGGAGAGAAAGAACCTACCGTTAAAGAGCCAGAGAAAGAGGAGGTGAGGATGAGAGAGAGAGAGAGAGAGAGAGAGAGAGAGAGAGAGAGAGAGAGAGAGAGAGAGAGAGAGAGAGAGGAGCTCGCTCTCGCTCTCTCTCTCTCTCTCAGTGAGCCTCCACAGCGTCTCATCACAGCCCCGGGTAACTTGACTGGTCTGTGACAGCATGCTCCTGCTCCGACCATAAGGCCTGTCTCCTTAGCTAACAGCCCAGCTGCACGGGGAATGTCCCCGGGCCTGACATTTTGACACGGGCGCCACGTTGACAAATAGCTTGAGTTTTCACCTCCTGCTTCACTGTCTGGTTCCTGCTAAATCGGGCTTCGCTGACTGTATGAGGGGGGACTGACAGATCTGCTGTCAGACCAGGGGCTGCTGATCGAGGTCTCTCTGGGTGGCAGACTCCTGCAGAAAAAAGGGGAAGGGTGGGGGGTGCCCGTGGAGAGGACGCTCGAGCCAGATTTTGGGCTGTGTACATGCCTGCTGCAATCTCAGAGCCCCCCCCCCATTCCGCCCATGCCCCCAGACCCCCACCCACAACCCCAAACTCCCAGCTGATGGGTGCTTGTCAGGTCGGTGCTGGCGAGGCGGCAGTGTAATCACAGCACAGTGTGGCGTTATTGAGTGTGCATCCAACTCTGGGATGAGGCGTGGTCAGTGTGTGTGTGTGTGTGTGTGCGTGTGTGTGTGTGTGTGTGTGTGTGTGTGTGTGTGTGTGTGTGTGTGTGTGTGTATCTGAGAGAGAGAGAGAGAGAGAGAGAGAGAGAGAGAGAGAGGGAGCGAGAGAGATTTTATTTCACCATTGTATTCAAGCAGAGTCTGATTTGAACGTTACATTGTATCTGATACAATGATAAGATGTATCATTGTATCAGAATGTATGTATCATTTATTTATACAGTGATAATATTTATCAGAATCAGAATCATCAGAATCAGAATCACGTTTATTGGCCATGTAGGTTTGCACATACATGGAATTTGACTCTGGTTTCGTGTCGCTATCTCAGTGTATTTAACAACACTACAGCACAACAATCTTCAGATATATACACAAGAATTGACTTTAAATGGGTGAAATAAGAGGTGATAAGGTGTAATGGTGCAGAGGATCTACCAGAGATGCTGAAATAGATGTTAGCAGGTTACTTACATACATGCCTGAGGTAGATGGACATGACAGAGCATACCAGTATACATTACAATGTACAGTACAGTATATACAAAATGGCCGGATTTATTTGACAGTGTTAAGCGTTCATTTGAATGACAGCCCGCGGAGAGAAACTGAAATGTAATAAAAAAAATCTGTTAAATAAAAAACACTTACAACTTTTTAACTGAGTTACAGTATATTTACGTGAAATTGTCCCAACCTTGAGAGAGGACTGAATTTCCTCTCTTGAGTTATATGTGCTGTTATTTTGAGCGTGACCAGAAATATGTAGCCACCTGTAATGACAGGGGGGAAAAAAAGAAGAAGAAGAAGAAGAAGAAGCAGAAACAGCACCTGAAATTATAACCTGTCAGATAGACTTACTTTTGTTTGGGTCACATGCAATACACTACTAGTCCCTTCCTGCCAAAAGAGAGGAAACTGCATTGAGGCCATTGCCATCGGATGTGTCTCAATGGTCTTGAATGCATTTTGTTCTCTGTTGTACGCGCACCACCGATGACCTTTTGTATTGACTTTGTGTGTGTGTGTGTGCATGTGCACACATGTGCACTCCCCTCTAATCAAGCAAGTGTGAACGCAAGCCTGCACCCAATGCAAGTGCATATAGTACGTCTGCATCGGTGAGGTGCCCATTTGGGCCGGGCCCGGGTGAGTGTGCTGCACCTTGATACCAGTGGGGCTTTAAGTGCTGGCAGTCGGCTGTTGTTATGGGGCCGTATTGATTAATCCTCTCGCCTGCATAACCTCCAGCTCACTTTGAGGCGTCCCCAGTGTGCCCGTGCTCTCGGCAGAGCGCACGCTGTGATTAATGCCCATCTCCTGAGTCTACCCACTACAGAACACCATGTCAGGCCAGATTTGTCAGCTCACAACTATAGATTATTTCGTGTCTCCTTCTCAACTGTGGAGCCACCGCCGCCCTGTAGTGTGCGACCAGTAAATCTGTCCCCTTTTTCCTCCCCTCTTATTTTGCTCCCATCCCTTGGGTTAGGAGATGGCAGATGCATTAAACAATCCACTTAATAGATAAGCTACAATAGGCTTGACTTTCTTTTCTCCGACCCTTCCTCCCTCCCTCCCTCCCTCCTTCCCCCTCACGTACTTCCTTCCTCTCTTCCCTCCTATCTCCCGCTGCTGAAATGGAATTGGATCAAAGAAGAGGGGGAGCAGAATGGTGGTGGGGGTGGGGGGCTCGGGGAGGTGGCTCATTGGGTTTTGTTGAAATATTTATAGGTCAGGGTTGACTGGTTAAATTGAATATCTATGCTGATCTCACTTGCCTGTTTAACTTGCGCCTAGGCAAATATGTTTCCTAGGTGATAACCTTTTATGTACCAGTCTGAGTTCATTGAAATGCATAGAGATAAAAATGTGTCACACTTCACAGCCATGCCAGGCAGCCACTGATGCTCGATTATTCAAATGATAATTGACCCCCACCTGTAGCTTGCTTATATTCAGTAGTCAATCACTCCATCCGCTGTAAAGATATGGAGCAAATCCAGTTCTGTCATTTACATTACAAACCACCGGTGAATGTCAAGTACCCCAGGCGAGCCATTTGTGTAAAGAAGAATGAGAAAAATATATGGCCAATTATGATTTCCAATCTTTTTAATAATTTAAACGCTGTTGATGTGTGAATTACTGGCTGCACAGCTCTCAGACCCGGGCCCTGTTTATTCCCTGGCAGTATTATTTTCTTCCTAACAAATGACTTGATGTTAATCTTTATATATAATTTTCATTTCTCTGATATAATGGCTTCTAGTGGCTTGCTGTCAAAAGCTGATAAATTGACAAGCGGTATCAGAGCACTGAAATCGACAATGCGGAAATGTTTGTGGTGTGGTTGGCCAAGACAGAGGGTTTTTTTTCTCCATCATTCTTGTGGGGGGGGCACTCATAGTAATGAATGAATGCATATTCATGTACGCACGTATACACACTCACACACTATATATATATATATATATATATATATATTCAATCACCTTATAATACATGTTTGGATCCTTTAAAATTCATTTTACAGAGTAACTGCTCGTTTTTTCCCCCCTCCAAACTATGAATGGAGTATCATTTTCTCAGCAGCACCTTGATTTCTGTCTGATCCGTGTCCATGTGTAATAAGTCTTGGTGTTGTCAGATTCCTCTGTAAAGGCACAATGGATATGGGGCCTATTTGCATGGTCTTCCAAACTGAAGGCGTCCAAAGCATGCTCGGCAAATGTGCCTGTTTGTTTAAAGTCAGCCAAAGCTTCGTAATTAGCATTGTTTAATTATGGAAATGGCTACCGAGGAGAATTTCAAACGCACTCCTTCCTTGGATCATTAGTAACAGTGGCAACAAAAAAAAAAGAAAAGAAAAAAAGAAATGCTTTCAGCAATGAAGGGTTCATATTTCAAGCTTATAGCTGCTAAAAGGGGTGTACTCAGAAAATCAATTTTATGAAAGTCCGTTCAGCACTAAAGGGAGTTCCATGCAACTAAGCAATTTTGAAATAATGTTGGCTGGGCCCTGATTCATGGACGGTAACAGGACTTTGCTCTCTTTTCCTGGGACATTATCCTCTAAGCCCGGGTCAAAGGTCAAACTCTGGTTTAAATCAACCCCTGTTTAGCATAACTCGATTCTTAAATCGCTGCTGGCAACCCCGTGCTGAATAGATAAGTAGTCTTTCTGGAGGCAGAGAGGGTGCACTGTACCAGATCAAAGCTTCTCCAGCTGTCTAAAGACTGGAGCGAGAGGAGGTCCGGGTTGGGGTTGGGGTTGGGTGGGGAGGTGGTGGAGCTGTGTTTAACCTCTGGGATCAAATATAACCTTGACCCCACGGAGTTTGGGTTATCCTACACCACCGCCAGGAAGGTTCGGCCAGGGGCGATTCTAGGATCAGACCGTCAGGGGGGCTCAGCCCCTAATGAGAATGTGACATGCATAAAGTGCCTCGCAGAAGTGTTCAACCCCCACTGCTAAATCACTCATTTCATTGGATGACAATTAATACATTAATATTATTCTACATATGATGCTTTAATTTACCACAATACTTTTAATGAATAACCATTAAGTGACGAGTTTTATGCCACAACATATTTTTTAAGAAGATTTAAAAAGGAATATGCTGTTTGCAAAAGTATTCAACCCCTTTCACTTGGATAAACCTCAATTCAATTAGGTACACAAAGTTACCTTTAGAAGCAATCTAATTAGTTGGGTGGTCTATTGTAGTATTCCATCCATCCATTATCCAAGCCGCTTATCCAAATTCTGGTCACAGGGATGCTGGAGCCTATCCCAGCAGCCATTGGGCGGCAGGAAGGGAGACACCCTGACCCTGTACAGGCCGCCAGTCCATCACAGGGCCGACACATTCACACCTAGGGACAAGTTAGTACGGCCGATTGACCTGACCTACATGTCTTTGGACTGTAGGAGAAAACCGGAGCACCTGGAGGAAACCCACACAGACATGCGGAGAACATGCAAACTCCACACAAAGGGTGACCTGGGATGACCCCCAGGGTTGGACTACCCTGAGGTTCGAACCCAGGACCTTCTTGCTGTGAGGCGACACTGTACCACCATGCCTGGTCTATTGTAGTGTATAATAATAATGGTTCAGAATGAACAGTCACAGATTTCAATATAATATCCATATCCATATACAAATAACCCAAAGAAGGCACACTTTTCAGTCGTATCATCAAAAATATAGGGCAAGCCAATGGCTTATGGCCTCTCCAGACTACAAAATTTGTCTGATAATGCAGGGCTTCAGACTAACTTTTCCACTGGTGCGACCAACTTTCTCAGTTGGTTGCACCAGCACAAGATTTGTTCACGCACCAAACAGGTCTGCATAATAACTCCAATATCCTAGTTCCAAATTCTGTACAGTAGTCATGACAGCACGGGCAGCTATTAGTGGTGTAACGGAACGGAGCTGATCCGTGATCCCTACGGTTCGCCCCCCACGGCTCGACACGCATGTGAACGGCGGATTAATTGCAAAATCTAGCCATCATAGTGAAACACAGTTTTAGTGCGGCTGTGAACTTTTAAAGTAATAATTCCCAAAATCTCGATCCAGAGGTACAGGGAAAAGATAGACAATACAGATGCATGCTCTGTTTCACTCTGAAGCGCAATGATAGGTTGATTATGCAATGAAACAGGGATGCTCGCGTTGCAAAAAGCGCAGTGACAGTAATGGCTAGCAGAGGAGTGGAAGAACTTGAAAAGCCTCCCGCATCATTTGACGGAAGAAGGTATCGTACCTCATGTTACACTTTAACTTAACAATTGAGTATTGAATATTTCATATTTTAAGATTTCATTTAAACACTGGACATCTTGAGTGTTGTTTTCATCAAAAACCATGGGCAAAAAGTTCCTTGCTTTTTTTTCTTTTTTGCTGATCCGAAAAATGATCCCATCCATGACTCCAAACTGTGATCGACCCGAACCACGAGTTGTGTGATCTGTTGCACCCCTAATACATATTTTCCAAATAATCCAATTTCAGCTCCTCAAACTAAATAATACCAGTGTAAATCTCTCATATACAACACTTTCTCACGTGTGTCAAACACACACATACACACACACACGTGAAATATGCGCAAGCACATATCAACAACGACTAGAGTAAGGAGCAAATAAAGTTTAACTTCCAGACGTGTACACGGCAGGCCTTCATCACGGCAAAGGTCCGGTGCGTCATCTTTGCTGACACTTCCGGGATCAGTATAGCTTAACAACGTATCCCTCTGTTTGTGGGGTGCTTACTCCCTCAATAGCCTCCTCTTTTTATATTCGTAGCCAGATAATGTCGCTTGTTTAGACATTCTGAAGTATTTCCTTATCCGATTCCTCACGTTGCACATTTTTTTCCCTCGAAGACGATCGAAACTGGCGTCAGTACAATAGGCCAGGCCACCATTGGCTCATGAAAGTTGGGGGCGGGAGGCGGCTGCAGGTGCAGCGTGATTGACACATTCCTCAGCAAATCATCGCGCTTTACAGAACGCGTTGCCTAGTGAGCCTGGAGCTACTGCTATTCAGGAATCCGGAGCGCTTTGTTTGTCGTACGAAATATCGTTTCCCCCAGCAGTGCAACACAAAGACGAAAACACATATCCAAAAAGTACAAGAACACATATATACCCAAAACTAACACATATATCCAAACTAAACAAAAAAAATACTGTCCAAGGGAACGAACGCCAGCCAGGATGAACGTCGGAACTTCCGGTCTGCATGGGCTAGCCGTTAGCTTAGCCTGCCCCGCTTCCGCGCCCTGCCAGACCACCCTCGGTGTTTACTCATCGGGAACAGCTCCGGACAGGGCCGTGGTCCTTGGGCCCACAGGATGCACTCTCCCAGCCGATCCAGCGCCAGCTCCCTCAGCCATCAAACGAAGACAACAACCTTAGACGCAGACACTGCATGGACGGTCCCTGGTGAAGCCGCCGCAAACGTAAGTTCGCGCCACCAACAAGTTATTGGTTACTCCGTGGTTTTGCTTGTGAATAGTTGGCCCCCATTTCGCCGCCCTCGCGAGCTCAATTTGAAACTAGTGTAACCGGTTATTTTCTTGCCCGGTGCGGGATTCGAGACCGTTGTACTGCACCACAAGGCGACATCACTAACCGCTCGGCTAAAGACCTGTTAGCTAGGGGCTAACGTGTCTTATTGGTAGTTTACACTAGAGATGGGGCGGGTGGGAAGTGTAGAACGTTGTTGATTTTCAATTTACAAGCATTTAAACCCCCCAGACAAGTTTGTAAAATATATTGTCAGGAGGATAAAAATGATTTCAGAAAGATAATAGTAATTAATAATAACATACTGTAACGATCACGGATGAATAGGCTCGCTTAGCCCTTGGCTAACGGGTCGGACCCTTTAGTCGACTGGTTAACGTAGCCCCCTGGGGAGCAGGAGATGCGAGTCCGTGCCCCGGGTGTGGCGGTCCCCTCCATCGGATGCGCTTCCTGAAGGAGGAGGGTAGTGTAACGTACAAGAATTTGTGTACGTTACACTACCCCCCCCTCTATGACTACGTTAACCAGTCGACTAAAGGGTCCGACCCGTTAGCCAGGGGCTAAGCGAGGCTATTCATCCGTGATCGTTACAATACTATTATTATTTTTAGGGATGCTGAGAGGAAATGTAGGTTTGATTGAGCACCCCTAAAAAAAGCCTATGATCGCCAATGGGTTCAGTCCCGGCCACAAGCTCACATGCTCACAATAAACATACAATTGCCTTAGTCCTCCTCCCTCCCTGCATTATGTGGATTCTCTCCCCAAGCAAAAAATAGACCCCCCTATAAATCCAAATCCCTGTCACCTCTCTGATGGTCCCCACATCAAGTCGCCATGAAGGATATGGACGACACATGTGCGGGGTGGGGAGGTGGGGAGGTGGACTGCAGGCGACACATGGGAGACGCCAGGTCTCTCCAAACCCTGCCTTGGAAACCACACACACACACACACACACACACACACAGTGGGAGGCCATGGAATTAATGGTTTGTTTTGGGATTATGTGTGTGGGTGGGTGGGTGTGTGTTCTTATGCGTGCATGCATGTGTGTGTGTGTGTGTGTGTGTGTGTGTGTGTGTGTGTGTGTGTGTGTGTGTGTATGTGTGTATGTGTGTGGTGAAACCTGCGTTCTCCAGAGGCAACAGTGGTGGGGACACATTGGTAGGTGGTTTAAGCTGGGAGGTCACATATAAAACAGGCTACAGCTGCATGGGGACGGCTGGCCCACGCTCTTCACTGGGGATTCCCATTAGGCAGATTGATTGTTTCCTCTCCTCTCCTCCTTTGATTCATGCGTTCCATCTGAGCTCTAATGAGCCACCGGCCGTATGGCACTGCACCGGGCATCTGTGCATTGGCCCCCATACTGTACATGGCTAATGGAAACCACATACTGCACTGTACGTGCGCACACACACGCGCACACGCATGCACACACAGTTAGTGTGCCTGGGATATGTTGGGACACATGTATTATGCCAGTCTTTGTGTGTATTCAACTACCTAGCTGTACGTGAACACAAGGCAGGAATTTGTTTTAATGGCGTTGTTCCAACGACACATCGAAAGATGAGATAGCATGCCCGAACATACCGACACACACACACACACACACACACACAGTATGGACATAAGAATGACCTCGTCTCCATTGCAAGTTTTCAGATGGATGTAATTGTGCACTGAAATGTGAAATACTCTTTTTATTTAGCCTGCCACTAAAGAGAAAGCTTTACAGCCCCCCGACTCGACCGCTATTTACAACCTCAGTCAGCCATACATCCTCCATCATCCAATTTTATAGTACACGTGGAATGATAATGATGATAACAATAATAACTATAAAATACCTTTACAACTCTTGTGGGCCTGAACATGCTCGGTTCTCCACTTGAAGTACAATGTTCCTCTGCAGACTTCTAAAGCGAGCAACACATACCCTGGAAAGAGAGCCTGTATCTGATCTAGATTCATGGCCAAGTTTTGGAGGATTTTTGGAGGATTTCGTTTAAATAATTTCCGACCCTGGGAATTCGGGGTGTAAAGGCACCATGACGGATTGTTTGCGGGGCTCAGAACTGCCGTATAATAGCTTTATAAGCCCGAGAGTTTGTACTAGCCTAGTGCAGGGGAGGCTAACACTCTGTCCTGGTGTGAAACTTTTTTTCCTCCTCTGCTTGCTTATCATTACATTTCCTATTTGCTGAGAGTAAACATTAAAATTCCAATCTGATATCAACCAGGATCGATACAAATTATTTAGGGGTTTTTTTGCGGCTAAATGTTAACTGGCATGCTTTGACAGTATTATTTACTGTGCAGTTGAAATTCTTATTTTTCCCCTTATTGATTCATGTACATCTTATGGTCTGTTCATATAGGTTTTGACATTGCATGTAATGCTGCCATACGAGAAAAAGTCGTATGTCCACTATGGTAACTATTAAAAGAAAAATAAGCAAAAAATGGAAGTGTTTTGTTTGTGCAAGAGAGCGAGAGATAAAGAGCGAGTGGGAGAGCGAGAGAGAGAGCGAGAGAGAGAGCCGGTGAGCGAGAGGGCATAAAACAGTATTTCCATTCAGATGAACTATGGATGAACTGAGTGAGCAAAATCAACCTGATAAACACAGGCCCCTCTGTGTTATGGAAGGCAAAGGATAAATGAATGTTTGCCAAACACATTAGGTCAGAGCAGAGTCAGCCCTCACACTTATCAGGGTGATCTGCAGTGCAACGACGCACCGGGGCGGCCCAGGGCCTTGTCTGTATGCGGGCGTGCGTGAGTGTGCGTGCGTGTGTGAGTGAGACAATGCACGTGTGTGTGTGTTTCTTCGACGACGCACATGTGTTTGAAGATAGCCGTGCGTGTTTGACGGCACGCGTGATGAAGTGTGTGCATGTTTTACGGCGTGTGTACGTGTTTGATGATGGACATACTTGTTTGACGGTCTGCGTGTGTGTGTGAGTGTGTGCATGTGTGTGGGTGTGTGTGTGGGAATGGGGGGGATACATGAGTATATGTGTGCGTGCACGGACCTCTGTGCACGCACATTTATTTGACAGTGTATATAGGCTTGGCCTTGTTTAGTTCAAAGCCTCAACCTGTCTACGATCATGTGCTGTCACGCTGTCTGCCTTGTGCCAAAACACGTCAGGTTGCCTCCATATTGTGTGTGTGGGGAGAACGGTCTCTAGAGGTCACTGCAGTTCCATGGGTGACAGATGCAGCTGGGGCCGTCGACAATGTCCTCTTAAGACAGCCACTTAGACAATAGGAATGAGTTAGAGAGAGAAAGGGGGGGAGGTCCATAACACATAACACATAAGACACTGTCAGAGGACCACACTCAGACTCACATCTACGGTACACTTGGTGTGACCTTGTCACCAAATTTAGTGGAGGGATGCCCCCGAGATCGGTGGAATCCAAAATGAAGCTGTGCCGGGGGATGTCAGCAGAATTGAGGCTGAGCACCGGGCTCCACGGCTGCTGCTGCTCATGTCTCCTCCGCGGCAGGGCGAGGTACAGGGAATGGCTTGCATCCAAGTCTCCATGCCTCAGGTGTGTGGGAGGAAAAAAAGGACAGCTGTATTTTCATAGAAACACAAACCTCACTTTATCCATTGTCGTTAACTTCCACAGTGTGCATGCAAACTCGCTTTTCCTGCTCTCACAGTTGGTTATTAAATTTTGGGTTTAAGATTTGGGTCTGTTCTCTCGGGAGGGCCAGAGTTAAAAAAAAAAGTGCTTAAGGGTTTCCTAACCAATGGCTGTTTAAGAGAAAGATCTTGGGGGAAAAAAAAAAATCAAAATCAGCCTCAGCCATTCTTTAGTTTTTGGCTATGCTTTTAAAACTATTATTTTAATCTGGCGCTGGAGTTGAAAAAAAGGAGGGAAAAAACATGCTGCCAGATGCCTCTCTCCCTCTAATTCTATTACACTGTGTTATTTTTAAAAGTTCCCTTTCTAAACATTTACTGTCAGTAGAACACTGAGAGCTGCTGTGCCATAAGCTTTGTTTGTATTGTGGTTGTGGTCACAGTGACGGCTTGAACCGGCCTGCCTCCAATGGGCTGGTGGCAGATACACAGCCCGCCATGCCAAGTTTAAAATTAGTAACAAATTTAATATGTTCTCCTCTGGCATCCGGTGCCTTTACAAATGCAGTGCAAAATGCTCCAATAGATTGTCATATGGGGTCTCTCTGGGAAGACCACAAGGAGGCCCAATTTAGAAACTCCAATTGAAAGACGGGAGGGATGGGGGGGGGGATAGAGGGGCAAAATCCAGAGCAGATGCGGATAAGGTCTGGAGTCATCAGGCAAAGAAAGCCGGGGACTAATTCCAGGACCACCAAGACAAACACTGCTCACACGTGTCCCGTACAGGGCTGCAGTCAGCGCGCACCCGCTTCCACGCACGATCCCCATGGCCACAACCTCAAGACCAAAATATTAGCATGACCTAAACGACAAAACTATGCATTTGTTAATGGCATAATAGTAGGGAATGTGATTTACATCCTTCATTTTTGAAGGATCCCTCTCCCCATAGCTCCTAATATGAGGGGGAATATGTGTTTTCGGTAAAGGGGCCCTTACATAAGGCCGCGTAGCACGGCATAGATTGGTGTCATAAATCTACATTTCAAAGTAGACAGCAGAAAACATGGATCGGGATTACAGACCCGGCTAATAGTGAAGAAGTTTTACAAAGGCAAGGGATTAAGTCTGACTGGCTTGATATGAGGCCAACAAGTCTGAGGTAATTTCTATTAATAGTTCTACATCGAGAGATCTCCTCATAGCTTCCTGCGCCATCCATCATATCCTCAGCTGCCCATAATAATGTGAGGAGAAGAAAAAAAACCCTTAGAATATACTGCATTTGACAAATGTGCAAGATTTGTCCTAACTTGTGAGCGGCTCTGAGTAATGGGTGTTATCTGTGCTTTTAAAGGGATTTGGATTTTACACCGTGTGGTCTTTTGAGGCAGTATATCACTTTGTATTTCCGTACCTTTAAATATATGAGTGCACGCGCGATGTCATATGTCGTTAGTATTTATCTGTTTAACAAAAGAAAAAGCAAGGGAAACTAACAGCATTCTAAATGATCATGAATCACATTTGCCATTTTAAAAATAGTTCCTCCAGAAAGCATATTAGCAATCACAAATGACAGTGACAGAATATTTTTGTTTCAATAAACTGAAACATTACTTAACCTGCATTTCTTTCTCTCTCTCTCCTGCTCCTGACAGCTCAGCGAGCCTGCATTTTGCTCCACTGTAGTTTGGCCTCTGACCAGTAGAGGGAGGTCATTGATTTCTTTCTGCCATCTCGCAGAGGGGCTCTCTGCATTTGCCCTCCGAGGGTTCTTGATTATGAGTGATTCCAGGGAAACGTGTCAGTTATTATTTTTAGACAACCGCGTAACGTGGGCACAGTGGGCCCTTTGAAGGCTCATTTATAAAAGAAAAGATAAGTATGTTCCAGAGCCAGCATCCCCGGGAACAGGTCACAAGCCCTGATTAAAAGTGACTTTACATCAGGGCATAAATATTTGTCAGCCCACCTTTTGGAAGGCAGGCGAGCCACCGCTTCTCTGCTTGTTTGCCACATGAAAGTGCAAATGGAAACGCTTAGGGTTGGGAGCCGCATCAGTCATAGCTGGAATAAGACGGCCAATAAAAAGGGCGTAATTATGATGCTCCATCATTTGACACAGCCTGGGGGTTTTGGGCTGTTTGCCTGCACGCTTACAGAGAGAGAGGGAGGGGGGGAGGAGGGAAAAGGACCCACCCTTAAAGAATTAGACCTGTTCTTTTATGGGCTGACTGTGTTGAGGGGCAAACTTTAACAATGTGTGGTCTGTGTGTCACTTCCCTCCTCCCCTGAAACCCCCCCTCAAACTCCCCCAACCGCCACCTCCTCTCAACTCCTCCACCTCATCCCTTCTCAAGCCCATGGAGAGCGGTTCATACCGTCCTTCCTACCTTGCAATATGGAGCATGATGTGACTGCCAAACTTTGATGCCTCTCATTGCTTCATTGCATGAAAGCCACATCATGGCTGGCATGCTATCACAATAACAACGCATGTGTCTTCTCTTACCTGGTGCTGCTTATTAGCCTGCTGTCGGGGTCTTTGCGGCCATGCATTGCACAGCTCAATAAGAACCTGTTTTCTGCTTTAAAAAAAAAACACATTTTTTTTCCTTTTTTACATTTCCCACCTGCCTCATTTTGTGCTTCAGTTTGATCGATAGGCCTTAAGTCGTAACATAGTGCTGTGAATTATTTCTGTTTGGACCACATGCATTCTGTTGATATTCCAGGTAGCATTTCTACCCAAGGAAATCCTCTCCCATTTTTCATGCACTTTCCATACAGCTGTTTCTGCGATCAGTGTTGCCACGGCAATTATGACTTAAAGCCGCGATGAGGAATTCTGGATATTTGTTGACTTTGCGTGCCCCTGTGGACAGAAGTGGTAGCGTTTCGCAGAAGAACGACTTCATTTCGCATAAGGATACATTCACCCTCTGGTGGCTCGTGCGTTTGTTTTGAAGAGAAAAACAGGTGCTTGCAAGATATACTGCAATGAGGTTGTGTATCTCTAGCTGTGGCTATGTATCCCATCTGTGTGCCGTAAATCCTTTCGTTCGATTTGGCGGGAAATTCGACCCGGAGAAGGGCGTTTGGAATCATGCTGTAGTAACGTCCTGATCTTCTCGCCGGTGGTCTCCTTTGATTGTCTTGGTCAAAGAGGCTTCAAAACGAAACCGAGACTGATAAATAATCTGTGAAATACTATTTATGGCAGTTTTATTAAGATTTTATTACAATTGCAAAGACACTATTATTGAAAGTTCCCCCTTCTCAGGCCTTTGTCTCCCTGATCTATGAAGACTGTGGGACATCTAAAAGCAGTGCTAATTTAGACGTCAGTCAGGCATAGGGTCTCCAATAGAACGAGTAGACTTGCCTGCCGGTGTCTAATCCTGCACAGGGGCTTCACACAGAGAGGCAGTTCCTAAGCAGAGCCTGGTGGAGTAGAGCATTGTCAACAACACAATGTTTTACAGCCCTGCTGTGAGTCTTCCTCCCGCCTCCATGATGCCAATGACAGTAATGTAGTGGAAAGGCTCCGTGCTCAGGTGTCGGAGGCTGTGTTCATTATAGGTGTGCTGGTACTGCCACTGATTGTGCTGGATATATCTCTACAAAGGCAGAGCATGGGGCAGTGGGACAGGAGCACTGCTGCTTTCACATGCTGGACTTCAACCGTCAAACCTGCAGTTTTGCTTGGCAGAGACTTGCGCTGAGGATTTTGGAGACACAAATTGGAGAGAATTGATGGCGCCGTTGCGCCTATTGCTGAATATTGTAGCAGAATACAGTGGCTGTCTGCCGTCCAAGGGAATTACTCAAGCAGCTGTCACCATATAGAGGTTTATGAAAATACACTGAGTGCGGCTGTGCTTTTTCTAGAGTTTATCATCCTAATGTGTGTTGCTTCTTAGGTGTTGTGTCATAATAAGTGCTTAATGTCACTTAAAGTTACAGCTCAGGCATTAATTGGCCCATCTAAACTTTGTGTTTCTGCATGCTTTTTTTAAGGCACGCGGAGCTTTCTTTTTTAGCAATCATAACTCGAAATCTATTTCTGTAAACTGTTCCAAGCATCACACATGTAAAACCAAGTTTCTTACAGTGTTGATGTGCATGTGAAATAGTCATGCGCATCAACTACTGCCAGTGAGGCCGTATGGTGGAGGAAAGTTAGGAGGCCCTCAAAAAAAGTCTTAGCACACAAAACACATCAGGTTGATAACTTTGTCAACATGATATCTTTTCACGGGGCCAAAAATCTGTGGCGGTGTCCTTGACCATCAAATCCAAAGTAGGCACAGAACACTTTAATATTTGCAAATAAGCGGTTTTGTTTATAAAATTAGTACTGGGCTCGGCATCCGGGTAGCGTAGTAGTGTATTCTGTTGCCTACCAACACGGGGATCCCGGTTCGAATTCCCATGTTACCTCCGGCTTGGTCGGGTGTCCCTACAAGACACAATTGGCCGTGTCTGCGGGTGGGAAGCCAGATGTGGGTATGTGTCCTGGTCACTGCACTAGCGCCTCTTCAGGTCGGTTGGGCCGCCGCCTGTTCAAGGGGGAGGGGGAACTGGGGGGAATAGCGTGGTCCTCCCGTGTGTTACATCCCCCCTGGCGAAACTCCTCACTGTCAGGTGAAAAGAAGCTGCTGGAGACTCCACATGTATCGGAGGAGGCATGTGGTAGTCTGCAGCCCTCCCTGGATCGGCAGAGGGGGTGGAGTAGCGACCGGGACACCTGGTACAACTGGGGAGAAAAGGGGGGAAAAAACTGTTTTGTTTGTAAAACTAGTACTGGGCTATGTTTCTACAGAGGATACCATATTATGAAGTTTCAGGACTTTCAGCCAAGGATGCATGTCTTCGGTCTTTATTTAAGCTTACACCTAAAGATATCCAGTAGCTTAAATTGCATTATCCAAAGTCAAGGTGTCTGTCACTGCCACCGTGTACTATTTCATAGCCAGGCGGAGTGAGGGGCTCTCCCCTGACTTGTTGGGCTGTAAAATGGGATTTAAACCAGAGGTTTATGTTCGAGCTGTGACATGATTCGCCCTGTGAGAGAGTCGAACGGATACTCAGCAGCAGTCAATAAAAGCCAACATATGCCCAACATAAAGAGGAGGAAAAACAGAAGGAGAGAGAGAGAGATTAAATATGAGACGCGGGGGATTATCCAAGAGCATTAGAATGACACAGAAGATTATTCTGACGTCGGCAGCACCAGCTCAAGGTCACCGGTGGTGAAATGCCAGTTTAGCTGACAAACATGAAAGAACAAACAAGATAAACTGGACAAGAGTAAGGCCACAATATAGGGATAAAGACCACTCAGATGAAAGCTCTTCTTGTTGTGGTATCCGGGGAGTATTTATTTCATTGGCTCCCTTTGTGGGGTTGCCTCGTCTCTTGTGATTGGGACTTCTTGACCTGCTTATTCCCACTTGTTCAAACACCACAGACCTTTGACACGTTACCCCAGTGTACCATTTGCAGCCTACCCGGTGCTTTATAGATGATTCAAGGAGTTAGCTTGACCTTTGGCCCTTGGTATAAGCAGTAGAATTGACACTTGGATAGAAATCCTAGCTTGTGTGTGGATAGCCTATAAAGCCAAGTCTTTCCATGGAGCTGAATCAGATCTGCCTATGAGGCAGACAGTAGAGGCATAGAGGGAAGGTTTTTAAGCTTTGTTACAGGCTGAAAATCTCCTTCATAGTATCATTTAAGCCTGGAACCTGGTGTCCCATTTTACAATAATGGAGCAGCCGCTGGTCAGTGAACTGAGATGAGAGGCAAGGGGAGCCATGGCCATCCGAACCACAGGCCTCGATTCCCATACCGCCTGGGTGAAAGCAGACACCAGGACACCACTTACTCAGAAGTTGCCCGAGGCCCACAAGAGAGACGGGACCCTGGGAAATGGCAGCGCCGACATCACCTTTTGCCAAGTTCTGGCCTGGCAAATTAGGATCGCGTTTAGGACACTGATGAAGGAGGGCAGAGGTGCTGGATTAGATCAGAGCACCTAAGAAGAGATTTTATGGCAGAGGCTTTGTGCCAGGAACGATGCAGGTCACCCAGAGGGTATAGAAAGAACCAGGGGTCGCAATGCAATGTCTACCCAAACTGCACAAAGCCAGCTTTTCATCCCCTTTCTGGCCATTCCATCAAGTCCATAATTATCTTTGACAAAACTCATTAGCAGAGACCTTGTAGCGACATCGGCAACCAGGAATTCCATGGAGAGAGACATGCACAGAAACAATGTCCCACACACATTTCATTGCGCCCTTTGACAAAATGTAATGAAGTGTGTATATTGTCCCCCTCATCTGAACTCCGAGCTATTGGTACAAAGACTTTGTTTTATGAGCCCTCGTTGCCCAGCGTGGGACACATCAAATGGCACCTCCATGTTGGCTCTTTTGTCAGGCTTGGGGGCAAATTATTGTTGGAGAACTTGTTGTTGTGATTACGCTTCCTGTTAGTATGAAATAGCCATTACTGTTGTGTCGGCATAATTCATATTCTGTGACATGGCAGGCACATGCTCATTAAGTGGGGGCTTAAATGTGAAGTGCGCATGCAAGGGAAGTCCCTGAAAGCCTTTTTTTTTCAGAAGTTAACCGCTTGTTGACCTGTAGCATGTTTAGCTCAAAGCCCTGCAAACTGACAGTCATTGTTAGATAGCTCTCTGTCCCTGTGTGACTGTGTCGCTGTGGAAATAGAGATGCAGTAATGAATCATGCAAGCATTACACGGGCACATGTGATATTTGCATGCAAGGCTGTCTTGCTGCTCAAAACAGACTCACAACCTTTGGCTAACGTTGCTGTTTGATTTTTTTGTCTTTTCTTTTCAGTTTTTGGTGGAAATCAATTTTACATGGAAATACTTTTTTTTTTAATTGTTTTACATGGAAATGGAAAATATTTGAAATACTTTTATCAGGTGATACTTGAAATAGAACTAACAAGTTCTAGACATGGATCTTTGAATAACTACATATTATGTACATGTACGTATGTATGTAGTATGTATATATGTATGTAGGTGCGTGTCTGTCTGTCTGTCCGCCTCGCTGTCTCTCTATCTATCTATCTATCTATCTATCTATCTATCTATCTATCTATCTATCTATCTATCTATCTATCTATCTATCTATCTATCTGTCTATCTGTCTATCTGTCACTCGGCTGATGACAAGTGACCATATATTTATTTAAAACAGGCCAAAAAAGTGTAGCCAGGATTCTCGTCTACGTCCTACCTGTATACTATATATTTTATTCTCCTTTAACCTCAATGTCTTATATTAGCTCAAAGTTTCTTATAACTACGTTTACTCTCCAATATACAATTCAAAACACTGACTTCTAAAAAGGAAGCGGCACTAGCTTCAGTTCTAGTAATATATTTTTAAAAAATCTCCTTTGCAGACTTGAATAAATTATAATGGCTAGTGATCAAACCAAAATTAATAGTTAATGTATGCTAATTTCCGCCTCAAGAGGTCGGGACGTGCCACAAAACTGCTTTGTGTTCACAATAGGCTTGATAGTGCTTGTTCACAATCGGGTCGTAAATGTCACACTTTGCACTGACTTAGCCACGCTCAATCTGGATTTACCTATAGGAATAAACCCAAAAATGAAAATTCAGTAAAGACCATGGAAACAGTAAGATGTTGTTCTTGTCTTTTTCTAAATAACTTTCTGTTTGCAGTTACAAGTTGAGCAGTAAATCAGTAGAGATTTAGGATCTAGTCCGTGTTTTATATTTTCAGTTCCCGGAATAAACAAACAAACAAACAAACAAACAAACAAACAAAACAATAAATGGTCACAGTTGTGGACTAAAGCCTTGCAAATACAAAGTCCAGAAAGTGCCTCCTGTATACTGTCATAGGCTTCAACAGTAAACAGGAGGCAAAAACTTTTACATTTTCTTTTTGGCTTTTGTAAATGTTTATCTATTGAAGACCTTCTGAGCAACAATAGTCAATACAACCAGACATATTTTGGACAGGAATTATGAAGTTTATTAACCATATTTAGGCCACTATAGTTTCTTTATTATTGTCAAAAAAGACAACCACAATAGACACACAAAGAGACGGCTTGTACATCTCATTCCTTTGTAAGCCCACGTGTTATCTCCTTGTGGTCAATTTCATAATGGTAAAAACCCACCTGCAAGGGATGGCCAAGAAATGCTAACCAAAAACCGCTCATGATTACTCTATCTTGTTTTTCCTTTTGGATATTTTTTTTATCTCATTGGAAGATTAACTTAAATCTGCTTTGGATTAAGAAAACCGTGCTCCTGAAACACTCCCCCGAATGAAAAACTAATTTACTGAGGAAAAGTCGTGTATTATGGAGGTTTAGTTGCGCCTATGTAGGCTACCTATACGGAAGGCATTGTCCCATTGTGCATGCTTCAATTTCATGTCTGGCCTCAGATTAGAGATGTAAGACAAACATATCTGTGAACCGACGAATAACCCCCCTCCCCCCAGAGCAACCACAATAATGACAAAAGTATTATTAAATAATATTAATTCATCATAATTGAGTCTGTGTGTGTTTGTGTGTGTTTGTGTGTGTGTGTGTGTGTGTGTGCGTGTGTGCATGGATGGGTGGGGTAGCATTAGGATTGCCTTTCGCCTGTCGCCCTAGATGCCCGCAAGACGAGATGTTTATACATGGATTTAATAGTCTGATTTAATATCACCGTTAAGGCTTTGTCTCATAAAATCTTGTCTTGTGAAATCTAGATTAGGTTAGACTCACATGTAGGCTATGTTAGCCTATAGTCTTAATTGGCTATCTGCTCGGCTGCTTTAGCCATGTTTAAAGAATATAATAGAATACATTTTATTAGTCATTTTGTACATACATACATATGAAATTTACTCTCTCCATTTAACCCATCCTAGCTGTGTAGCTAGGAGCAGTGGGCAGCTGCCTTGCAGCACCCGGGGACCAAGTCCAGTTCTTCTTTCCATTGCCTTGGTCAGGGGCACAGACAGGAGTATTAACCCTAACATGCATGTCTTTTTGATGGTGGGAGGAAAGCGGAGCACCCAGAGGAAACCCACCGCAGACATGGGGAGAACATGCATACTCCACACTGAAAGGACCTGGGATGGTCTGGGGTTTGAACCCAGGAAGTTCTTTCTGTGAGGCAACAGCGCTAACCACTGGGCCACCGTGCATTTACGTACTGCCGACTAGTTGATGTGTTGTGTACCTGCCTCAGACAGATGCTGCATATTGGATGAGGCCGTCATGCCACTATCTCTAGTTCCCCTTAAGTATTGTGTTGCCATTGTGGTAATCCCATGCACATAGTATGCATCATTGTCGTCAATAATGCAGATTGGCTTTTACTTACATCCTCAGTTTGGTTTAACACGTCTTTTCCACAGTTTATCCTGTATATATCTTGGAATACAAAGGAATGCATGCACAACGTGTGTGTGCCGGGTCATTTTGGCCTACTCCATTTCATTACCGAACTTGCTTTAGATTGATTTATTGGAATGGATAGACTAATGTGTTGTAGAGTGATCATCCATGAAGTTCAGTGCATGATGCAATACTTACTGCAATAGAAAACAAAGTGAAACGTATCTGCTAACCTACATTTGGCAAAACATTTTCAGTATCTTCATCGTAGTCAACATATAGGACCAGTCTACCCGCTCTTCAAATGGGCTAATTCATTTGCCCTATGATTGTGAGAAACTTTTTCTCATAGATCTGTATGTAATTGGGTTTGTATTGGCAGGCTGTAATTCTTCTGTCAAAACAGCCCTTCCAAACTCAGACTGTTTTTATTCCAGTTCTTGCCATCTTAACACGGAAGGGATGATTGCAATGGGACAAAATACTAAATATTTTATTATTCCGAACCTCATCCTCTTTATCTAGATTTTCCACGAGGATTTACCACTGTCAACCTAAATCACCCTGTAGGATCCACCGTGTTAGCGTACTGAGAGCGAACCCATTGGTCAAGGACGCAGGTTGACCACTGGGCCTCTGAATTGCCCTAATACGGATTTTAATACTTTCATTACAAGCGTAATCCCTCCAATCTGTCCTCAAATTATGTTTTCTCTCTCTCTCTCTCTCTCTCTCTCTCTCTCTCTCTCTCTCTCTCTCTCTCTCTCTCTCTCTCTCTCTCTCTCTCTCTCTCTCTCTCTCTCTCTCTCTCTCTCTTTCATATATATGTTTTTTTCTTTGTTAAGGAGTCTTCGGGCCTACTAGTTTTCCTTAATTTGAGTTTTAGAATGGTCCTATGCTCTTCATTCACCACAAATCAGATCTGTAGTAATCTGTAGTACAATAATCTGCAGTACAGCAATCTGTAGTAGAGTAATCTATTGTAGAGTAATCTGTAGTAGAGTAATCTGCAGTACAGTAGTGTGTAGTAGAATAATCTGTAGTAGAGTAATCTAGTAGAATAATCTGCAGTACAGTAGTCTGTAGTAGAGTAATCTGCAGTACAGTTATCTGTAGTACGGTTATCTGTAGTAGAGTCACCTGTAGTACAGTGTGCTGTTAGAAAGTGTGCACATAGCCGTTTGTGATTTTTTTTGGCGCCATCCAACTTGATTTTAGAAGTTTGAGATGGGAAGATCAAAACACTTTGGACCGTCATGGTGCATCAAACAGTACAGTGATCATCTCGTTACAGGCGGTCTGTTGAAGATGCATAGTTTGCCTTATGGGCTATAGGCAATACAGCAGAATCAAAGGGACTTTGATGGATCATGTGACTCTCTCTTCTGGGTTTGATCCTACAAATGACCTTTTAATTAACACAACATTAAGTTATTGCAGCAACTCGCTACACAAGGAACAAAGCAGCATTCATCCCATATTCCTGCCTCGCTGCTTGCCTGAACAGTAACAAAGTGTTTGATGCCACCTCTGATTAGATACTGACAATGGAGAGATGGTGTCCCCTTTCTTCACCGCCTTCTGCATTTCACTCACGTTCTCCTCTGAATTATGACCTTCCAACAGCGCTTTGGTTTCATATGCGCCGGGTCAACATGATAAACTTGGATCAAACGGGCAACTTTGAATAGTTTAATTCAGTGTGCAACACTAAAAAAAAAAAAAAGAAATAATAATAATCATAATCATAATCATAATAATGACACAGTAAACAAGAGGTTTTGGAAAAAATGCATTCTTATAAAATGTCTCATGAATTGGCAAACACACAATAAGCTTACATAAAACACAATGGCAAATTGTTCTGTCTGTCAGCGTCCGACAACAAGCGTTATGTTAAAACCACGTAACCCACATTGACATGTAGTCAGTAACAAAACGTATTTAGAAGGTACGAAATAAATAATCAAACACTCAGTCGTACGAGGAAATAAATAGAACAGATGTCAAATAAATAAATAAATAAATAAATAAAGTTTTCTACTCTACTCGATTGCCCATACACAAATTTACCGGCCGTATAGTACCGTTGCATCTAAAGTTCTTGCATAAAGTCATCAACACAGAAAAATCAACATTGTGCAAAATGACAGGCCAGAGCCACCACGTCCACCGTGTGAACCGTCATCCGTCAGTGCAGCAGGTAGCTCCTCACATTCAGCACGCTCCTCCACCCACAGGCCCCTCAGTGCATAATAAATGTCCTGTCAGCTAATCTGAAGGGGGAAGGAGACAAAAATTGAAGCAAATTATTA
Source organism: Lampris incognitus (assembly GCF_029633865.1). NCBI lineage: Eukaryota > Metazoa > Chordata > Actinopteri > Lampriformes > Lampridae > Lampris > Lampris incognitus. The sequence continues at coordinate 55,349,642 of NC_079214.1, read as the reverse complement.
TTTTTTATTATTATTTTTTTCTTGAGGGTATTCATGAAGTCTTTGTAATATGTTTAGACTAAAATATAATTTTATTTGTTTTTGGTGTGGCCACACATTCACGCCTAAATAAGTTTGGGGATACAGCATGTGTTAAATTTGCAGAGTAATTTCCAAGTTATAACTCCATTATTCCTGACAACACACAGTGTGTGGTGTTAGTAACAGGTTGTTAAGATCCAGATCCATATGGTAAATTGTGTTTACTTAGTAAACAAGTTATGCACTGTGTTTTTAGGTGTGTGTGTGTGTGTGTGTGTGTGTGTGCATGCATGTGTGTGTGTCTGCCTGCACACACGTGCATGTGTGCACATATGTTCTGATTTAAGTGGGTTTGTGTGTATCCCTGTGTGTGTGTGTGTGCGTGCCTGTGTGTGTACATGTATGTGGACATCTGTGTGCATGTGTTTCTTGCCATCGCCTGCTTTTGACTTCACCTGTTTCTTCCATGTCAGTGTTCGGTGGCTCACCTCATTCACCTCTTCATCACCGGTCTGAATGCAGTGACCTTGTCATCCTGTAGGGTACCACAGGCTTCACTGAGGTCTGACGACTCTGTCTCTGCCTTGCCGCTAGAGAATCCTACACACCCAAACAAAAATACCTCTAAGCAACTCGAGGGAAGGTTCAGTGCAGCCAACTGACGCGTGGAAAGCGTAGTGCTTGTTCTTGAAACTTTGCTTGACAAAGTTTAATGAAATACCTCAGTGTTTTCGGCATAGTTGACGATGTGTTTGTTTATCACTTATTGTGTTAATTATTTATCAATAAGAATGTCTGTAAATTGCACAAGGGAAACCTGATGTATAAATAACTAATCCAACACACCCATGCTCTGTGTAAGCCGTGCCAGAGACAACATACCTTCGGTGGTGGAGAACTGGCATGTGTCGGGGAGTGCAGGATAGGAGGAACAGTGCAGTTGGAGGCCCTTATGGCTGTAGCTGCCACTACTGTAAACTTTAGAGTGCAAGGACGGGCCCTCCTGGAAGGGGTTCTCAGCGTTGCTCACATTGCTAGGTTCGTTGAGGCTCCTGATGCCTCCACAATGTCCGGTGGGGGCCATAGGGAGCCTGATGCCCTGGAGCTGGCAATCGCCGGCTAAGTTTCCTGTCCTCAGTTCGGAGCCATTTTGAGGGCTCAATATGACACCTGAGGCCGCGGTACGAGCCAGGGACCAGATCCGGGGCTTGTCTGATGTCTCAAAATGGGACAGGGACACGGTTCCAGTGGGGACGGTAGATGAGGGGGGCTTGGAAACCACTGGATCCAAAAAGTCAGAGGGGAGAGGAGGCAGACTGGCCACGCTCTTGATGGTGCAGGGGAAAGGGTGGAAGCTGTTAGCCAAGCTCAGGTGCAGCTCGGAGCTGCAATCCCTCTTTGGAGCGGCTCCTGATACGGCCATAGCCCTGTGGAGCTCCTGCTCATCCGGGGCCACTTTCTCACAGTCGCTTTCCAGCTTGTCACACTCCTCCTCCTCCATATCCTCTAAATCACTCAGACGCAGATCCTTCTCGTCTTTGCAATCGCTGGAATCTGAATTTCATACAAAATGAGAGGGAGTAACTTTTGTTGTGGTTACTGCTGAAGCTGGAAAACACAGTAAATTAAAAAAAAAAAACAACTTTGCATGGCTTTCATGTTTGCCTGAATTTTTGTTTCAGTCACTACTTGTTTTGCCGGAAACTTCTAGCCCAAATTTTATCCCGGTGTCTCACTTTGTTATCTGTTGACAGGAATGCTGGTTCTACTGCCAAAGAATTCACTCAGATGAAGTGAGCAAGTTGCATTGTTTTTCATATAGTTCCATTTTATCTTATTTAATTTAATATTGTTTTGTATTATCTAAATAAAAAAAACTATTTTGGAGAGTTGGACAGTGTTTGAACCATCACTGTCAATGCACATATTGCTCATGGTGTTATTTATTTATTTCCCATACCATAATAGAGAGAGAGATTCTTACCTTTGGTGACGCAGTCTTGGTCGCTCTTGTTGAGGTCATCCTTTCTGTCATCACCAGTCTTATTCTTTGGTGACCAGGTCATCTTGTTCTCCTTCTTTAGCCTCCGCCTGGCGTTGGCGAACCAGGTGGACACTTGGGTGAGGGTCATTTTGGTGATGATGGCCAGCATGATCTTCTCCCCCTTGGTGGGGTAGGGGTTCTTGCGGTGCTCGTACAGCCATGTTTTCAGAGTGCTGGTGGTCTCTCGGGTGGCGTTCTTTCTTCGAGCTGTGCCATTAAAGTCTACGGTCCCATACCTGTTTTTTTTTTGGGGGGGGGTGTCACACATACATACAGATGTTAGCAGTGTAGCACCGCCAGCCAAAGACGTCGTAAACTACGTATGCAGACCCCCCCGTACACACACACACACACACACACGCACACACACGTATCGTAGCATGTTCTCTGCGTGTGATGTTTACGTGAGACACTATAGGTTGTCTTATGGAACATATGGACAGAAAAACCGAGGATGTGGCGCTCACCTGTCATACTGATACTGGCCCAGGGAATGGTCATAAGGATAGTATGCAGCGGTCTGGGTGATGCCAGAGTGCAGCGTGCCTGTACCATCCTTAATGTCATACTGTGGATTCTGTGAATGAGAGGGAGCTTGTTTTAACCCAACACAGTATATGTTTGAAAGCAGAGAAAAGTTATTCGATATACCCCCCCTCCTCCCATAAAATATCCCACACGATAGAGAGTCATATTAATCACACATCTGCAAGCAAAAATAACTATTCATTCACAAAACCAGTTTAAGTTTAGCCCTAGTATCCACAATAAGGAAGTTAAAAACGAGGTGGCATGTTGTCCGTTTGCATAATCTGAACCGATCCTCCAGCCAACCGGAGCAGGCTGTTGACAACATAGCTAAGAAATATATACATATATATAAAAAAAGAAAAACAAACGCTTGGTTTATAGACAACAAAAAAAGAAGCAATGAGATTAATTGATGGACGCTTCGATCGATGTCGAGTGAGAGGACCCGGAGAGCGCGCGAGAGAAGGGAGAGAGAGAGAGAGAGAGAGAGAGAGAGAGAGAGAGAGAGAGAGAGAGAGGATGCACCCACCAGCGTGGAGTAGAGCGCGGACGGGTCGGTGCCGTAGGGGAAGTAGTTGGCGTAGTTCTGGCTGGCGGCGGCCGCCGCGGCGTACGGCGAGCCGTACATGCCCAGCGCGGCGTTGAGCTCCGTCCGCGTGCTGGCCAGCAGGCGGTTCTCGTAGGACGGGCAGCAGAACGAGGCGGCGGTCTGGGAGCCGCCCGTGCCGTCAGTGACCGACCTGGAAATCGAATCGCAGCAAGTCGTACTGGGGTTTGCCGACACGAAAAACTGCATGAAGAGATAGATGCGGATAGACATGTCATTGGGCGTTTGTCGCACATAACTCTCTCTTTTTTTATTTTTTTAAAAATGTTTTAAATTTTTTTTGTTGTTGATTGTTTTGGGTTTCTGCGTCGACTCTGTCAATGACTGTATATGATAATAACAGGCGACTTGGACGCGTCCAGGTAAGCGCAGGAGCAGATTTACGCACTCTCGGATCCGTGCGTAAAGCGCGTCCCGCTCGATTTCCAACTCCGGGTTTAACACAAATGCTGGAGAAAATCATATAGTTTGAGCCCCCCCACCCCACCCCCCTCCATCGTTTGGCAAATCTTAATATTTAAACTTTAAAATAGTATTTTCCCCCCCCCGCTGATCGGAGAAGACCCTTTCCGGATTGGAAAAAAAGAAAAAGAAAAAAGTTTTAGGTTGTTGTCCCGCGATCAACTTTTACTTTAGGCTTCTCATGGGGGGGCTAAGCATCCACCCAGACACGCAGAAGAAGACGTGTAATTCAGTTTTTCAACTCCTCTAAAAAAACAAAAACAAACGGGACCCACTTCATTTATTAAAGGACCCGTGGCGGGAAAGTTTGTAAACGTCTGCCTCGGCGTAAGTGTCTACCGGTCATCCCTCGGCGTGTGTAATATGTGACACATTCACCTCTATTGTCAGCCGAATAACACGTCAGTTCATTCATTATTCAGCGTAATTGGACACGGGTGCATGTGTGTGTATCGATATTTGGGTTCAACAACAAAAAGCAATCAGAGATGTCAGTATGTCGAAGCAGCGTTATCCTCTCGGTGTTGTACCGTTTTGCAAAAGAATGCTCTCACTGATGATAATATAAAAAAAATCTAAAATATGCACAAAAACAACAAAAACAAACAGTATTTTCTGTATATGCAGAACTTAATCGAGATAATAAAGGCGGTGCCTTACCTGTGAAGTTGCATTGTAAGGGTATCCAAACTGCGAGAAAGACATAGCTGCTTCTTTTGTAACCATCAGCAATATTCTTCAGCCTTGATCGATTGTAACCGATTGTACTTCAAACCCGCCGTCTTACGCACATTTCCACGCACGGCCTTTCGCTCAATAATAGATGACTGCGCTTATAGGAGGGAGACTTTAGTCTGGTACCGGCTGCAGATAGTTTTATATGAATGAATAATCCCCCAAAGGAGCTGGTGAGAAATTGAATTAAGCGTCATTAAGCACATAAAATTGCTGTTGTGTTAGCTCGAAGAAGGCTTAAAGGATAACGTAAGACTTGCAAGATATGGACTGTGCTTGTGCTATTATTTGTGGCTCTATAGTTCTTTAGCATTCACCCATGCAAGGGTATCAGCGTGACGTCACTGTAATCCCGGAACGGCAGGATAGCGAGGATGGAATAATGCGTTTGCCAATCACGTCCAACACAGCGTTTTCTTAAGGTGCGCTGTACACACAGCCCTCTCCCAGCCCTCTCGGTGTAGTGGCATCCTTCGCCGGGTAGCTGACGAAAGAAAGGCTGGGAAGTGGTGTTGTGCCACTTAATAATTGAACCGGTGAAACAAGCCAAATAAATGAAAACGTGCGAGACAACTTTTCTTCTTCTTTTTTTTTGTTGGCAGTATCATCCGTTTATTATCCTATATCCTGCACGTGAGGTGATGTGGTGTTTTCTTTTTCTTTTTTCTTTCTCCCCCCCTTTTTTTTTTCTTTTGGAAACGAAATCACCAACGCCAAAAAAAGTGCACAGGGAACGCACTGGGATCTTAAAACAAGTCTCACATGTGTTCATTCATGGACAGGGAGAATCTCCATTGAATGGGAATAATGGAAAATCCACGGTATCAGGTGTTTCCGTTTAAAGCTGCTCATAGTTGTTTTGGTTTTTTTTTTGTCCTGGGTTTTTATACTCCCCCCCCTCCCCCACGTCTATAAAGCGACTTTCCATTACCGAATTCACAAACTTGGTCAGAACACTACCCGCTGATTGCATAAGCAATTAGGCCTATTTCCACACGCAGTCTATTCGAATAGAAGCTGATTGAATGCGCCACTCCGTGATCCCACTTTCTATTTTTTCTTTTTTTTTGACGACCTCTCGCATGGCCAGAGGTCCGAGCCGAAGTTAATGACGATGATGTTTCTATCTTTGTCTATTAGAGCGAGGGGCGGTCCCAGTAGGAGCGCAGGGGGGAGAGAGAGATTTTGGCAGTTCAATAGACCGGTGATTGATGCGTGCCTGGAGACCTACGTGACCATTATGCGTAATGCGTAATTGTATCAATTAACAAATGGATGCGTGCCCTTGTTTAACCAGCGAGTAACGGTGAAAATATGCCTTAGAGGTGAAATCGGAAGAGCTGTGCTTAAAAAAAAAAGGAAAAAGAAAAAAAAGAAAAACAGTGGAAGCCCTGCTTTCCGGTCTAATTAAATATCTGTGGATGAGGGCGACGAGAATTGCATTTTAATTGAACGACAATGCTCACTTGAAAAATGAAGAAGGAATGAGGGATGCTTCTTAGCGAATGAGACGAGAGATGATTTGAAGCGTTTATTAAATCAGTAACTCAGCCATCACCAGTTTTCTTCTTCTTCTTCTTCTTCGTCTTTTTTGTTGTTGTCGCACGCTGCTTGTAGAAAGAAACACACAACCCCATTCAGCCCTGCTGGTGTGACATGGGGGATGGAGATTATACAGTCTTTTTCTTCCGTATATGCTCACACTATACTGCCAATGAGTCTTGTGATCCGCTTGATTCCGACTATCCTCTATTACACGGGGTCATGATTGATACTCTCTCTCTCTCTCTCTCTCTCTCTCTCTCTCTCTCTCTCTCTCTCTCTCTCTCTCTCTCTCTCTCTCTCTCTCTCTCTCTCTCTCTCTCTCTCTCTCTCTGTGTCTCTGTGTGTGTGTGTGTGTGTGTGTGTGTGTGTGTGTGTGTGTGTGTGTGTGTGTGTGTGTGTCTGTCCCGGTGTTTGCCTCCCTCAGATTCAGAAGTGATGAAATTCGCGTGGCCTCCCTGGAGACGCCTCTGCGATTACGGGCTTCCTCTTCGAGTGGCGCCAAAGAGCTGCGTGAAGATCTGCAGTCCTCCCTCGTGCAGATTTGCAAGAGATAAGTATGGAGAGAGTGGTCATGGTCCGGCCAGCGGGACCTGCCATCTGAGACGCCTGCAGGCTAAAGTGACTCCCACACAACACGTCGTTGGTTTTGACAAGTCCTTTTTTGTGTGTGTGAGTGTGAGTGTGCTCCTGACAGGCGTTCCTCATATATAGACTGGGGTAACACTTCACAGTGAGACTACCCTTGTAAAGGATTTATGAATACTTCATTAATTAGGTTGTGAACAGTTTATAAACCATTAACAAGCTGTTATAACACATTTAGGTAAAAAGGGCAACAGTGGCCAGTCGCTTGCCAAATAGTGAGCCCGCATTTATCTGTGCTGTTAAGCCTCAGATCTCATTGGCTACTTAGCTAGCAGCTAGCAAGATCTGAGATTTAACAGTAAAGATAGGCGAAAATTGGAGCAGTAACGTGATCTTGCCAAATAGTGAGCCCGCATTGGTGTATGAAAACTTAAAACTGGTTTATAATTGTTTATTAATGATTTGTAAAGTGTTTACAGCCTAATTAATAACCTAACTATAAATCCTTTATAAGGCTAGTCTTATTGGAAAGTGGTATTAAGTATGAAAGATCATTGAGTGACGTGTTTAGTGAGGAGAGCGTGATTTCCTTTGAACACGTCCTGCTTTTCATCTGTAGGAGGACTCAGGCCAAATCACTTCAATATATCCTGTAATATGAACAAAGTACTCAATCAGTTATACAGACCTTGTACATCCAGAGTGTATGCGAAATGAAAGAATGCATTATCTATTCTGGATGCATAGCGCCGTACCTAACACAGGGATGCTTGAAATAAGCCAAATGTAATTGTGGTTGCTGTTGGTAGTTGCATTTCACAAGGGCATGCATGATGGCCCAAGTGCATATGGACAGACTCATGCATAATGCATGAGCGGCAGCCAGTGCATATCTCACTGAATCAGGCCCAAATAAACACATATTGTAATGCCACACGGAACAGGATGTCTTGCTGTCTGAAATATGTGATACATCCACGATAAACAATCAAAATAGTGTTTATTGTTCTTTTTCAAAGTAGAAGTAACAAAGTACACCATATTAGAGTGCTTGAAATGCTATTTAATGTTCTCCGTTCTGCAGTAGATAGTGGTTTTTGAAAGTTTAATCTTGCGGAATAGTTTTTTTCCAACACTGTACAACCCTGGAGTATCAACAACTTAAGTTGCAGGTTGCCATAATGAATGGAGAGACTAGACTGCCCTTAAGCCAGAGGACTGAAGTACCAGTCCCATATGCATCCTACTGAAGTGCCCTTGGGCAGTTCAGTGGTCTTCTGCCCACTCCGGGGGGGGGGGCTACTCTGCTGATGACCCTGCACCCTGAGCCCAACCTGTGGAGAAGAAAAGCGACTAGAATATTTCCTAGGAATTTAAAGTTTTTCCTTCTCATTATTATTCTTACAGCAGCGAGGTAGCAGTATGGTAGTAGCTATAATGTTTATTAAAAGCAGCTTTTTTTTCAATACTAAACCATCACTTGCTTCCCTTAACCTCCAAGTCAGCTTAAATCATCTAATACAAATACAGCATCCGGGCCTGGGTCACATGGTATTTGTGTGACAGTATTAATTGCTAATTTTTGTGAATATGTCAGATTTGCACTGCAGGACATCGCAAGGAGCACCGTAGATGTACTTGAAAGTAAATTCAGTGCTCTTTATGATATCGTAAACTTATCTAATACTTCTGATGCAGTAAACCCTAACCCTACAGGTATCCCCCTGAACAAGTCAAAACGCACAATTCACAATCAGAGATAGACAAATACTATTGACCCAGGACTTGCTGTGTAAGGAAAAGCGAGTACAAATGTCTCACTTACGTTTGTTCTAAATAATTATTTTGGTTACTGATGTGGTTGGGTACTGCACATGTCTTCCATCCATCCATCCATTATCCAAACTGCTTATCCTGCTCTGAGGGTCGTAGGGATGCCAGAGCCTATCCCAGCAGTCACTGGGAGCCCTGTGAGGGCCTGGCGGCCTGTCCAGGGTGTCTCCCCGCCTGCCGTCCAATGACTGCAAAGTTCTTCCATTTGAGGCACACTGGGGCAAAACACACACACACAAAAAAAGAAGAAAAAAACCTCAGAAAGGTTAAGTCAACACTCAAAGACCTACACTCCCATTTAATACATTTCCTAAGCTGCCTTAATTAACCACACAAAGCCTTGCTGGTTTTTCATAAGATGGTGGGGAGACATGAGGGTGGTGTGTGGAGGGGGGGGGGGGTTGACGATGAAATGGTAATAAGGGCAAGCAGTCGTGGAGATGGAGGGAGACTCCTGAGCCAAGCAGAGGATGAGAGATGGGCGCCTACCTGAAGGTGTGCAATCTCATTAAAGACAGATTGGTATATGGCAATGAATCCTCAGTACTTGTGATCCGGAATTATTACAGACACACACACACACAGGCACACACACTCAAACACACAAGCTTCATGTGGTGCATTATCTACTGCTAAATTATCCAAAATAGAAAGAAAAGTAATAAATTTTGTAATGAGAGTGATGAAGTGATGGATATGGTCACAGTGATGGCCGGGTAAAACTAAAACAAATACCTCCGGGCTGGTGAATAATATCGGTGGTCGGAGGGTGTCATTAAAGCTTTATCAAACAGAAGGAAAGGATGGGGGGAATATGATATCGTGACAACTGCTTCAATAAATAAATCTGGTTTGGAGAAGAATGGAGGAGTAATCATGTTTGAGGACATTGTCAGTTTGATCACCGTGTTAAGTGGTTTCATTATTTGTCTCTAACTCAGTATCTTTTCAGTTTGGGGGACAATACGTTATTTTGATTGTGTGTATAGTAGCGATTCAGGGGGCAGCCGGGAACCGCAGCAGCCGGGACGTGAACCCGGGTCACTGCGCTAACCAGTCAACTAAAGGGTCTGACCCGTTAGCTAACAGGCTAGCGAGTCTAGTCATGCGTGGTCGTTACACTACCCCCCTCCTTCGGGAAGTGCGTCCCCGCCCTTCAGCATACCAGCTCCCTCACGCCTCTGGGCGCACATGCTTCCGATGGCCTCAAGGTCTCACCATCCCACTTCTGACACCAATATAGCAAATTTGGGGGGGGGGTGTACCTGTGTTGGGGACTCTTGTTATGCCCCTGTCACAGTGTAACAACCACAGATGACTAGAATCACTAGCCCTTGGCTAACAGGTTGGACTCTTTAGTAGACTAGTTAACATAGTCGCCCGCAGTGCAAGCGATCCAGGTTCGCTTCCCGACCGTGAGGCCATCGGAAACATGTGTGCCCAGAGGTGTGAGGGAGCTGATATGCTGAAGTGTGGGAATGCGCTTCCCGAAGGGAGGGAGTAGTGTAACGACCACATATGACTAGACTCACTAGCTCTTGGCTAACGGGGTCGGACCCTTTAGTGGACTGGTTAGCGCAGTCGCCCATGGTGCGGGTGACCTGGGTTTGCATCTCAGCTACAGCGGATTCCTGGCTGTCCCCTGAATTCACTACTATATATATATATATCCTTTCAGATGAATGTTTCACTACTGAAACATGAATATGTATATCCATCGTACATGATTGGACATGCACAATTGCTGTTGCATTTGTACCCTCATTACTTTGATAGCTTGTAGTCAGATGTTTAACTCAAATAAACCCCAGGCATTTTGTGTTGTGAGTTGCATATTCCAGAGGCCTCTGGAGCTCCTGGGAAGAGAGCTGGAAAGAACGAGACAGAGGGGCCAACTCAAAGGGAAAGAAGAGAAAGAGAGACTGATACACAGAGACAGAGAGAGAGAGACGTGAGAGAGGTGTGTATGATTGTTTGTGTGTTTGTGTGCAGCTTGCTGGCAGAGTCCCCTGGAGGCTGCACTGTAAAGCTATCATCAGTGGTGGTGTCAGGGATTTGTAGCTTGTCACCGAGAGACAGAGCGAGCGCTGGCAGTGACTCTGGGAAATAACTGCTATGGAGAGAGCCCGTCTTGCTTGGCTTGTGAGTGTGTGTGAGTGAGTATGTGTTTGAGAGAGAGAGAGAGAGAGAGAGAGAGAGAGAGAGAGAGAGAGAGAGAGAGAGTGTGTAGAATATGTGTCTATTTTCTCCCAGGGGTGTCTGGCGGTGTGTGCATGGCGGGTTGATGGTGAATGTGTGTGTGTGTATGCATGCACATGCTTGCATGAGCTAAGGAGCCGTGAAGGTTCGGAGCATCCTCTTTTATCTCAGGGCCTTAGGCTCCGCGTCTGTGTGTGTTCTCGCTGGCAAGTTGTGCATACGTGTCTATGCTGGGTGTGTCAAAGCTCCTGTGGTAGCGTTGCGTGGGTCTGAGTCTCCTTGTGCGCTAACGTTCATGTTTGGACATGAATATGATCAAATATGTATTTTTGGTCCCCACAAATGGGGAGTCTGTTTGCCATGTGTAGGCTACCTCCCTTCTCGTGCGCCTATGTTTGTGTATGTGTGGTCTTTGCTGAGATGGATGCTGGCTTCAGACAAAACTTTCCCTTAAGGCGGAGGACCAGCAGTAGCAGAAATGCTGCCGTCAGATGAAAACCACGTACGGCGCTCTTCAGAAGTAAGGAAGAGAATGCCCGTTTTCTCATTGACGCTCATGTATTTTATTATACAGTGGCGTTTCAGCAAGTCTTGAAGGCCCTAATGGATCTAAAACTCAAAACTCCCAAACTCCAGTTACGAAGATTTCACCTGAAAGCGACAGCAAAAGCAATGGCCGCATTGCGGTTCTTCTCCAGGGCCCGCAAAGTACAGGGATGGTTCCTATTACTGTCACTCCAATTACCGACCACAGCACAGCCACCGCTGTCAGCACCGAAGAGGTCACGGTATACACTGGAATGGCAGCTTTTCTTACATGTATGGCCATACATGTAATATGGACATATTATAGCATGTACGTATATAGACATATATGTTTGTCTTCCGCTTCCGGTGTGGGAAGATGGCGGTGCAAATTCACGTTTTACAGCAGCCTCACCCAGCACCAGTGTGGGAAGGTGGCGGCGCGAATTCACGTTTGCGGCGGCCTCACCCAGTACCGTCCATGCAGTGTCTTTGTCCACCTCTGCATTTTAAGTTTGTGACTTCGTTTGATGGGTGGGAGAGCTGGTGCTGGATCGGCTGGGAGAGCTTGGTCTGCTGCGTCCCGTGGGCTCACGGACCATGGCCCTGCCCGGAGCTGCGCCCAAGGAGGAAACACTGAGGGCGGTCTAACAAGACGTGGAAGCGGGGCAGGCAAAGCTAACTGCTAGCCCATGCAGACCGGCAGCTCCGACAGCCTTCCTGGTGTTTGCTGTCTTGGACAGTGAAATTATTTATGTATTTACTTATTTTGACATGTTGGATATATTGCACGACTGTGGGACAAGAAGACAAAATAAATGTTCCTGATTGCTGATATTTTCACATATGCAGAAGAACGTGCTTAATGTGTATTAGACCTCTGAGATGACTTCAGCCAGAGCTCATCAGAGGCACCAGCCACCTATCATCATCAGGTAGCCATTGTCAACTCTTAATATCAAGGACCACAAAACCGAAGATGAGACACAGGTCACAACATTTTCTCTCAGTGTTACTTAACGTGAATTGTCCCCCAAGGAGAAGCTCCGAGGACCTCTTGTTTCATCCGAGTTTATGTACTTCAGTCTGCTCCAAGAGCAAATACTGTGAACTAACAGACATGAGCTGAAAACACTGGGATACCACACAATGGCCGGCTGCTTGGGATATTGTCTCTGCAGCCGTATCCGTGCTTGTATAAATAACCCGTACAAAAAAAAAATGCACATGAATCCATCCAGAAGTGGGGAATGTGATGAGAAGTGGTGAACGTATGGAGGAGCTCTCTGTGCGCCCTGGGCGGACTGCTCCTGCTGCGTTGCCTCTGCTTGCTGCACCACAGCGAGACGGAGCGAGGCCGAGGCCCATCTGGTCCTGGTTCAGCTTGGTTTACTGAATAGTAGTGCCAATACAAATAGCTGCGCTTGATGTTTGTTTGCATAAATTGTTTTGAAAGGCTTCACCCGGAGTTTTTGGGGTGGATTACGACAGAGAGGCGGGAGCCAACCGTAGTGCAGTAATCCTCATTGGGCTGACAGATAGATTTGCTCTTTAAAAAAAGAAAAAAAAATAGAGATTGTTTCAGTTTTCTATTCTGTTACTGGTAAAGAATTTGGGCTGTGAACTTTTTCGTGGGCAAATAGTGTGTGTGTGTGTGTGCAGTGAAAGGAGTGAAAAGGATGGAGGATGATGCACCGCTCTCTCTTCTCGCCGAGAATTATGGTGTCAGTTTCGGTAACATCAGTGCAGCCTATAACACATGCTTTAAGGTTCAATAGAAAGTTCAGAGCCCCTATGCAATGTAAGGAAAATGTTTCTCTCCCCTTAAAGTTCAGCCCTCACCCATCTACTTTGATTTTGGTCCCATAGGTCAAGGCAACACCAAAGGAAGGAAAATACAAGGTTATGTAGTGAGGTGAATTAGGCTTGTGTTACACAGACGAAAAAATGTAAGCAAAGATTTATCTTCCATTATCGCACGCACATATTTTTTGTGTTTTGACTTTCCACCGAGGTCTCGGGAGGGAAAAAAAGCACACAGCGACCAATTGGTAGTCACCATCATTTAGCTCCGGTTATGCTACACAACGGAGAAAATTGACCTGAAAGCTTTCATGTGCAGGTAAATGTGCCAGCCCAGTGCTAACTGGTACCAGACAGATTTCTGTGTAAGCTCGGGAGCTCCGGCCAAAGCCCCCTATAGGATGGAAATAGCAGTTTTACCAATGGCGGTTCAGCCGTCTGGGGCCCTCTGTTATTCATTTGCTGCCCAGGCGATGGAGGTCCCTCAATGGTTGGATCCCAACTGGATCCAGATGGGACTAAAGATATTTCTTCTGCAACGTTTGTCTTTGTTTCGAGCTCTTCTGTACAGCCATATTGTGTCAGGACCTTTTGATGCTTTATTTCCTCGTCTTTTGGACAAAAGGAAAAAAACCTTACATCTCTGCTCTTTCCCTTATGCACTAATAGGCTTGTTCTTTACCCATTCAGGGGCTCGACAAGATCACCACTAAAGTGTGAGCCGATGTGACGGGACCACATCTGGGCTTTATATCAAAGCTGTGTTCTGTGGGGAAAACTAATCATAAGCTGTAAGGCTCCCCCGGTACAATGGCAAAGTTTGAGTGTTTCTTTTTTTTATTTTATTTCTAATGAACCATTTCATTGCCTCCATCAGTCATCAAAAACCTCATGCTCGCCGCTCCTCAAATAGAAGCAGTGATTTCTTTCCACGATCATGCACCCATTTGGTGATTATGTCTCAAGTGTGTCGATGTTGAGGTTCGCAGTGAGAAATGTCCGGTTTTGTCTATTCCAAGATAAAAAAAAAAAAAAAGTGGGCACGGCTGCTCTCTAATAAACTCCAGATATAGTATCACCCTTCCTTTTCTCAGCATGACCTTATGCGTTTTCCCCTCCAACGTCTCTTCTGCACTCACTCACACACACACACACACACACACACACACACACACACACACACACACACACACACACACACACACACACACACACACACACACAGTTCTTTTATTTCCCCTTCATTTTCATTTTCTTTATTTTTCGGATCACATGCTGATGTGTGTTGACACCTGGGCCTGACCAAAGTTATTTTCCTATCCTGTCGTCTGTTTCATTTCACTTTTTTCCCTATCCTGTCGACCCTTTCGTTCACTTTTGTGGAAAAAAAACCCCAAAAAACAAGAAGAAAAAAAGCAACAAAAAAAAAAGCAGATGTTGCTTGATAAAAGGTCCTGTTAAATGTAGAAAAGGTGAAATTATATACCACTGATTGCTTGTTAATGTAAATAAACTCCAAAAATGGCTGCTGAGTGAATCCTGGTCCTGGCCTCGTGGCCAATACATCATCAGATTTCTTTTTTTTTTTTTTTAAGAAACACTCCTGTTCCTGCTCTGGTTTGTTAAGGCTAATTTGTGATTTGCAGATTGTCAAGCTTACTTTGGAAAGAGCCAAGAAGCTGGATCGAATCTCAAAAAGGCCCCCCGCTTTTTCAGTAAGTTATCTGCCCCTAAATAAGAAGGCGGTACCCTTGAAACGCGAAGAGCTTGTTTTTTAACTCCCCCCCGGGCCCGGCTCAAGCTGTTTTCCATTTTCAAGGGGAGATATCTAGCTCACAGAAATGCTGTTTGTTTACGTCAAGGATATTCATTCAGAAAAGGATAAGAGGTAAAATATGGAGAGCAAACCATTGCATGGGGTTGGCCGGGCAGGGGGGCGACATTCCATTCAAATGCAGGGTGAATGAGGGTCCTTCAACAAGTGTCATGTTTACATTGCTTGTGGGAAAACAAATTGACACAGGCTCAGTCTGAGGGGGCTGTAAAACAGCTCTTTGGTGGGGAGCATGGCCTTACTTCCAAGCATCAAGCCCTGCAGTGTCAACTTGAGGTGTAAAGAGTAAACATACAACCTTACCTCGAGGCTACCGAGGGGAAAACACACACGGGGATTCAAACACTTTGACAGACAGACACAGACAGATTGACAGAGTAGATCTCTGACAGACTAGAGCAACAATTTTTGGAGTTGCAAAATGATGTCTATCATAATCTTTAAGTTTTTTTCCCCCCAAAAAAACAAAGCAAGTGCAAATAACGCACGATAAAATAATTCCGCCTTCAGAGTTGAAACGTCTCTCAGCTGTGCACCGCAACTACGATGACTCATTTCCTCAAGTTTTTGGGCAATTAGCTGACGCTCTTATCCCGAAGGATCCACAATTTATGCCAAAAATGACCAATTAACCAGTGCTAAGGAGTGCAAGGGTTAGAGCAATACTTCCTTGACAAGATCCCTGTGAGAGACACGCTAGGAACAAGAAAACAGAAAGAGAGGAAAGGACGTGAAATAAGAGTGATGATGATAAACCCATCTCTGGGGCTCGTTCTCAGTTAGTGGAGACAGAGAGCAGCTGTTAATATGATGGGCTGTGTTTTTGCACATGTTCCCCTTTGTGTTCCATCAGATCTAACCACGGGCCTTTTACCAGACTCAGATTGATGCTCCTGTTAGCTTCAGTCACTTTGTCTCTGTCTTTCTCATTGCTGGTGCAGCTGGGTGTCTGGTGAGTGAGTATGTGTGCATTTTGTGTGTGTGTGTGTGTGTGTGTGTGTGTGTGTGTGTGTGTGTGTGTGTGTGTGTGTGTGTGTGTGCAAGAGCACATCTGTGTGTACATATATGTATTAACGTATGCAAGTCTGCAAGTATTGTGGGTGTCTGTCTATTTGTGCGCCTGTCTGTTTGTTTGTGTGTGTGTGTGTGTGTGTATGCAGCCACTATGTGATTGCATGCAACTGCAGATAGTCAGGATGTATATGATTGACCTGTGCCAATGGGACTCCAAGTACAGTTTGGAGAGTGGTAGGACTGTGCGGTCCTCTAATCTGCTCACTTAGCCCTGGCTTTGGGGCTCGCTACGCTCCACTTCAACTGAGGCTCCCTCATCGCCAACTGCTGGCATTAAACTCATAGCTGGGAGTCTCGCTGTACTCATACACACTGGTCTCTTAACCTCTCTGTCTCTTTCTCACTCTCTCTCTTTAAATTCAATTCAATTCAGTTCAATTCAAGTGGCTTTATTGGCATGACTGCATACAAAACAACATTGCCAAAGCATATTAACACAAACTATACAATCATAATAAACAACCCAGCCACTGGGGATGTACAAGCCAGTACATTCTTAGTGCCGGTTCTAAGCTTGGATAAATGGGGAGGGTTGGATCAGGAAGAGCATCCGGCATAAAACCTTTGCCAAATTAAATATGTGGATCATAAATCAGATTTCCATACCGGATCGGTGGAGGCCTGGCTTACCAATTGCCGCCACCGGTACTGTTGGCCAGCAGGGTGCCGGTGGAAACTATGCTACTGTTGGGCGAAGGAGAAGGAGAGGGGGAAGGCATGCCCAGAGGCAGTGGGAGAGAAGGAAGGGTAGGAGTGTGGAGGTGAGTGTCGGAACTTTGAATGTTGGCACTATGACTGGTAAAGGGAGAGAGCTGGTTGATATGATGGAGAGAAGGAAGGTAGATCTACTGTGTGTGCAAGAGACCAGGTGGAAGGGCAGTAAGGCTGGGAGCATCGGAGATGGGTTCAAACTCTTCTATTATGGTGTGTTGGGAGGAGAAATGGGGTAGGGGTAACTCTGAAGGGAAAGTATGTCAAGAATGTGTTGGAGGTGAAGACAGTGTCGGACAGAGTGATGAGCATGAAGCTGGAAATCGAAGGTGTATTGATGAATGTAATCAGCACATACACCCTGCAAGCTGGATGTGAGATGGAAGAGACAGAATAATTCTGGAGTGAGTTGGATGAAGTGGTGGAGTGTACCGAAGGAAGCGAGAGTGGTGATTGGGGCGGACTTCAATGGGCATGTTGGTGAAGGGAATGGAGGTGATGAGTAGGTGATGGGTAGGCTTGGTGTCGAGGAGGGGAATGTTGGACAACAGATGTTGGTGGATTTTGCAAAAAGGATGGAATGACTGTGATGAATTCATATTTTAAGAAGAGAACGAAAAAGAAAGGCACTTTATTTTGTCATTGTAGAGTTGTTTGGTTATAATTAAATTTGTTCTTGCATTTAACCCATCCTATTATATAGGAGCAGTGGGCAGCTGCAGCACCCAGGGACCAACTCCAGTTCTTCTTTCCATTGCCTTGATCAGGGGAGTATTATCCCTAACATGCATGTCTTTTGATGGTGGGAGGAAACCTCAGCATCCAGAGGAAACCCATGCAGACATGGGGAGAACATTTAAACTCCACACAGAAAGGACCTGGGATGGCCTGGGGTTCGAACCGAGGACCTTTTTACAGTGAGGAAACAGTGCTAACCACTGGGTCACCGTTGAGAGAGGGAGGAACACAGGATGACTTATAAGAGTGGAGAAAGGTGCACACAGGTGGACTATATCTTATGCAGGAGGTGCAATCTGAAAGAGACTGGAGACTGCAAAGTGGTGACAGGGGAGGATGCAACTAGGTAGCATCGGATGGTGGTCTGTAGGATGACTTTGGAGATCAAGAAGAGGAAGAGAGTGAAAGCAAAGCACGGGATCAAATGGTGGAAGTTGAAAAGGAAGCGAAGAGTTGCCAGATGGCTGGGCAACTACTGCAGAGGCACAGGTAGGAAGGTACTTGGGTGTGTCATCTGGACAGCGGAAGGAAAACAAGGAGACTTGGTGGTGGAATGAGGAAGTACAGGCATTTATATGGAGGAAGAGGTTAGCGGAGAAGAAGTGGGATAGTCAGAGAGATGAAGATAAGTTGACAGGAGTACAAGGGGATATGGTTTAAGGTGAAGAGAGAGATGGCGAAGACAAAGGAAAAGGCATATGGCAAGTTGTATGAGAGGTTGGACACTAAGGAAGGAGAAAAGGATTTGTACCGACTGGCTAGAGAGACGGACTGAGCTGGGAAGGATGTGCAGCAGGTTAGGGTGATGAAGGATAGAAATAGAAATGTGCTGACAAGCATGGAGTGTGTTGAGAAGGTGGAAGGAGTACTTTGAGGGTCTGATGAATGAAGAAAATGAGAGAGAGAAGGTTGGATGATGTGGGGATAGTGAATCAGGAAATGTGGCGGATTAGCAAGGAGGAAGCGAGGGTAGCTGTGAAGGGGATTAAGAGTGGAAAAGTGGTTTGACCAGAAGACATACATGTGGAAGCATGGAGATGTTTAGGAGAGATGGCAGTGGAGCTTTTAACTAGATTGTTTAACACAATCTTGGAAAGTGAGAGGATGCCTGAAGAGTGGAGAAGAAGTTTACTGGTATCGATTTTCAAGAATAAGGGTGATGTGCAGAGCTGTAGTAACTACAGAGGTATAAAGCTGATCAGCCACAGCATGAAGTTATGGGAAAGAGCAGTAGCAACTTGGTTATAGAGGAGATGTGATGATTAGCGAGCAGCAGTATGCTGCGTATATGTACACAATACATATATGTGAATTAGAGGGAGGACAGTGGAATGGTGATGATGCAAGGAGTAGAGATGGTGAAGGTGGATGAGTTTAAATAATTGAGATAAACTGTTAAAAGTAACAGGGAGTGTGGAAGAGAGGTGAAGAAGAGAATACAGGCAGGGTGGAGTGCGTGGAGAAGATTGTCAGGAGTAGTTTGCAACAGAAGGGTACCAGCAAGAGTGAAAGGGAAGGTTTACAAGTTGGTATTGAGATCAGCTATGTTACATGGTTTGGAGACGTTGGCACTGATGAAAAGAAAGGAGGAAGAGCTGGAGGTGGCAGAGTTGACGATACTATGATTTTCATTGGGAGTGATGAAGATGGACAGGATTACAACTGAGTATATTAGAGGGACAGCTCAGGTTGGATGGTTTGGAGGCAAACCAAGAGAGGTGAGATTGAGATGGTTTGGCCATGTGTGGAGGAGAGATGCTGGGTATATTGGGAGAACGATGCTGAAGATTGAGCTGTCAGGCAAGAGAAAAAGAGGAAGGCCAAAGAGGAGGTTTGTGGATGTGATGAGGGATGACATGCAGGTGGTTGGCATGACAGAGTAAGATGCAGAGGACAGGAAGAGATAGAAATGGATGATCCGCTGTGGCGACCCCTATTGGGAGCAGAGAAAAGAAGATACAATCATGCAAAACATAAATAAACAAAATAAACAATAACAATACAAAACAGCATGGAGAACAATAGGGTCTATGGAGAGTAGGTAAGAGTGACATAAGATATGAACATACAAAAAGAATTATTAACTAATAAACATTAATTATTTGCCATGTGGACAGAGCTGCGGAACTCATGGTAGGCTGTTCCATATCTTGCCGTCAGTTTACAGCAGTCTTCGCTCTCTCTCAGTAGGGCCAGACATTTCTCTGATTCACCTAGAAAGAAAAACTCTGGGAATATGTTTTATTCTTGCAAAATATTGGTCTCTAAGACTTTGATATTAGTTTGATAGTGAGTGAGGAAGGGCAGCTTTGTCTCTACCAGAATGAGAAGCAGAATCAACTTTATTGGCCAAGTGTGCTTATGCACATGAGGAATTTGACTCCAGTACACAGCAGCTTCTAGCACTTGCAGACGTCACTCACACACACACACACACACACACACACACACACACAAAAAGATTTCAAAAAAAGAAAAAGAAAGAAATAGAACAGGGCATTGGAGGCAAGCATGTATGTATACACAACAGGGATGTCGCTACTGTACAAAGTTTTGTTATGGTTGGGTAATCAACAACCTATGCTCATATATTATACCATATCGCTTATTTTTATATTGCCCATACACTATACCATATACGATACCACGACTCCACAACCCATCATGCCCATATACAATGTTATATACTCCCACTATATTACCCTATATTAACTTATGTACCAGAAGAATACACTATATGTTCACCTACCATCCACCTCACAACTACATACTATACTATATCAACCACAACAATAACAGCAATAATTGCAACCAGTATACAGCAGTCGAATATGTATTTACAATTGTACATTTGTATTGCACAAACATTTGTATTACACGTCTGGTTTAAAGAGGCTGTGCACATCGTAGATATGTAGGTGAGACATCTTGACCAGAATGGGCTGCTTACAAAGTGTCATATTTACATAAGTGTCCATTATTGCACCATGCTGTTAAGTGTTCATGAGAGAGATGGTCTGTGGGAAAAAAACAAAACAAAAAACAAAACTGTTCCTATGTCTGGTGGGTTTGGAGCACATTGCTCTGTAGAGCTTGCCAGAGGATAGACATTCAAACAGACTGTGACCGGGGTGTGTGGGGTCTGTGCTGATTCTGCCAAGAGTAGTAATTTTAAATGAATGCTTTATATTGTTTTAAACCACAATAGTTGGTTTATACTTTGTTTGTTTTTCACATGGCTTGTGGCCCTGTACGTTTACTGAATGTTGTATTGGAATGTAACGTGCAATGCATCTTAGGATGCTTCATTTATTTATTTATTTATTCTATTATTTTAATATATGTGAATTTTTATCCTTCACCTGGTCCTTGCATGAGTCTGCATGCAAGGCCAGATGAGAGTGACAGTGTGCATCTCTTGCCCATGTACTGATCTGTCTATTTTCTCCGACATACTGATGATTGCCACTTATCTGTGAGCTTGTGTATGGTCTGGGTAGATTGTAAAACTGAATTGCCCTTCTGGGATAAATAAAGTTGTCTGAATCTGAATCTGATTCTGCCTGCCTGTTTTCAGGCTCAAGAGTTGTACAATTCCTGCAGGGTGAGCAGGGGAGTGCCAGTGTGTGTGTGTGTGTTTTTTTTTTGTGCCTCTGTCCTTAGTGTTCACTGCAGTCTGTTTCTATCAGGTTTTGTTGCTGCTCCGAACCACACCATGATGGATGTGCATAGGACAGACTCAATGACTGTGGTGTAGAACTGGCCCAACAGCTCCTGTGGCTGACCTCATTTTCTCAATTTCAGAAAGAACATCCTCTGTTGGGCCTTTTTGAGAATGGAGTTGATGTTGGTCTCTCACTTCAGGTCTTTGGAAATGGTAGTTCCCTGAAACTTGAGGGTCTCCTTGGTTGACACAGGGCTGTTGGATATTGTGAGGGGGAGCAGTGCTGAGAGGTGTTTCCTTAAGTCCACTGTCATCTCCAGAGTCTTGAACATGTTTGTCTCCAAGTTTTGCTGACTACACCAGAGCACCAGCTGCTCAACCTCCGCCAATATGCAGACTTGTCAGCATCCTGGATGAGTCCGATGATCATCTGCAAACTTCAGTAGTTTAACAGCTGGGTCCTTGGAGGTGCAGTCGTTGGTGTAGAGAGAGAAGAGCAGTGAGGAGAGGACATAGTATCCCTAGGGGGCACCAGTGCTGACTGTCCGTATACCAGAAGTGACTTCCCTCAACCTCACCTGCTGTTTCCTGCCTGTCAGGAGACACTGGTGATCCCTGACAGATGGCGGGGGGATACAATGACCTGGGAGAGTTTAGAGGAGAGGATTTCTGGAATGATGGTGTTGAACACCGAGCTGAAGTCCACAAACAGGATCCTTCCATATGTTGCTGGGCAGTCAAAGTGTTGCAGGATGTAATGCAGTCCCATGTTGACTGCATCATCCACTGACCTGTTTGCCCGGTAGGCAAACTGTAGGGCATTCAGCAGGTGTCCTGTGATGTTCCTCTCATGGGGCAACACCAGTCGTTTGAAGGTCTTCATGACCACAGATGTCAGAGCGACGGGCCTGTAGTCATTCAGTCCTGTGATGGAGGGTTTCTTTGGGACCAAGATGATGGTGGAGTGTTTGAAGCAGGAGGGGACTACACAAAGCTCCAGGGAGCTTTTGAAGATCTGCGTGAGGATTGGAACCAGTTGGTCAGCACATGCTTTAAGACAGGATGGGGAGACACTGTCTAGACCCGGTGCTTTCCTGGTATTCTGTCTCCAGAAAAGCCAGCTCAAATCCTCTACATGTATCTTAAGTGCAGCCTGAATATTGGGGGGAGAGTGTGGGGGGGTGCCAGAGGTGTGATGGGGTCTGTTGTTGTTGGGCTGGAGTGGATGGAGGTGTGAATTTTGATTTTTTTTTTTTGGACATATTCATGATGCAAACATCAAGTTGTCTCTACTGTTCCCTGGTCACAGTAAGAACACAACCTCTCCTTAGCCAGGTCTGTCTGTGCCAGCCTACTTCCACTGCCAGGTTGTGTTTTCTTAGTCTGTAATCTGTAATTAGCCAGTGTTCCCCTCAGTTTTGTATCACACTCTTTGGTCAAGTAAGCTGCTACAGTATTTAGGACTACATATTTTTCCATTTTGTTCTGCGATTTTATTAGTTCTGCCCAGAAATCTCTACTTTTCTTTCATCATAATTTAGTTGGGTCTAATTTTGTGAGTGCATGTGTCCTGAAGATGAGGTGGTCTTGGTATAATGAGCTGAGTGGTTGATGGTTTGCCCAGCCTCGGGACAAGTAGGCAGAGGGGACTCCTTTGTGGGTGTCACTCCTGGCAGCATAGGGCTTTGTAGGAAAAAGGATGGTGGGTTACTTGTTTTAATAGGATTCCAGAAATTTAGGGCTCATTTTTTAATATTTAACAGTGGAGAATATTGACCTAATTCAGCTCTGCATGCAGAGTTGATAGCTCTCCTCTTCACCTGGAGAATACTTTTACAGTACTCTCCGCATGCAGGATTTCAATGGGATGTTTGTCCCATTTTGTCCAGTCTTGTTGAGTTTGTGTACCCTACACCTCGCTGCCATATAATGCAATGGGTTTGATAATCAATTTGAATAGTTTGAGCCAGGTTCCGATTGATAGTTCAGTGTTTATTGATGTCTTGATGATATAGAAATCTCTAGAACGCTCCTTTTGCCTTGTCTTTTAGTTCATTCACGGTTCACCAAGCAAAAATGTGCTTTCTTTGAGATTTTTAGTCCTAAATATTTATAATAATGTTTTTTCCAATAAGTTTGTTTTCAATTGTGAAACTGGTATTCTTACTCTGTAGTCTGGAACTTTTCAGAAAACATAACACTTTGGTTTTGGTTTGGTAGCCTGTCAGGGCCCAGGTTTGACAGTATTTTTTCCAATTCTGATACATGTTGCTGTAACCCCTCTTTTGTGGGGGACACCAAGACCAGGTCACCAGCAGAAAGGACACACTTTATTTCAGTGTCTTGTAATTTCAGTCCAGGTACAACGGAATTCTCTATTTGTTTTGCTAATTAATTTATATCTATCTATCTATCTATCTATCTATCTATCTATCTATCTATCTATCTATCTATCTATCTATCTATCTATCTATATATATATATATATGTGTGTAGCGTTTTTTCCCCAGAAACCATCAATGGTGTTGATACAAGTGCTCAAGTCCATCATGTCACAGGAGCCTGGAGCTCCAGTGAGGGCTTCAGCATAGCTTCTCTTCGTGTAGTTGCGGTCTGTGCAGCTGTGATGGTATTGCTGAGCTGAGGTCTTGCTGCCATGTTTGTGATGGTCCTGTTGTGTCCACGGTGGCACTTCTGGGAGGGGGGTAAGGTGAGGTGGGCATGGACGTGGGGGTAAAAATGGGGGTCCATGGCGGGGTGGGCATGGCAGTGGTAGTCGGCGGTTGGGTGGGGACGGGGGTCTGGGGGTCAGATGGAGGAAGATATTCAGGAGTTCCTTGTCGGTGCTCTAAGGACTCTCTAATTCCTTGTCCTTCTGTTTTGGTGATCCAGTGTGGGGATGTGTCCCAGAGCAGCATCTTGCAGTGTTCATGTGAAGGCAGGAATGTTTTCTTTTTTGAGGTGTACTTGGTCATAAAGGTTGTTGACATCGAGGGTTGTGTAATGGACCAGATATACATTGGGTCTAAGGGCACAATGTCGCAATCTCAGATGTTGATTCCTAATATTGTTTTAGAATGGAATTCTTTTTGTGGCAGCAGGGTGGACATGACAATCTTTTGTCAAAAACGTTGTCTTTGCCAAAACATTATCAAGATGGCGCCGAAGACACTAGCCTCGGTTCTGCACTCCTTTTTCTGTTTTTGTTTATTTATTTAGTTTCCAGTGCCCTCTCACTGATCATATACAGCAGGAAAAACCTTTAAGCCTCCAAATGTCCACTGGACAAACTGAACATAGTTTTTACCGACTTCAATTGAATATTTAAAAAAAAAAGTCTTGCCGAGGTCTTGATCAGTACAGCCCTATGCAGACTACGATGAAGACGTCGAAAGGGTAAGTGAGCTGCAGCACTCGTTAAACTGCGACAGCGGGGATTTAGAACTGCACTCCTGTCAAGCTACCTGGTAAATGTCCACTCTCTGGCCAAAAAGATGGATCAACTACTACTCCAGATCTGCTGCTGTATCTCATTGAAACCTGGCTTAGTGAGCATATATTGGACAGTAAACTTCATCTGCCGCAGTTCCAACTCCTCCGGGCGGACCGCCAGGCAAAGCTATCGGGGAACAAAACGGGGGTGGCGGCATATGCTTCTACATAAACGAAGGTTGGTGTACGGATGTCACAGTGTTGAAGAAATCATGCAGCCCTCACTTAGAGACCTTTTCCATTGACTATAAACCATTCTTTTCACCGTGGATATTTTCATCATTTATTCTGGTCAGTGTCTATGTCCCACCCCAGGCCTGTGTTAAAGAGGCGTTAAAACACCTGGCTGATCAAGTTACAAACATGAAGCACAAATATCCAGACTCCCTACTTATTATCCTTGGTGATTTTAACAGAGCAAACCTCGGCCACAAACTGCCAAAATACAGACAGCATGTTAAATGTCCCCCTAGGAACAAAAACACTCTGGATCATTGCTACACAATATCAAAGGATGCCTATCCCTCTGTCCCCCATGCAGCCCTGGGCCTCTCTGATCACTGTTTTGGTTCTTCTTATCCCAACCTATAGGCAGAAACTAAAATCTGCAAAGCCTGGGGTTAAAACTGAGGAAATGGACCAATGAGTCCAAACTGGAGCTCCACAGCGTGCCTCGACTGCACTGACTGGAGTGTTTTTGAGGCTGCATCTACAGATCTGGACGAACTTACTGACACTGTGACATCTTACATCAACTTTTCTAAGGACATGTGTGTGCCCACCAAAACTTTCTGTACCTTCAACAACAATAAGCCCTGGTTCACAACAAAACTCTGGCAGCTTCGTCAGGCCAAACAGGAAGCCTACAGGAGTGTAGATAGGATCTGGTATGACAAAGCCAGAAATACACTCACAAGGGAGATCAGAGAGGCAAAAAGGTGCTACTCTGAAAAGTTCTGCCAACAACCCATCATCAGTCTGGAGTGGATTGAAAGACATTATTAACTACAGGAGACCATCCCCCCCACACTGCTGGGAATCATCCTTTGGCTGATGACCTAAATGGGTTTTACTGCAGGTTTGAAAAACAAACTTTCCCACCCCTCACCCTCTCTGGCCACAACACACAACCAACTGCACCCCCTGCTGGCCCCTCTCCCCTACCCACCAAGGATCTGTGATGAAGACATGTGCCAGCTCTTCCAGAGACAGACGAAGGAAGGCACTGGGCCCGGATGGCTTGTCACCCTCCTGTCTTAAAGTCTGTGCTGACCAGCTGGCCCCCATTTTCACACTGATCTTCAACAGATCACTGCAGCTGTGTGAAGTCCCCTCCTGCTTCAAGAGCTCCACTCTCATCCTGGTCCCAAAGAAACCCCATATCACAGGATTAAATGACTGCAGGCCCATTGCCCTAATGTCTGCGGTCATGAAATCTTTCGAGAGACTGGTGTTGGCCCACCTGAAGGAAATCATAGGCCTCCTACTCAATCCCCTGCAGTTTGCCTACCGAGCAAAAAGGTCAGTGGAGGATGCAGTCAACATGGGATTGCACTATTGCACCTCAGGTGACCCATCTGTTAAACTCCTGAAGTTTGCAGATGACACAACCATCATTGGCCTTAACCAGGATGATGAATCTGCATATAGACGGGAGGTTGATCAGCTGGCCCTCTGGTGTGGCCATAATAATCTGGAGCTGAACACACTCAAAACAGTGGAGATGACAGTGGACTTCAGGAGGATTCCCCCAACACCCCCCCCCACCATACTCAACAGCACGGTGTCTACAGTGAATACCTACAGATTTATGGGTTCCACAATCTCCCAGGACCTAAGGTGGGCTTCAAACATAGATACAATCATCAAAAAGGCCCAGCAGAGGATGTAATTTCTCCACCAGCTCAATAAATTCAACCTGCCTCAGGAACTGCTGATTCAGTTCTACACTGCAATAATCCAGTCTGTCCTCTGCACATCCATCACTTTCTGGTTTGGCTCAGCCACCAAACAGGACAGGGACAGACTACAATGGACAATAAAATCTGCAGAGAAAATCATTGGTGCCAACCTGCCCTCCATTCAGGACTTATACACCTCCAGACTTAGGAAAGGGGCAGGCTACATCACTGCAAACCCATCACACCCTGGTCACAACCTGTTCCAACTCCTTCCTCTGGTAGGTGCTACAGAGCACTGTAACCCAAAATAGCCAGATATAAAAGCAGTTTCTTTCCGCGGGCTGTCATTCAAATGAAAGCTTAACACTGTCAAATAAATCCAACCATTTTGTATATACTGTACTGTACATTGTACGGATACTGGTACACTCTGTCATGTCCATCTAACTCAGGCATGTATGTAAGTAATCTGCTAACATCTATTTCAGCATCTCTGATATACTCTCTGAACCACTAAACTTTATTTCCTCTTATTTTGCCTGTATAAGTCAACCCTTGTGTATATATCTGAAGATTGTTGTGTTGTAGTGTTGTTATTCTATGTTACTAAGTACACTGAGAGAGCCACAAAACTGGAGTCAAATTCCATGTGTGCGCAAACCTACACGGCCAATAAACATGATTCTGATTTGTTCTGGGAAAAGTGTTGCTGGCCTTGTTGATCACTGCTTTTAGTGATGTTGCAACCCGTTCCAGCTGAGCTCTCAGATTGTTGGTGCCTGTATGGATTATGATGTGGCTCAGGCTGCCAAGATGTTCCTCAGATAACAGGTCAAGAGCTTTGTTAGTAGTGGGGCATCGTATTTTGGTTACGCTGTGGTTTGGAAACAGTATTTTTCATCCAAGAATTTCCCATTAGAGTCCATAAGAAGAACAATATGTTATGCGGAGTTTATGTTGTATGATGGGAAATGATGATTGCTCTGATTGTTGTTGTTGCTCACAGGTAAGACAGATGTTTGTCTGCTGTTCTGGTGGTTGTTGCAAGTCAGGAGAAGCAGCCAGTGGGCTGGTGAGGATTTGCAGTTTGGGGTGGGGGGATGTGGACTTGGGTTAGTAGGAAGTTGCAGCTGCTCACTGAGACTTTCAATTGTCACCTCTCTTTCTCAGCTTCTCAGCCAGTAAATATATGTCTTTCTTGTTGTTAGTTCTCTCTTGCTGCATTCCTCTTTGGAGTTCTGTTAGTGTAGCTAACTTTCCCTGCATGTGTCTCTGTCATGCTGAAGTTCTTTTAGCTGGGCCTGGGTGTGTTCATATTGTGTCCTCATTGTTGACATTTGCTGATGGATGGCTTTGTTCCATTCTCTAAGAGCGTATGTCTGGAGGGAGACATCCTGAAGTTGCACTAGTTCACTTTCCATATTTGCAAGCTTATCTCTCATTTCATTCATGGTGGTATATATGAGAGGGGGGATATTGCTGGTCAGTTCGCCCTCCTTGCCGCTCCATTCCTCCTTTGCCAGGCTGCTGTGTGTTGGTGGTGGGGGGTTAGCTGAAGTTGTCTGTGGGGGGTCCAGAAAGAGAGTGACAGCAGGGCAAGATTTCTCTCTCTATGCTCCTGATAGTATTTTGAGGGTTTGAAATTCAATTTGGAAGTTCTTTAAGTTGCCTTGTACCATAATTTTCCTAGTTTTGTAAATGTTGATGGTTGTCATCACTGTATCTTGTTCCCCACTCTCTTTTAGTTATAGTTTCCACCCATTACAGATGCCTTTTCTTTCAGCAGAGGGGTGGTGGAGAATGATGGCACTTTGCCATGCACTAGGGTATTCAGAGTAGAATAATAGGTTGCTGACTTCTCAATTTTTATAAAGATCAGCAAACAGTCTCAAGTTTTTCTTCCAGCAGCTTCTGTTTAAACTCTCTTCTTTGAGTCTCTCTCTTTCTCTCTCAAACACACACACACATGCACACAAATACATACTATACACTCTTATTCTCTCTCTCTCTCTCTCTCTCTCTCTCTCTCTCTCTCTCTCTCTCTCTCTCTCTCTCTCTCTCTCTCTCTCTCTCTCTCTCTCTCTCTCTCTCTCTCTCTCTCTCTCTCTCTCTCTCTCTCTCTCAAACACCCCCCCCACACACACATACAGAACATCATGCATCATCGGTGGTTACTCGGGGTTGAGTTTGATTGTCCTCCTTCTGGGTCCTTATGGATCTTCAGGTGGGCGTAGAGGCCAATCCTGGAGCCACATATTTTGGGGCAATGTGGGCAGGGGTGTGAAGGAGTGGTTGAGGATGTGGTTTGGGCCTCATTCCTTTCTGAGTCTGTGCTTGTTTTCAGCAGCATGGTGGAGGTCAGGGTTGTAGTGCACAGCACCCTCATGGACAGCCAGTCTCCATGCCTCCCTGTTTTTTGCTGCTTGTTCCCATGTGTTAAGGTCAATGCCAAACCTTTTGATGTGGGCCTTGATGTTATCTTTATATCATTTCTTTTATCTTCCTGGGGCACAGTGTCCTGTCACGAGCTGAGAGTAAAGGACTTGGTTCAGGAGGCGAAAGTTAAACATGCGGAGGACATGGCTAGTCCATCTTAGCTGATGTGCGATTGTGGCAGTTATAGTAGACATGTTGGCCTCCTTGAGGATGCTGAAGTTGGTGCACTTATCCTCCCAGCTGATCTTAAGGATCTTCCTGAGGCATCGCTGCTGGTATGCCTCAGGTGCCTACAGGTACCAGCTATATGTGGTCCAAGTTTCTGACCCCATACAGTGGGCAGCACTACCGTTTTGTTCACCAGAATTTTTGTTCTGGCCTGAAGGTCACGGTTTTCAAAAACCCTTTTTCTCACTCTTGAGAAGGCCCAGCTGGCACAACTGAGATGATGGTGTATCTTGATGTCAATGTTAGCTTTGGAGGAGAGAAAGTTGCCAAGATAGGAAATTGTTCCACGTTTTTGAGTCTGTTGTCTACAGAGATGGATGGGGTCAGAGCAGGCATATTTCTGTTGGGTGGGGGTTGATAGAGGATATGGGTATTTTTTTTTCTTAAAACAGTTATGTTATATATGTTATGTTATATGGCCAGGTCAAGTATGCTCTTTAGTTCTTCTATGAGGGACACTAAGGCATTGTAATCGGCGTACTGCAGCTCAATGATGGATGTGGTTGTGGTTTTACTTCTAGCCCTGAATCTGTTAATGTTCAGACGATTTCCATCAATTCTGTACATGATTTCAACTCCCTGAGGCAGTTTGGGACCTGTGAGGTGGAGGATGGTGGCAGTGAAGACAGAAAACAGGGTTAGGACAATGACACAGCTTTGTTTAACTCGTATGTGAACCTTGAGGGACTCTGTCTCTTCTCCATAACTGCCGAGTACTGTAGTTGACATATTGTCATGTAGTAGTTGTAGTGCTAAGATATATTTGTTAGGGCAGCCTATTTTTGACAGAAGTAGCCAGAGGGCCTGGCAGTTTACGGAATCAATGGCTGTGGTTAAGTCTATAAAGGCCATGTCCAATGGTCGATTCAGTTCATGGGCTTTTTTTTTGTTTGTTTGGAGTTGGTGAGTGATAAAAATCATGCCCATGGTGCCTCTGTTAGGATGAAAAACAGTCTAGGGTTCTGGCAGAATTTCCTCTGATATTGGGAGGAGTCTGTTGGCCAAGACCCTAGCCAGAGCTTTCCCTGTGGTGGACAGGAGGGAAATGACATGGTATTTTCTACACTCAGCTTTGTCCCCTTTCTTAAAGATAGACAATGAGTGCATCCCTAAGTTGTGCAGGGATTTCCTCTTTTCCACACATTTTAAGTAGCAGGACATGGATATGTCTGAGGAGTGTAAGTCCACCTGCCCTCAGTACTTCTGCTGGTATTCCATAAGGACCAGCAGCCTTGTTGATTTTCATATTCCTGATGGCATCCTGGAGTTTTCTTAGACTAGGTGGTGCTGCCATGTCCTCCTCTTTGGGTTGTTGAAGGAGTTGTTGGAGAGCATCCATTTCAGGGCTAGAGTCCCAGTTTAAAAGGTCCTGGTAGTGATCTTTCCATCTGTCTTTGATTGACTCATTGTCCGTTAGCAGTGTGCACCCATCTTTGGAGCAAAGGGGGCTTAGACAGTAGTGGCTTGGACTGTATATTACTTTAGCAGTGTAAAAGAAGCCTCTGGTATTCCCAGAGTCTGCAAGGTCTTTGATCTCAAGGGCCTTCTTCATCCACCACTTGTTGTTCAAATCGCTGACCTGGCTTTGGATGACTAACTTTGCTCTTGCATGGGCAGCTCATTTATTTTGACAGTTGATGTCATTATACCAGATAGAAAAGGCTTGCCTCTTGATGTTGATTAACAGTTGGATTTGCAGGTCTTTCTCATCACACCAGTCTTGGTGTTCTTCATCATATATCCAAGAGTGGTTTTACAGGTGCCAGTGATTGCAGTCCTGAGCATATCCCAAGTGGCTTTCAATATCATCTGGATACTGCTTGGGCATTGATGTACTGGACATGGACTGGAACTGTTGACAAGAGGAGGTATCAGTCAGTCGCTTGAGGTTGAGCTTTGTGTGGCTCTGCTTTTTCTACACCCTTCTTTTCTGGTGAAGATGGATGGACAGGGAGGAGCGGATAAGGTGGTGGTAAGTCCAGCAGTCATCTGCACTGATCCTCACTCTGGTTTTAAGTACCTCTCGTTGGTCTCTTTGACAAACGATAATGTAGACAATGAGGTGCCAAATGTTAGAACGAGAGTGCCTCCAGGTTGTTTTAAATTTGTTCTTCTGGCGGAAAAGTGTGTTGGCGATGGTTAGCCTATGTTCTGAGCATGTTGTTAACAGCAGGATGACATTGGAGTTTGTGTTTCCAACTCTTTTCTTGCCAATTATGCCTTTCCACTTGTTAAAATTTCATCCCACTCTGGCATTGAAATCTCCAAATAGGATTAGCTTGTCCTGCTTTGGGAACTTTGGTGAGAATATTACCCAGGCCGGCATAGAATGTTTACTTTATTCATCTTGTGAGTCAAGTGTTAGAGTGTATGCAGTGAAGACAGTGATACTTTGGTTATTTACAAGCGCCAGTCATGTTATTCTCAGGTGTTCATTAATGCCAAGAGGAAGCTCAGCAAAGTGGCAAATGAGGCTGTTTTTGATGGCAAAACCACCACTGTGGATCCTCGGCTCATCAGCTGCGTTTCCTTTCCAGAAGAAAGTGTAACCACCTTTTCTACTCTTTCAGCTGCACTTGGTTGGCCAGTCGGGTTTCAGAGAGTCTGATAACATCAACCTGGAATCTCATCAGCTCTCGGGCGATGATGGCTGTACGTCATTCAGATCAATTGCTGGATTGATTGGGTTTGTATGTTCCAGGCTCCAAAATATACAAGTTTCTGTTTCTGACCACATGGTGGTGATCCCTCTGGATGTTGTGCTTGAGACAAGAAATATGAGGCAGACTTAAGTTTAGGCCACCTTTTTTAGCCCCCTCTCCAACTGGGGGTGGGCAGAGTGGATGCTAAATAGGGCTGCTAAGTCATGGGTACAGCAGCCACGAAGCCCCTTCGCCTCAGTCCCAGGACTTAGCGACTGATTATACACCCAGCACCTGTGTGCCAAGTCTGTCCTGTCCCATCACTTCTTCCTGATCACCACAGCGCTTTGACCCTGGATGTTTATGGGTTGATTCCCTTGTAGGAGGATGCCTGTGCATGACAGCCTTTTACATGGAGAGGCTGATGCCCCTGTAGCCACCACAAGGTCCTTGGCGGGGGGTGGCCTGAGTCCAATGGCATGCAGAACCAAGATGATTGGGGACCACCCTCTTTAGCAGCCTTCATCTGCCTTTACTGCCATTGTGACCTGGAGACATACTCTGCCATTTCCGCTGTTGAGATCTTTATGGGATCACGCTTCATCTGGAACCTCCTCCTTGACCTATCCACCTTGTGTGACCCTACCAGGAGCCAAGCTCCAGACGGCATAGCTCTTGGGATCATTAGTACACGCAAGCTTCACCACAGCAAGGTGGCGATCCAGCAGAATACACACACACACACACACACACACACACACACACACACACACACACACACACACACACTCATTCATTCTCTCATTTTCTCTCTCTCTGTCTTTGTTTCTCTTTTCCGTATAATCTGAAGGGTAGAGGGTTTTGCTGCACCCACAATGACACCAGTCTCTCTCTCGCTGCCTGTTTTTCTTTCTGTCTTTCTGTGTGTTCACTTAGTTTTGCTTGAAATCCATGAGTCCTAACAAAGGCAGTATGTTGACCAGTAGATCTCCTCATAAGTGATCAAAAGATATTTTTGACATGATCTCGAGGAAATTATTACGATATTGATATTTTCCTTTTACAACTTGCAATATCATGAGCATTTGTTTTGTATTATTTTATGTATGTGACCAAAAATTAAATGGGAACAAGAAAAAGTATTTTCATTTATTTGGACCACCATTTACCATTAGTTCTTTTTTTTATCCTCTCCCAGTGGAAAGTTGGTTTGAAATTCCTCTTTTATAAATCCTTTTTTTTAATTTCTTATGGTCAATAGCATGTTGCTGTGTTCCATGATTCATCTGAGTTCAAGGAATTACGTTTTCTCCCAGTTTCCCCCACAAACCCAATCGCCTGGTGAATTAATAAAAGGCAGCAGGATTCCATAAAAAGTAATGATTTTTCTTTCTTTCTTCCTCTTCTTCTTTTCATCTAAGCTCAGCTCTAAAATTATGAGCAGCCCGTTATTAGATATACTGACATGAATGCACAGTGAATATTTTACCTCCACAGACAGTCTTGACTGGCCGAACACTTCAAGCAGCGCAAACCCCAACTGTTTTTAATTCATCAAAGCAAGACTCTAATAAATAGACGAGTTAAACCTTAACGCCGACTGAATGAGAGAAGAAGAGGTAAACTTGACAGTTTTGGTGATGCACAGAACATTGATGTCTAAAGAGTCACTGCTACAATGGCTAATGGAGATGAAAACATACATACACAATGACCCTATATGCTCCAGTAGTTTTCATGAGAGTTTCCTGCAAATCTCATAGAGCTTATTATTATCAGTCACTTAAAGTCCACCCATCTGAGTGTATAAAGATGGCTCTTTTTCTTGCTGATGTCTTGTCAGTGTATTTCTTAAATCACACAACAACAGTAATAAACGGTAGAGGCACTGGAGATTTTAAAAGCTATCAATTCAGTTTTTGGGCTTCTTTGTTTTTCACTCTACCTTGTCAACCTCCAAAATGAACGCATAAACTGATTGTTTGGAAAGGCAAAAATGACTGCTAATTACATCCAAAAAAGGCCAGAAATAACATCTGCAAATTATGAGCCAAGATGCTCACTGACTAAACTGTGAAGGGGGTGGTCTATTCCCCTTGTAAACTGTCATGGTGGGTGAGTAGACTCGTAGAGATGGCCAGGGGTGGATTAAATTGATGGATTACGCTATATATTTGGTTTTTTGATATTTGGTAAACAAACAAAGTTACTTTTAACTGCCACATGATTATTATGCTATTAATTTAGTTAGGTATATAGTTTAGTTTATCTATTTATATGTCGGTATTTGTTAGTCATTTAAAGTGGAAAATATAGCCCTATATTATATATTTCATTTATATGCATTTTACAATTGATTGTAATATGTGTCTTTAACTATTCAGAGTTAGGTATGGAAAACTTATGCTTTCTCCTGACTTTCGATGAGGCGAAGTCCTCGACGACATCTCCCGGTGCGGAGGGTTTTGCAGTTGGTTGAGGCTGGCTTGTAGGCTTTGAAACAGTAGGCCCGAGAGAAACTTGTGTAAAGCCCCTCTCTATCGTTCTCTGTCTTTCTCTTCTTCTTCTTCTTTTTTTGCGCTTTGCTGCACCCAAAAACCATGGATTTAATATTTAAAGTAGAACTGGATACGGTGCCACCGCTCAGCCTCGCAGCCAATTTTTTTCCAGTGGTCACTTGCGGTATTGCAGCGAAAAATCCCCTGCGGCCCAAAAAGCATTTCCCCCATAGGCCACCATTGTGAAAGAGACGCCTGTAAAACTGTTGACAGGACACCAGCAGCTATAATCATGGTCAATTATTACTCTTTGAATGGCATGTTTTTAAGCCATGGGGTTTTAATCTTTTTTTTTTTAAATTCAAAGCCCAGAAAAAAAATTTCTTCTGCGTGACGTCACGGCTGTGTACGCGCACCCTACGCGCGGGGTCACGTTGTGTCTCGGGAACGAGGATCTTTGCAAGGTTAAACAAACGCTGCTCGGATGAACAAACATTGTTGGTTGGTGTTGCTGTTATCGATCCATGGTTTCAAGTCCCAAGTAAGTCCCGTAGTAGTCTTATTATGCATCCATGAAGTCCGCTAGCATAGCATTCATGAACAGGCAGCGCCGGATCCTGAACGCGGTTCGCTCGTTCTTATAGTAGGGTTTCTATGCAACGTCATCAGAGAGATGCGTGCGCAACTAGGGGGTAGAAAGCAACTACAGCGCAGAGATTTTAACCAAGCTAGAGCTCAGATACAGCAGAGATGACGCGCAGTTGTTGTGCAATAAACTGCACAAACCGCCAAAAGGATGGGTGGAAAATGTTCAACATCTTCGTGTTGAACCGCTTTGGTAGCTCTCAAAAGATTATGCATCTCATAATTCTTTGAGAGCTACCAAAGCGGTTTTTTTCCCCCTGGCTGCGCACGTACCCAGTAATGTTTGTAAACAGGAAACCCGTCTATAGCCTAGAGGCATAATGGTAGAGGCTAGTTCCCATCGATGCAGAGAACGGTCAACTGAGCATGCGCAAGTACTCGTTGCCTCCGTTGTGGGTAGGTTAAGGTTAGGGTTAGGGCGGGGTTAGGGTTAAAGTTAGCTAATCAGACGCAGTGTAGGGGTGGGTCTTCCTAGAATCCCAGCGCCTGGATGCTACGCGGGGTGTGTGGAGGCATGGTAGAGGCATTTCGCACATGCTCAGTTGACCGTTCTCTATTCCATTTCCGTTCTCTGCATCGACGGTAACTAGTCTCTACCGAGGCATAATGGGAGTAACACTACTGCGCATATTCAGTGGGCCGCATGTACCCGGAAGTAACTCGGAATCCAGAAAAAATTTCGGCGTATGCGCCAGGCGAGCAATTCTCATAGGAATGAACAGACGCCATTTTTAGACCCGGCATCTTCTACTATAATACATCCATGCCAAAAACATACCGAAAAACTGCTAGCTGGTAACATGCAGGTATGAACTCCCCTGAACCGGAAGTACTTGTTATCGCACATTGGCGCTAACGTTGTGTATGTTTAAAAAATAATGATGATAATAAATACATATATAAATGTTGAAATAAAGTTTTAGATCGGATTTTATATTTTTTTGAAAATATGTTAAACATTATTTATTACATTGTCAAATAATATTTAATGTTGGTATTTGGTTTGGCCCCCTAGTGCAGTGTTTCTCAACCGGGGGTCCGCGGACCCCTAGTGGTCCGTGGTGTAATTGCAAGGGGTCCGTGAAAATAAAATATCTTTAAAAAAAAGATCCTATGACATTTATAGAAATAGGATTATTTTAATCAAATGTGACTGAGACCTTTTTCTACCTAAACTATAAAGGGTAACAGGACTTTTTTCTCTAATTACATCTGTTTCACAAGTGTAATTTATTGTATTTTAATAAGAGATCTCGCTCCCGTTTGCATTGTTAAAATTTACTGCATAAAAATTCTGTTGTTACATATATCTGAAAGTTACTGAATACATATTCTGTTTTGTTACATATATCTGAAAGTTACTGCATAAGAATTCTGTTTTGTTAACTATATCTAAGTTACAACTGAAAGCTCTTATTTTTGCCCCAAAGAGTGAATAAATGCTATAATGCAATTTAAAATTCAGTTTCTACTGTTTCTATCAAATTGCAACCCCCCTCAGGTGGAGGGGTCCTCAGGGTAGATCAAAAATACGCAGGGGGTCCAGGACCCCAAAAAGGTTGAGAACCACTGCCCTAGTGGCAATGAGACCCTAGGCATGTGCCTAGTATGCCTTTGCATAGATCTGGCCCAGGTGAGGGCAAGTGTTACTACAGTGGTTAGATTTAGGCAGTGGTTAAAGTAAGGTATAGTTTAAGTTTAGATTTAAAGGTATTAGTTAAAATCTCAGGTGGCACACTAAAGAGACTACAGCATAGCTCAATTTCAGGGTACGCAACGTCGTGGTATAGAGGTAAGGATATTATATGATATTCAAGGCATGAGATAAGTTATTGAAACATTAATGAACCTATTTTTATCATCTTTATTAACAAAACCATAAAGTCAACACGCGTCAAGTTGTTTTGATGGTGTTTTGTCAGACTTTGCCATTGTTTACATCCCCAAATGACCAACATGCTAGCTATGAGTTATAATTAAAGAATTTGTGACTCGACTGTATTTTGGAAAAACACAGTCACCTGAAGTCCGACCCACCAGAATAGTGGTTTCTGTAAAAACGGCCTGTTTCTCTCATTATCCGACTTACGTATCGGGTTCAGCCCAGGCTCCACTACTTGCAGCAGGGTCTGGTTAGAGAAGACTTTTGCTGGGGTCTCATTTGGGAGTGTCTCACATTCAACCTCATATTTTGGTTTCCACAGGAGTCTTATTTTCAGATTCAGTATCTTTGGCACATCCGTCTTGTAACTTAATGTCTGTCAACAGGGTGAACAGGTTAAACAGTGTGTGTATGTGGTGGGGTGGGTGCAAGGGGATTTTTATTTTATTTTGCAGGGGAATTGTGCGCTCTGCTATAAGTCCCCGGTGATGCAACAGCTGGTGCCTCAATATTTCCGCCACAATTTAAAGTTGTATCAGATTTTTAAAGGGCTTCTCTGCTAGGGGGTGGGGGGCAATTGGGGAGCAAGTAATGTTAGCATGGTGGCCTCTTCACATCACTTGAATACCAGCGTTGCTGGTGGTGCTTGCAGCTATAATTCAAGTTCCTCAGAACTCAGGCATGCACAGGCCAGTGACCCTGCTGTCTAGCAGCCACAAATACCTGCTTTGTACAAGTTCAATCAGGCTCAGTTTGACAATCAAACCACAGTAAAGTACACAGCATTCACAAGGGTTTTGCCTCCTTTGTCTCAGTGGCCAGGTTTAGCAGTCATGACCAGTACTACTGTATCAATATTATGAGCCTCTTCACCCTTTATTGCATTTGTCTCTTTCCTTTTATTGGCTGGTACTAATGAATGGCTATCATCTTGCAGCTGGAACACTTAACCAGGAGTTAAATAAGGATTTTATTTGCTTTCCACAAGTGCCTGAGAGCCTATATTGTTTATTGTTCCGTGTGTGTGTGTGTGTGTGTGTGCGTGCGTGCGTGCGTGCGTGCGTGCGTGCGTGCGTGCGTGCGTGCGTGCGCGCGCACGCGCATGCACGCACACGCGTGCGTGTTTATATACAATGAGATGGCTGGCAAGGGGTCATCAGGGACGGGGCTAGGATCGAGTACTGAGACAGTGGCCTTGTAGCCCCCGGTCCTCCCTCAGGGTGTGGGGGTCTTTGCCAGGGGCTTATCACTTCACACACTGTCAGTTCCTGCACTCTCTCGCTCGCTCTCTCTCTCTCCCCCCTAGTCCTTCTCCTCGACCTCCTTGCAATCCCTTCTTTCCGCCTCCCCTGTAACACCTCCTCAAGCTGTCGGCACATTGGTACAGAGGGCTTCCTGCAGGATGCGGAGGACTGTGTTCAGACCACAGTCTGATAGTGGGAGTCTGATAACCCCGTAGCAAAGTGTAATGCCGCCAGCTGACATGAAGCAGACATAGCTCTGACCCTACCTCCTTGGGAACCAGACTCCCAAACGCAAATAGTGGGTTTGAACTGTCAGCAAAGCTTCTGAGTGAGTACGACACAATGCTTCAGTATTCAAAAGCTGCAGGAATGGTGACAGTCTGATATCAACTTTTTTTTTGTTTATTTTTATTTTATTTAAAATTTTTAATTTGATTTCTTTATTTTCTTTATTTGTTTATTTTTTGTTTATTTTTTTTAAGGATGGGGGGGTAGTTGCTCCCTCTGGTTGTCCATTTTAATTTTCATTTCTCATTTTTGTTTATCTGTTTGTTTAGTGTATTCAGATGCCAGGTTTAGCTACTTAAGTTGCATCGAGCTCAAGAATCTCTTTTAAATGGGGAACCTGCATACGTAAAACGGAAGCAGGATATTTATTTGGAGAGACAAAAAAAAACAACCAAAAAAAAGAAAAAATACACAAAACAAAACACAATGACAATTAATGACAAGAGGTCGAAAACTTTTTTTTGTTCATTTCCTGGCCAGATGATTTGAAACGGAAGAAGAAAAGTGCAAAGAGGGAAACACAATGGGTAAAGAGAGATAAGACATCCCATCCCATCACAATTTGATCCTTGCCAGTAACGTGTGTGTTATACGTGTGCACTTGAGCAGGTTAAAACATCAGGAGAGGCCCGAGTCTGTCTACAGTCACTAACATTCAGGGCTCAGAGGAATCCAGGAGCGATAACCTTTATACACACTGTGACAGTATTTATACATTAGTCATGTTTCCATCCAACTTTTGAATACATTTCAAGCAAATAATCACATATAGCAAAACAAATCATGCATATTAACATGCATTTCCATCCAATCTCTTTAACCCAATAAAACACTGAATATAGGCCTACGTGTCCCACATCATCTTCCCATATTTTTACGCAAACAAGAAAGATGGACCCGTTAAGATTGAGAAACAGCCGAGCACGTGGACTGATTCAGTATTTGCTGTTTGTTTTATTGGGAATGACAAAATTCACATAAAGAGCACTTGGATGGAAACGTGGCTGAAAATTGTTTTAAGACCATTCTGTGACCTGTAGTCAATATTATGGGTGACTTACAGTGCGCGCACACACACACACACACACACACACACACACACACACACACACACACACACACACACACACACACACACACACACACACACACACACGCATGCACGCACAGCCTCCTGGGGAGCGAGATAGAGTGTTCACAGAGACCTCGGTGCTCTGACCTCATTACTATTCAGAGCCGGTGGTGAGAAGAGGAGCTATGTCTTGTTCCCAATGCAGCTCACCCCACCAGCACTGGGAGAAGGGGAGGTTGATGGGTGGGGTGGAGGGGACACAGGGCAGCAGCCTCCTCTGACCCCCCAACTTCCTCCTGGGAGATAGGCCACCTCTGCTTTCTGTCAGGGCGTCCTCGGCACCACACCCTTGGGGCTTCTCGCTTGGTGGGAATCCAGCCTCCTCTCTCCAACGAACTGCCCCCACCCCCGTCCGGAGAAAAGACACCTCGCCTCGTCTCCCACCGTCTCCTCTATGTTCCTCTATTTGTCCCCTCTCCTCACACCGCCACCATCCCACTTTCCTCCTTTAGCCAATCGATAGCATTAATTGGCACATTCCGTCACCGGTACATTGATTGAGGCCACTAATAAAAGGGGTATTGATTGGCACTTTGTTTAACAGTGGCCCATGCAGTGAGAGCTGCCCTCAAATGTTATCCTGACAGTAACCTTTTCCTGTTTTTCAGTTTCTTAATGTCATAAATAATGTCAGTCGATACCAGTGCCCCCCCCCCCCAAAAAAAACCCAGAAGAGTGAAGGGAGTCCTGTAAAACACAGGGTTCGATGCCTGGTAAGTGCTGCTGGTGTGTCCCACATTGTGCAGTCTGGTCACTGTTTCTAAAGTCACTCGCTCTGTTTCCAAAGACCTCCAGAAAAAAGCAGTCTTAATTCCCTCTCACATTCAGAGTGGCAGTCTGGATGTGAGAGGGGTTTTAACAAGACCTCATCTGGCTCCAAACTGTATAATTCTTAACACATTAATTCGGCAAAATGTAAAGTAAGGTAGGAATACGCTCTATGGCGGCGCCGTTTGTAAAAAAGAAAAAAATGCACCTTCTGTTTTCCTGCTCAGTCTTTGTACATTTAGCATTGTAGAAAAAATGCAGTGCAATTTTCAACTGGCACTTTTATAAACATTTAGAGAGTAATTCCCGTAAAATATTGTAATATTTTTTTCAAGAGTAAAGATCTGCATTACAGCAAAATTATAAAATAACATACATATAAATGTTAAATGTAAATGTATGAAATATTTGTGTGACCCTAATTTTTTGCAGCTGAGATCACACATAGGGGGCACGGTCAGTTAGCATATTCCATATGTTTGGCTTCACCATTTACATTTATTCATATGATATTTTATTTCATAATTTTGCTTTAAGGCAGATCATTACTCTTGAAAAAGATAATACAATGTTTTACATGAATTTCTCTCTAAAAGTTTAAAAAGGTGCCAGTTGAAAACTGTATTGCCTTTTTTTCCTTCTACATTTAGCAATGCTAAATGTAGAAGGAAAAAAAGGCAATACAGCAATGCTAAATGTATTAGCAGTGCTAAATGTGCAAAAACTGAGCGGGAAAACAGAAGGTGCAACATTTTACAAATGGCGCCCCGTAACTTTCACCATTTGCTTCGAGTTAGATCAGAGTTTTGCAAGGTGATTTTCACTTCAGGTTTTGAGCGGTCGTCTCTCCCCCTCCTCCGCAGGTTGACAAGAAAGAGGCTGTGCGATATTCTCAACGTGAGCTCGATATCTAGTTTTATTGCAATTAGCCGCATGCTATACTTCACGGAGCAGACCTGAAGCATTAGCGAGTCAATGGCAGGTCTCCTGAGTAAGACAGTGAAAACTGGAAATGGGGTGTAAGTACTTGGGTGAGAGATTTAATTATCGCCATTAAATATTCAATGATCAATAGAGTTTGTTTTAGCCGATCAATAGGTTGCCAGGCCCGAGAAGGACAATGTGCATAAGTTGCTATTTGCATTTCAAAGCAGCTTGTGTCACGTGGCCCCATTGGAAATCCATACCATTTTGTGCGGCTGTATTTCATATTTAGCTGTTTTATCTCCTTATCACTGACTGCTATTGATTCCACTCCCTTTATTTACTGCCTGCAAACTGCCTTAGGTTTCAAATGTCAAAATGTTTTTTAGGGAAGCCAATATACCTCTCATTTGCCTTCATCTCATTGCTTTCTCTCCCCCCCCACTACTTCCATCTCTCTCTCTCTTACTAATTCTCCTGTCTTAACCCTCTCTCTCTCTCTCTCTCTCTCTCTCTCTCTCTCTCTCTCTCTCTCTCTCTCTCTCTCTCTCTCTCTCTCTCTCTCTCTCTCTCTCTCTCTCTCTCTCTCTCTCTCGCTCTCTTCCCCTTCCTCTCTCTGTGGGGTTGAAAATTAAACCCTGTCATCCTTCCACCCACCACACGAGCTCCGTGCTCGCTGGGGTGTGAATCTGCACATTATTCAAATAAATACCTCAGGGGTGCCAGGGGAATACTCCGAGCCACTTCAAAGACGGCCCCCCCGCCGCCGCCCCCCTCACGGTGCTTGTTCCCGCCGGAGTCCTATTTTGTTTACCTGAACTAGCTCTAATGGCTTGTTTTTCCCTGCACCTTGCTCTCTCTCGCACGCTCAGAAGCCACATTTAGCCAAGTTCGAGTGTGCGGCGCGCACGCAACGCGTGTTTCGGGCCTCGCCTTGGCTGGGATTGCGTTTGATGCAGCTAACGCGGCACGGTTTACTCCTGGCCGCAATGCCGTCTCCGTTATCCCAACGCTGCCTCTCATCTGTTCCGCAGCCTGTTTTCTCCTCTCTTTCTTTCCGGCGTCTACCTTGATGCGCCGCCCCGGCGCGTACGCATACACGCACCCGGCCTGCTTTCTCCCCTCCTTTGCTAATTTACCGGGTTGGCATCCCCAGATGGGGTGCAGACTCTCGGCAGGCAGCGTGCGCGGAGAGGCCGGGGGTACTTAAGCAGGAGGGACCACCGGAGATCAAAGGCCTGCGTTTCGTGCAGCGTCGCTGATTGACAGTCGTGCAGACCCAGAAAGCTCCGACCGGTTAGGCTGCAGCTGAGTCTAAATGCCACGCTTTTATGTTTATAATGTCAAGATTACACGCTTCGGCCCCAAGGCCAGGGGCAAACACCAGGAGAGCCACAAATACATTGGGAAGGCCTTGTTATGTATTGGCAGAATGGTAACAGGGTTATGCAGGTGGGTTTTTTTTGTTGTATGAATCATTGTTTGTAATGGATAAGTGTGGGAATGTCATGAAATCGTTTTGAAAAAAAATACTATTTGTATTAATAGATATAAGAATGAAAGCCACTTTAGTTGCCATTGTGTTCTTACAATGCATTTGTTCTCAGGACTGAACCCATCCTATTGTAGCTATAGGAGCTGTGTGCAGCTGCAGCGCCCTGGGACCAACTCCAGTTCTTTCCGTTGCCTTGCTCAAGGGCACAGACAGGAGTATTAACCCTAACATGCATGTCTTTTTGATGGTGGGAGGAAACCGGAGAACCCGGAGGAAACCCACGCAGACACGGTGAGAACATGCAAACTCAAAAGAGAAAGGACCTGGGGTTCAAACCCAAGACCTTCTTGCTGTGAGGCAACAGTGCTAACCACTGGGCCACCATGCTGCCAATGCCCTGTGCCGCCTGTATGTCTTATAACTAGAAATAAAGTTAGTCTCATTTAAGTTTCTATAACCATGTGCTTACCTAACATACTACTTTGGTAACTGTGGTACAGCTGATGTGAATACTATTTATTTTCATTTTTATTTTTATTTTTCATTATTTTGGAAATGGCAGCACGGTGGCACAGCGGTTAGCATAGTCACCTCACAGCAAGAAGGTCCTGGGTTCGAGCCCCTGGGTAGTCCAACCTTGGTGGGTCATCCCGGGTCGTCCTCTGTGTGGAGTTTGCATGTTCTCCCCGTGTCTGCGTGGGTTTCCTCTGGGGGCTCCGGTGTCCTCCCACAGTCCAAAGACATGTAGGTCAGGTGAATTGGCCGTGCTAAATTGTCTGTAGGAATGAATGTGTGTGTGTGTGTATGTGTGTGTGTGCGTGCGTGTGTGTGTGTGTGTGTGTGTGTGTGTGTGTGTGTGTGTGTGTGTGGGCCCTGTGATGGCCTGGCAACCTGTCCAGGGTGTCTCCCCGCCTGCCACCCAATGACTGCTGGAATAAGCTCCAGCATCCTCGCAACCCTGAGAGCAGGATAAGCGGTTAAGATAATGGATGGATGGATTATTTTGGAAATCAAGTATGAGCATCAGAGGAGGAAACTCTCTTGCAGGATTGATAGGCCTACAATAGTTGCAGTGGTCAAGGTAGACAATGTGGAAACAGATTTAGAAATCTGTTTCTAAACAGATTTAAGGGGCAGGCTAAGCTAATTGCTAGCCCGTGCAGACCAGTAGTTCTGATAACACCGAGGGCGGTCTGGCGGCGGCCTCACCTGGTTTTTTTTTTTTTTTGGTGTCGTCGTGTGGAGTGCAAGGAGGTGTGTCGATGGTGTCTGGCTGGGAGAGCTGGTGCTGGATCGGCTGGGGGGAGCTTGGTCTGCTGCATCCGGTGGGCCCAAGGACCACGGCCCTTGCCTGGAGCTGTCTGACAGGACGCAGAAGCAGGGCAGGCTAAGCTAACTGCTAGCCTATGCAGACTGGCAGTTCCGACAGTCATCCTGGCTGGCGTTCGTTCTCTTGGACAGTGATTTTCTTTTTTCTGTTTTTTTTTGGGGGGGGTGTTAGTTTAGATATACAGTGCATCCGGAAAGTATTCACACCCCTTCACTTTCCCCACATTTTGTTATGTTACAGCCTTATTCCAAAATGGATTAAATTCCTTTTTTTCTCATCAATCTACATACAATACCCCATAATGACAAAGCATAAAAGGTTTTGTAGAAATTTTTGCAGATTTATTA
Organism: Lampris incognitus; assembly: GCF_029633865.1. NCBI lineage: Eukaryota > Metazoa > Chordata > Actinopteri > Lampriformes > Lampridae > Lampris > Lampris incognitus. Next base: position 55,305,479 of record NC_079214.1, on the reverse strand, counting down.
AAAATAAAAAACTGAAATATTGCATGTACATAAGTATTCACACCCTTTACTCAGTACTTGGTTGAGGCACCCTTGGCAGTGATTACAGCCTCAAGTCTTCTTGGGTATGAAGCTGCAAGCTTGGTACACCTATATTTGGGGTATTTCTCCCATTCTTCTCTGCAGATCCTCTCGAGCTCTGTAAGGTTAGATGGGGAGCGTCGCTGCACAGCTATTTTCAGGTCTTTCCAGAGATCTTCAATGGGGTCCAAGTCTGGGCTCTGGCTGGGCCACTCAAGGACATTCACAGACTTGTCCCGAAGCCACTCCTTCGTTGTCTTGGCTGTGTGCTTAGGGTCGTTGTCGTGTTGAAAGGTAAACCTTCGCCCCAGTCTGAGGTCCTGAGCGCTCTGGAGCAGGTTTTCATCAAGGATCTCTCTGTACTTTGCTCCATTCATCTTTCCCTCGATCCTGACTAGTCTCCCAGTTCCTGTCGCTGAAAAACATCCCCACAGCATGATGCTGCCACCACCATGCTTCACTGTAGGGATGGTATTAGCAAGGTGATGAGAGGTGCCTGGTTTCCTCCAGACGTGACGTTTGGCATTCAGGGGAAAGAGTTCAATCTTGGGTCACCAGACCAGAGAATCTTGTTTCTCATTGTCTGAGAGTCCCTTAGGTGCTTTCTGGCAAACTCCAAGTGGGCTGTCATGTGCCTTTTACTGAGCAGAGTGTTCCGTCTGGCCACTCTACCATAAAGGCCTGATTGGTGGAGTGCTGCAGAGATGGTTGTCCTTCTGGAAGGTTCTCTCATCTCCACAGACGAACACTGGAGCTCTGTCAGAGTGACCATCGGGTTCTTGGTCACCTCCCTGACCAAGGCCCTTCTCCCCCGATTGCTCAGTTTGGCTGGGCGGCCAGCTCTAGGAAGAGTCCTGGTGGATCCAAAGTTCTTCCATTTATGAATGATGGAGACCACTGTGCTCTTCAGGACCTTCAAAGCTGTAGAAATTTTTTTGTACCCTTCCCCAGATCTGTGCCTTGATACAATCCTGTCTCGGAGGTCCACAGACAATTCGTTTGACTTCATGGCTTGGTTTCTGCTCTGACATGCACTGTCAACAGTGGGACCTTATATAGACAGGTGTGTGCCTTTCCAAATCATGTCCAATCAATTGAATTTACTAGAGGTGGACTCCAATCAAGATGTAGACACATCTCAAGGATGATCAGTGGAAATGGGGTGAACCTGAGCTCAATTTTGAGTGTCATAGCAAAGGGTGTGAATACTTATGTACATGCAATATTTCAGTTTTTTATTTTTAATAAATTTGCAAAAATTTCTACAAACCTTTTTCACTTTATCATTATGGGGTATTGTGTGTGGATTGATGAGAAAAAAAGGAATTTAATCCATTTTGGAATAAGGCTGTAACATAACAAAATGTTAGTTAGTATGTGTGTTCTTGAAGTTCTTGTAGTTTTTGGATCTGTGTTTTTATCTTTATCCTGCTGTGGGCTGGAGGAAACAATATGTCATTTCATTTCATGTACTTCTGTACATGAAATGAAATGTTCCTGATTCCTGAAACAAGACAGTTGAGGATACTTAGTGACTGGATTTAGCAATAAAGAAACAAAGTAATACAAAGAGAGGTGGATGCTGGGACGGCACTGCTTGCAGAAGCATGTGAAGGACATTTCCCCGGCACAGAGCAGCACCGTCCCGTGCAGCACCATAAACGGAGTGCCACAGAGCCCTGGAGAGGAAAATAAGCTCTCCGGCACACAGCGAGCAGACCCAGGTACATCACTCACACAGAGGGAGAGAGAGAATGATATGTGGCCGGAGGTTACAGGGAGATTTAAGTGTGCTGTGAAAAGCATGAGTACATATATATATATATATATATATATATATATAAATATATATATATATATATATATATATATATATATATATATATTCTTCCAAGGGGAGTGTGCTTGCGGGAATAAAAAAAAAAAACAACTCTAATTTAGTTGAAAAAGGATTGAAACCCTAACCGAAGAAGCATTTGTTCAGTACTTTACACACTGAACTACCTACAGCTAAGACCGGAGTCCTCTGCTTTAACAGGTCCATCAGTCAGACCTGGCCTCTCTAGGAGGGGGCAGAGGACAGGGAGTCACCCCTCAGAAGCCAAAGGTCTACATGCAGCATCATCACTGCTGTCAGGACACATGGCCTCAGAACCACATGACCTGGGGACAAGAAGCAAAAGCTGGATGAAGTGGAATGGTGGGCGTTTGTCGTGTGTGTGTGTGTGTGTGTGTGTGTGTGTGTGTGTGTGTGTGTGTGTGTGTGTGTGTGTGTGTGTGTGTGTGTGTGTGTGTGTGTGTGTGTGTGTGTGAAGTCAAGTCCATGTTTGTGTGTGTGTGCATGTCTGTGTGTGTGTAGTGTGTATATGCATGTACATGCTAGTCCGTGTGTGTGTGTGTGTGTGTATACACGTGTGTGTGTGCATATACGTACAAGGTGCAAGTCTGTGTTTGTGTGTGTGTGTGTGTGTTTATGTGCAAGGTGCAAATCCGTGTGTGTGTCTGTGTGTGTGTGTGTGTGTGTGTGTGTGTGTAAATGTGTGTGCATGTACGTGCAAGTTGCAAGACTGTGTGTGTGTGTGTGTGTGTGTTTAAATGCGTGTACATGTACGTGCAAGTTACAAGTCCGTGTGTGTGTGTGTACGTGTATGTGTAAGCATGAAAATTCAAGTCTGTGTGCGTTTTATGAGTGTACATGTAGGTGTATGCATGAGCATGCAAGTCCGTGTGTGTGTGTGTGTGTGTGTGTGCGCTGCATCTCAGTGGGGGTCTGCCCTTGTATGTATAGTGACACATTTCCTCTAAAATCTTGCCTAAAGAAGAGAAATTGGATGATAAACAAGAGCAAAAATAAAAATCACACCCCCGTGGCAGCATGCTTTATTTGTTTTCAGAGATATTAAAACTAAGTGCAGGAATCCCTTTTGATTATATTCCAGCTAATAGATGAACAGGAAGAGGCAGAGCAAAGGAAGAGAAGAGATTTTAACAGGTATGACTTCCTACTGTGCAGATTCCCAGACAACCCTCATATATTTAGACATCAGTAAAGCAAACCCACAATATGAAACCTATTTTTGATACAAATGTAAGGAACACTTCCGTGTGTGTAGTTTGTGTTGTTAAAAATTGTAGAACCCAAATTGTCTGCGTTGCATCCATTCATTCATCCATCTATCTATCTATCTATCTATCTATCTATCTATCTATCTATCTATCTATCTATCTATCTATCTATCTATCTATCTATCTATCTATCTATCTATCTATCTATCTATCTATCTATCTATCTATCTATCTATCTATCTATCTATCTATCTTCAGTCTAGACAAGTAAACCAACATTTACAGAACAGGCCAAAAAGAAAAGAAAAGAAAAAGCTTATTGTCTGTATCTATATATTTATTTTTCCTTTTTTTTATCTCAACAGCGGGGTTCGTGTCTATATATCATATATATATATATATATATATATATATATATATATATATATATATAGTAGACTCATAAGCAGTACATTGACAATCATTTTCTCACTCTTTTCATCCACCTCCTTTAAATGTTTGTGTTCAAGCAAAACACACCGGACGTCTCTTCACCCACCCTGAGAGACATCACTCACAATTAGGCCGGGACACTTCAGCTCCTATGTTTAAATTGCTCCCAACAGTATCCTTAATCTGGGTGGAAATCAATACAGCTTTTGCTGTCACATTGGTGGGGAGGGGAGGGGAGTATTGATGTTCAGATGTCAATTTCAGAGGGATTTGATGCCTCCGTCCTCTCCTCAGTGAGGAGATGGCGTGATAGATCAACCGATGGCGTCCGCTCACTTTCTCCAGGGTCTAGTGGATTTCGTGCTGTGTATCGTGAAATAAACCATGTAGCCACAGTTGTTTGGGATGTGCCAGGCTTACAAAGATAAAAAAAATAAAATAAATAATTACAGGGAAAATAAAGGTTTCAAGAAAGATTCTATTGATCCAGTCCGTAAGAAAGTCATTTGAATTAAAGCCTGATATCGTAATGGGCTTAACGGCGATAATCTGAGCACTGTGAGCGGTGAGGACTCTGAGCAGGATTACACACACACATACACACTCATCATCAGCGGTCATTCGGGGTGGAGTATGACCGTCCTCCTTCTGGGTCCCTCTGGGGCCTCAGGTGGCTTTACAGGCTGATCCTGGAGCTGCATAATGGGAGGACGCCTGCACATGGCAGCTGTTTACGTGGCGTGGCTAATGCACCTGCAGCCAGCACACGGTCCTTGACAGGGGGTGGCCAGAGTCCAATGGTATGGAGCACCAAGATGATTGGGGACCACCCTCTGCTGCAGCCTTCATCCGCCTTCACTGCCGTTGTGACCAGGAGACATCTTCCACCAGTTCTGCCGCTGAGGTCTTTGTTATACCACGCTTTGTCTGGAACCTCCCCCTTGACCCGTCCGCCTTGGGTGACCCTACCAGGAGCCAAGCTCCAGACGGCATAGCTGGGTGGCACAGTGGTGCAGTGGTCGTCTCACAGTAAGAAGGTCCTGGGTTCGAACCCCGGGGTTGTCCAACTTGGGGGTCATCCCAGGTCGTCTTCTGTGTGGAGTTTGCATGTTCTCCCCGTGTCTGCGGTGGTTTTCTCCGGGTGCTGCGGTTTCCCCCACCATCAAAAAATACATGCATGTTAAGGTTAATACTCCTATCTGTGCCCCTGTCTGAGGCATGGCAAGAAGAACTGGAGTTGGTCCCCGGGTGCTGCACGGCGGCTGCCCACTGCTCCTAGCTGCTCCGCTAGATAGGATTATGCAGAGTGTAATTTCCCTATGGGGATCAATAAAGTATCTCCCAAAAAAAATATAAAAATCTTGGGATCATTGGTACACACAAGCTTCTCCGCTAAAATAAGGTGGCGATCCAGGAGAAGACCCCCCCCCCCACACACACACACACACACTGCGATGCACAGCATGTTAGCATACAAGTTGATCATTATATGGTGATTTAAATGTGATTTAATAGAATGCTTGTGCTCTGGCCAAGACTGAAGAATAAGATGCCCCACTGCATCATCATGTTGTTTCTATTTTGTCTAACCCACAGAGTTTGCTTGAAGGAGGCTGCAAATTCTACCCTTAGTATTAGGAAAGTAGCACTACAAGCTCAACAATACAATTGTGACATAACCGCAGCGTGATCAGGAAAGCTGGGGAAAGAGAAGGAAGAAATGGCAAGATGGAGCGAGGGGTGTTTGTGCAGGGTTAGGGAGTCAGACCTGCAGGGGTGAAGGGAAGGGGGAGTTAAGGAGGTGGGATGATCGCTTGTTTCACCCAGTAAAATTCACCCAGTGATAGATTGTGTCCGTCCGTCTCTCCGTGTGACTCTTACTTTCGCTCTCTTTTCCCCGACCGGTCTCGTTCTCTTTATCTGTCTTTCTCCAGGCCCTAGACGGTGGTAACCATCCATTAGTGATGAATTGTCTCCCTCTCTATCTCTCAGCCCCTGAGATTCTCTTTATCTTCCTTCCTCTCACTTAACCTCATTTGTCTCCCGCATCTCTCTTTATTTCTGTCTCTCTCTCTCTCTCTCTCTCTCTCCCCCCATCTCACTTGCCCTCCGCATCTCTCCGAGGAGTCTTTTCTCTGGCCCACCAGTCCCTGAGCCCTAGAGTCACATTTCAGGCCTGGCTGCTACTTAAAGGCCTATAATCTGCCTGGTGAACGGCTACAGCGGGGCGGCACGAACGGAAGCAAATTATTCGCTTTAAGGACTCCTGCTGCTGTGGGACCTGGGGTTAGTGACTGGAGCCGTTAGCACGCACACGCACACGCACGCACACACACACACACACACACACACACACACACACATACACGAGTGTGAGCCATCATTATTTATTTAACCGCTAAGTGTTTAAAGTGGAAGGGCTCTACCGGGACAAAGCATGGTTGATGAAATTATTCCACATATATATGGCCGTATCCTTTGGGGAGAGGGGAAAGGAAACATGCATGGAGCAGGACCTGCGTTTTCGCCACTGTTTCTGATGGCGCGATAACAGGCCGAGTTTGTAAGTGAACTCCGCTGACATGTTGGTATTACTGCCGCAACAGCACGGGAGGATTCTGTGATTTCCATTGCCTCATGATGCAGGATGGACAGATTCATGACTCGCTGTGTGTGTGCTTGCATGTATGATGGGAATAGAGAGAGCAAGGAAAGGGTGTCCGTGTAGCATAATGGTCTATTCCGTTGCCTACCAACACGGGAATCGCCGGTTCGAAGCCCCGGGTTACCTCCGGCTTGGTCAGGCGTCCCTACAGACACAATTGACCTTTCGCAAAGTACCGCCCCAGAACGGTGCTTGTCCAACCCTACCTTAGCAACGGTCCGTCAAGCTTTCAAACACACAACAAAATGCTGAAACGGTGTGCCTATGGGATCTGCAGATCGGATACTAGATATCTGAAAAGTTTGGAGGGGGTATAATTTTCTTCCCCTTCCCAAAACCCAGAACGCAAGAAGGGCAATGTCGGCAATAGATTTGGCAGTATAGCAGACCCCATGGCCAGCTTAATCCATCCAAAACCAACACAAATACCTGTCTGATCCAAGCTAAGCTTGCTACTAGCTATTATTGATAGCTAATACAGCTAACGCATTATTACTGTTACTTTTACCCACACAATGTGCTGATTTCTTCCTTCATGTTTTGGTGTTTTCCGGCTACTTCCTGGGTAGTTCTGAAATGCTTGACGGGCATAGCAACAGTAACTAAGGAGGGCGGGACTTTGCAAAAGGTCAATTGGCCATGTCTGCAGGTGGGAAGCTGGATGTGGGTATGTATCCTGGTTCGCTGCAGTAGAGCCTCCTCTGGTCGGTCGGGGCACCTGTTCAGGGGGTGAGGGGGAACTGGAGGGAATAGCGTGATCCTCCCACACGCTACGTCCCCCTGGTGAAACTCCTCAGTGTCAGGTGAAAAGAAGCGGCTGTCAACTCCACATGTATTGGAGGAGGCATGTGGTAGTCTGCAGCCCTCCCCGGACGGCAGAGGGGGTGGAGCAGCGACCGGGATGGCTCGGAAGAGTGGGGTAATTGGCCCGGTACAACTGGGGAGAAAAGGGGGGGGGGCAAGGCAGTGCGTACATGTTTTTTGTGTATGTGTGTGACAGAGAGAGAGAGAGAGAGAGAGCGAGAGAGAGAGAGAAAGACAGACAGATACAAATTGAAAGACAGAAAAAAAAGATTGTATGTTCTCAAGATGAGTCCAGAGCTGCTTTCTGCAGGCAGGCTCAGCAGGACAGAGAGGAAAAAGGCCTCCAATCTACACGACATACACACCCGTCAGAACGCACGGAGGTGTTGGACTGTGTACATCTATTTGTAAGCATGTGTGAGAGCAGATATGCATACAGTCACAGTAACCGTGCTTGTGTACTTGCGTGTGAATGTGTGTGAGAGTTTGTTATGGCAGGCAGGCAATTCCACATGTCTCACTACAACCTCACCCTGTTGCCCAGAAAAGCCCACGTTGAAAACAAATACCCCTGCCTCCCAATCTTCCCAACTCCGACACCATCCCTCACAACGCAGTGTGTGTGTGTGTGTGTGTGTGTGTGTGTGTGTGTGTGTGTGTGTGTGTGTGTGTGTGTAATGGGGAGCATGAATAAGTAATAGTTGAACGTTAGCCCCCATAATGTGTTGGACCAGCTGCACTTGCCCTGAATATTTACAGGGCTGGAGTATCCAGTGCTTGGGGATTTACCCCTATAGGAATCTCCTCCCTGCTGCTGTAACATGGCCTCATATCCTCCCAAGCACTGAGAGACATTCTGGAGCCCACAGTAATGGACAGTTCAAGTCAACATATGCACACGCACGCACACACACACACACACACCATGTCCCCCTATAGGTGTGGGGACCCCCTCATTGACTACATTCATTCTCTAGCCCTTAAGCAGTCAGGATTATTAACAAACTGTGCCCCCCCCCATGGTCATGCATGCCCATTCACCTACCCTCTAACCCCCCCCCCCCATCAGTGCTGAAATGGCACCGGGCTGTGTTGCACTTGAATGGACTGTGTTGTTAATTGTGCTTTTTTTGTTTTGTTCTCTCTGTTTTTATGTTTTTAGTGGTATCGTTTTTAGGGATTTTTTGGATGTGTACTTTTGTCTTCTCTGTTGCACTGCTGTGGGCTGGGAGAACCAGCATTTCGTTTTTATTTATGTGTGCAGGTATACATAGTGAAAATGACAATCAACTGAATCTTGAATCTTAACATAACATAACATCATAACTACATACCTAACCTTAACCCTTACCATAACTAACCTTAACCTAATCCTAATTCCCCCCCCCTTTTTTTCTCCCCAGTTGTACCCGTCCAATTACTCCACTCTTCTGAGCCACCCCGGTTGCTGCTCCACCCCCTCTGTTGATCCAGGGAGGGCTGCAGACTACCACATGCCTCCTCCGATACATGTGGAGTCGCCAGCCGTTTCTTTTCACCTGACAGTGAGGAGTTTCGCCAGGGGGATGTAGCGCATGGGAGCATCACGCTATTCCCCCCAGCCCCCCCCCCCCCAAACAGACACCCTGACCGACCAGGACACATACCCACATCCGATTTCCAACTCGCAGACATGGCCAATTGTGTCTGTAGGGACGCCCGACCAAGCTGGATGTAACACGGGTATTTGAACAATTTACCCCCATATTGGTAGGCAACGGAATAGACCGCCACGCCACCCTGATACCCATCTAATCCTAATTCTAATCTTAACCCTATACCCAAATCATAACCCTACAATGGACCATTTTCCTCGTGAGGACCCATAAAATGTCCCCAAAAGATAGGTGGTTTCAGGTTTTTCTATCCTAATGGGGACCTAATATCCCCATTAGGATAAAAAAACCTGGTACACACACACACACACACACACACACACATACACACTAAACAATAATTTTGAATGGTTGCACACATACTGACACACTCCAGCAGCACAGAAATGTACACTACCAAATCAGGATGTGGTGCCGTCACTAAAGGATGGACTACTATCATGTGCTATCATGTGCATGTGTGTGATCTGTCCCGGTAAAGAAGCTACACAGAGGGAGAGAGGGAGACAGAAAATGAGGGGGGATATTGACTAGATACTAGGGTGGAATGTGACAAGAGAAGAGCGATAAAGAGAGCGGGAGAGAGAGAGAGAGGGAGAGAGAGACAGAGTGAACAGATTGAGGGGCTAATGAAATGGGCACCTCCAGGCTTAAATAAATTCTCTGGTCTGGCGATCCCCCCGGATGCTGGCCTCCCTGGGAGATTAATGACCACTGGGCCTTGGCATAATGAAGTAGTTTGCCTTGGCAATGTGCTTGTGAATTCATCACAGTGTCCACAAGTGGGCCGGGTGAGCGCAACGTCTTTATAAATCCCTCTCGCTCTCCTCTCCTGCTGCAGCTGATTTATGGTCCCCGCCACACACCCACCCCCCCATCACCCCCCCACCCCCCATATGGTTTGGCCCCACTTGCTGTACTTCGCCCCGGCTGGCCATCATCGCCCTGCCCAAATCCAGGTCACTGCACTGATGGGGAGGAAATGGGAAGCTAATCAGATAATGGGAGGTGAAAATGGGAGAGAGTGGGCTGGAATCCTCAATCTCTCCCATCTCTCTCTCTCTCTCTCTCGGTTTCTGTCTCTCATTCTCTCTCTCTCTCTCTCAGTTGCATGCATACATAAATTCTCCTGTAAATGGTGATTAATCTTGTATGCCACAATGTGTATATGTGACTATCGAATTTCTACCCAAATGCTCAAATGATGCCTGTATCTGAATCATCTGTCCTGATCAATATCTCTCTGATTCACAATCCGTGACAGTTTCGTGACCTGGGGAAAAAGAGAATTTGGACGGAGTCACTAAGACATATCATCAATCAGAGCAGGAATGCTGCCTTGGCTTCCAGTCTGTTTTTGGAGAGGCGCTCATTTGGACGTTGGGATGTCAGCCCCATAGTTGAAGAGAAGGGAAGATAAATCCAAGGCGTGTTTCGCCATCAAAAACCAAAAGGTAAAATGTAAAGGCCTACTATATTTTGAAAATACATCAAACCAAACCTTCCTTGGGGAGCAATAATTGCCGGCAGATTCCCAGATGTGTTTCGTTGCAGGTCTAATGACTAAAATCACATATGGTATGCTGGCATACAATTAATTATTGCAACCGGGGGGTAAACACTGGAAAACATTCTTATATCATGCTTCATTTTGTCAATTGTAGCAGTATTACAGTTTACAATTTGGCGACACGGTGGCCCAGTGGTTAGCGCTGTCACCTCACAGCAAGAAGGTCCTGGGTTCCAACCCCCGGAGCTGTCCAACCTGGGGGGTCCTCCCAGGTCGTCCTCTGTGTGGAGTTTGTATGTTCGCCCCGTGTCTGCGGTGGGTTTCCTCCGGGTGCTCCGGGTCCCTCCCACCATCAAAAAGGCATGTTAGGGTTAACACTCCTGTCTGTGTCCCTGACCGAGGCACAGCAAGACGAACTAGAGTTGGTCCCCCGGTGCTGCATGGCGGCTGCCCACTGCTCCCAGCTACAGAATCAAATCAAATCAAATCAAATCAATTTTATTTGTATAGCCCAATATCACAAATTACAAATTTGCCTCAGTGGGCTTAACAGCAACACAACATCCTGTCCTTAGACCCTCTCATCAGATAAGGAAAAACTCCCTAAAAAAAACCTTAAACATGGAGAAAAAATAGGAAGAAACCTCAGGGAGAGCAACAGAGGAGGGATCTCTCTCCCAAGATGGACAGCGTGCAATGGATGTTGTGTTCACGCAATTTACATAATACAGCATTGAAAGAGGATAACAGAATTATAATGGACATAAGATTTATGAAGAACGTGATGCATAGGATGCCAAGCAGTGTCCACATGCAAACGGAGCAGTCCAGGATGGGTTACGGATGGGTTAGGTTGGGTTACAGCTAGGATGGGTTAAAGGCAGAGAAGAATTTCCCACTGGGATTAATAGAGTATATATATATACTTGTGTGTATATACACACACACACACACACACACACACACATGTGGTTTATGTGTATGTCGGGATATCCGTGTCGGTGGTTTTGTGTTGGTAGAACAAAAAGGAGATTAAAAGACAGGGTTGTTGAACACAGATAAGCTGTAAGGACTGCTAATGAGAATTTTCCAATGGCGATGCATTATAAAAGAGAGCTAATGGTAGTTCAGACTCACTAAACATATGTGTTGCAGATGAAGAGTTGGATTACACTGCCAATTGGAGGGGGGTGGGGGGGCTACTTTGGACCCAAAACAGCATTTGTTAGAACATGCATGATTAACCAGGATCAGAATCCTGTTTATTGGCCATGTAGGTTTGTGCATACATGGCATTTGACTCCGGATGGTTTCGTGGCTCTTTCAGTGTACTTAACATAAAATAACAACACTACAACACAACAATCTTCACATGTATACACAAGGATTGACTGTATACAGGTGAAATAAGAGGTGATAAGGTGCAATGGTGCAGAGAATATATCAGCAATGCTGAAGTAGATGTTAGCAGGTCACTTACATACACGCCTGAGGTAGATGGACATGACAGAGTGGGCCAGTATACGTACAATGTACAGTACAGTATATTAAACAACATGGTTGGATTCATTTGAATTACGGCCAAAGAATGACGGCAAAAGAAGTTGTATACTTAATACATCATCTAAGTGTATTTTTTCAGGACTTCTAAGTGCAGCCTGCCGTATGTGTATTCTGTTTAGCCATCAGACCTGTCACCAAAGGATCATTTTGACAATTCATACAATGATTTATCAATGGTGAAAACATGATATTTCCAACATGCAAATACATCTTCATATCTGTATCTTTTCCCTCATGATAAAGTAATGACAGTGGAGTGTTCCTCTAACGTTTGAATGAAATGAAACGGGCTGAGGAGTTAAAATTGTCCGTTATTATCATGTCAAGGGCCAAGCCACAAAGGTTGTCAACCATGGCCAGATAACACTCATATTGCTGGTCATGGGCGGCATGGTGGCGCAGTGCTTAGCACGGTTGCCTCACAGCAAGAAGGTCCTGGGTTCAAGACCCGGGGTAGTCCAACCTTGGGGGTCGTCCCGAGTCGTCCTCTTTATGGAGTTTGCGTGTTCCCCCCGTGTCTGCGTGGGTTTCCTCCGGGTTCTCCGGTTTCCTCCCACAGTCCAGAGACATGTAGGTCAGGTGAATCGGCTGTACTAAATTGTCCCTGGGTGTGACTGTGTCAGCCCTTTGATGGACTGGCGGCCTGTCCAGGGTGTCTCCCCGCCTGCTGCCCAATGACTGCTGGGATAGGCTCCAGCATCCCCGCGACCCTTAGAGCAGGCTCAGCGGTTCGGATAATGGATGGATGGATATTGCTTCATTCATGGAAAGAGGTTCCTATTTGCACAGAGGGAAGCAGTAAAAATACCAAGTCAAATATGAAGGGCAGGGCTGAACAGGTAGGGTTTAACATGCAGCTAGAACCCTTCAAACTGCGACTTGGCAGACAAGTCTTTGCACCTTCTGTTGGCCGAGAGGGGAACACGTAAAATATTACCCTTGGAGGAGGAGAAACAGTAGCGGCGGTTATACCAGCAGCTGTACAGTTTATGCTCGTAAAATGTGAGATTTTTACTGTTTGTAAATGGGTAATCCATGGTGACGTGCTCCGTGTCAGGGACACCGCCTCTTTTTCAAAATGGCAGAGTCTGTCCCATTGTTCTGGATAAAGGAAACCCTCACAAGCGTGCCCACATTAAAACTCTGCACAACTCCGCTCGCCTTTCAACACGTGGCAAACACTTATGTGTGCCTAATTGTTAATAGATGTAATGGGTCTCCAGCGATCAGCCGGGGCTGAAATTCATTCCCGCCGAACTTCGCTCACCGCTTACAGGCCCGCGCCGCCTCGGATGCAGACATATTGCCCTGCAACCCAAGCCTGATAATGGCTGAGAAGTGATGAGCCCCGGCGTTGCGCCACTCGATCGAGCTCATAAAGCCCGTCTTCTTGATAACCGGGGCTCCATATGGAATACTTGCAAGGAAATTAAAGCAGAACAATAAAGCATATTGAGGCGTATTTAGATTAAACCGCATTTAATGGGGCTCTTGCTCGACACAGCCGAGATACGCACTCACCCAGCCCGTCCGTTCTCCCCGTGCCCTTTGTCTGAGTTAAATGATGCGGCTGTCACAGTCTTTGTAACCTAACCTGGTAAAGATTATTAATGAGTGCAATAAATCCAAATTGCATAATGGGAAGTTATTAAAAAAAGGAATGTCAGCATTAAGTCTAATGAGTATTTAGTTTGTTTACCGAGTGCGATTGCGGCCCTGTGCCGCACGTATTTAGGGATTGTCAACCCTCGACTTCCAATTCTCTCCAGGATGACTTATCTTAATCTACAGTGTCTTATTTTTCTTGGAAAGGGACGGATGAGCGGAGTAATTGTACAGTTGACATCAGCTTAGACAACATCATCCCCTTAGTCCCCTGTTAATCCTACAGAGTGATAACAATAATGGGAAAGAGAGCGGAGATATTTTATACAAAAGAAGATATGGAGTTTAATTTGTAATTAGCTGCAAAGGTCAAAGACTTGATCCGCCATCTGAAGGTTATCCTTGCCGATTTTTTCCCCCTCCCCTCTCTCCCTTTTAGTAGTCACCCTCTGAATCCGATTGTGACCTTGCTGGGAAAAAGGCAAGTGTTTGTGTGTGCAAATGTGTGTTTGTGTGCATGTTTGTTTGTGTGTGTGCACATGTGTGTGCACGTTTGTGTGTGTATGTGCACGTTTGTGTACGTTTGTGTGTGTGTGTGTGCATGCATGTGCACGTGCAGCTGTGTGTGTCTGTGTGTGCACACATGAATATGTGAAAGGCCAAAGGTAAAATTGAACAAGAAGAGGAATATTTACCTCTCAATTGTTTAAAGGGCTTGAAAAAAAAGGCCTATGTGTGTTTTCTGATGATTGGGGGTGTAATTTATTTCAGAGGGTTATGCCCCAGCCCTGCCCCCATCTGCCCTGCCTCAGACTGCTCTCTCTTGCCCCAGGGGGCTCAGAAGTAGCAGACCTGGTGTTTTTGGCTCTTTGCCTGCATGTGCGTTCTTGTGTGTGTGTGTGTGCGCGCGTTTGTTTGCCTAAAGTAGCGGACACGGTGTCTTTGTCTGTGCGCGTGCGCGTACGCACGCACATCTGGGCAAACCTCAACGTGCGCGTACGTGTGCGTCTGTGCTCATATTGATCCCCCCCCCACGCCCCCTCCCTCCTCATAATGAAGTGGAACTACAGCTCCATTACGACTGGCTCCGCCATTGGCTGGAGGTAATATGAAATTAGCCAGCGTGCTGTGAGCCTGTCAGTATTGATTCCGCTACCCAGATTACTTGTTACAAAAGAATAGAGCTGTCTGTGGCATAATTGAACAAGTTAACTCCTTGTCTCATAAAATGTAGGCCCGTATTGATTGTTTGAAGGGGAGGGCTGCTCGGCGCTACGCGGGGAGAGAGCAAGCGGCGCGGGCGTTAACTGCGAAAAGACTTGCTGATGCCTTCTTTTCTCCCCCCCGCCGCCGGTTTCGCCCGCCGACGTTTTTTGATCAAGCCGTTTCTTGCTGAGTCGCAGGACGGGGAACAACAAATGAGTCGTGTTCCTCCGGCTTCACGTTAGACTGCACACTTCACCTCGGACCGGGACGTCTCGGTGTATTAGCATGATAGAGGGGGTCTCAGAGCTGCGTATTGTCGAGGCGGGCTGGTCTTGCTCTGTTGTGCTGCCGACCGCTGTGCCTCGGCTGCTGTGGTGCAATGAGGAATGAAGATGGCCGGTCCGGCCCTCTCTAATCAACGCTAGTTGGCGGATATGCGCCGTGGAATGCAAAGTGTATAACAAGCGCCCTCTCCATTAATGAATGGCCTCCTGAAAATTAAAATCGAGCGGGCGAGCGCGTCTAGTCATTCAGATGAGTTAAAGGGAGCTGAAATAACGTCTGCTCTGAGAAGGGGAGGAAAGGATACGGCCATTTTTTTTTGTTTTTGCGCGGCCTTTTTACGGCACGCGCTGAGTCCGGGGAGGAAGGACCAATGGGATGCACAGGCATGCGCACACACTCCTTCCAAGCAGCGTTGTGTACGTTGCGTGCCTTCATCCGGGGCACTTCTCCGCGGCGCCCCATCAAGCTCCTCTAAACAGACGACTACTTATTCCGCACACTTACTTCGCATGATTACAAAATGGAGCTCGGTCGGCGGTGAGAGAACGAGCGGTTTATCCTGACAAATTCGCCGTGAGCGTGCATTAAAAGGGGGTGGGTGGGGGGGAACGAAGGGCTCCCTGACGGGGCGAGGGGTAAGGAAGGGGTGATGCAGCGTTTGATGGGTAAGCGGCGTTGTTGTCCCTAACGCGAGACATGGAAGGTACAGCGGCGCTCCCCTCCGACAAGGTGAGGGGTTAATGAAATGTTCTTCCACGCGCCAATTTCCTGCACTCCACTGCTGAGTGATAAGTAGCTAACCAACGAAGCCTGTAATTACAATCTTACAGAAACCGGCCCGATCTGTATATAAATCTCACCATCCAATTACAAGATGTAATAATTCTGCACTCAGGCTGGTAATGAGGTCTAATACTGGCGCATGTGATAATCCCCTCTGGATGCAGGCTTGATCAGATGTTGGCTTTGTAATTAGACTGGCAGAAAATCATTATTTCGTGTTCGGGAAAAAATTAGGTTGGTGGGAAGTTAATTTTCTCCCCATTCTCTGAAGCGTAGACAAGAATTTAATGATTTAATCATGATTGTTAGCTATTTTGCAATCAATTTGTAATGATTGTGTCACAACTGAGGCTTTCAGGGAGAAGGGCCTGTAAAGATTGAAGGTGTCATTGATATAGCAAGGCTCGGTCAATAGATCTATATAGTCTAACACTGATACAGTCTGTGCGTGCGTGTGTGCACGCACGCGCGCGTGTGTTGTAGGTGTGTGCATGCATGTGTGCGTGTGCATGTGTGCATGTATGTGTGGGTGGGTGTATTGCATGTGTTTGTTGGTGTGTGCATGCATGTGTGCGTGTATGTGTGTGCATGCATGTGTGTATGTGCCTGTGTAGGGTGTGTTGCAAGTGTTTGTTGCATGTGTGTGTTGCGTGTGTGTGCGTGCATGTGTGTGTATGTGTGTGAGTGAGTGTGTGTGTTTGTGTATAGGTTTACAAATGTGTGTGTGTGCATGAGTTTGCATGTATTAATGTCTGTGTGTGTGTGGGGTGGGTGGGTGTGGGTGTGTTGCATGTGTTTGTTGCATAGGTGTGTGCGTGTATGTGTGTTTGTGTATAGGTTTACAAATGTGTGTGCATGCATGTGAGTGTGCTTGTATTAATTTGTGTGTGTGTGTGTGTGTGTGTGTGTGTGTGTGTGTGTGTGTGTGTGTGTGTGTGTGTGTGGTAGTGTGGTAGGGTGTAAGAGTGTTACGGGTCCAACTTCACTTATCTCAGTACAGCTACACCAAGTTGTTAACTAAGCCCCAGATAAATATCCCTCTATCTCTCTGTCAAGTCCTGGTATAATTATTTGTGTTTTGATTGTGTCAGCACACCACATTTAGATTTTTACACCAGAAACTGTCTTGCCAACAATAAAACGGGAGTGGGGGTGGGGGGGTCATAGAGACATTCAGTGTTTAAATGGAGCATATTTGGTAAACACACCCGGTGGATGTGAGGATAGAGTAAACTTGTAGCTCACTTGACAGACTTTTGAATGTCTTTTTTTTTCTTCTTCTTTTTTCTATTCAACAATCCGGGCTTATGCAGCTTCATTTCACACAGCAAGTCTTTGAAAGTGGCTGAATAATCACATAGAAGTGAGAGAATTCAGTCTGAACCGAGAGAGCGAAGCAGAGAGAAAAAAAGAAGTTTAGACAAGTGCAGGCTAAAATATCTTTTCCTGCTGCAGCAGAAGTTGGCTGGGGGAGGTTAAAGGACCGGGGCATGTGAACTGGGACGTATAGTTTCCATTTTTTATTTTCTTTTTGCAACAGTTTTCTGTTGAAGCAATAATTTCAAATGGAAAAAAAAACAGTTGAACAAAAACAACGGTGATGCCTGGTGCTCGACAGCTTGTGTTTGGGTCAACGTAAAGGTTTTGTGCATCCTGGCATCAGATTCGGAGGTTTTCTGAAACAACTCTTCCCTCCTGGGAAAACATCCATCCTCTTCTTCCTCCCCAGTAGGTAACGATTTGTGCACCCCCCCTTTAAGTGAGTCATTCAGCACAAATTGGAAGTGTGCAAACTATCTGTTATACAGTAGTAGACTTTTCTTTCTTTTCTTTTTTTGGGGGGAGGGGGATTTCTCCCCTTTTTCTCCCCAATTGTACTTGGCCAATTACCCCACTCTTCCGAGCCGTCCCGGACGCTGCTCCACCCCCTCTGCCGATCCAGGGAGGGCTGCAGACTACCACATGCCTCCTCCGATACATGTGGAGTTGCCAGCTGCTTCTTTTCACCTGACAGTGAGGAGTTTCACCAGGGGGACGTAGCGCGTGGGATGATCACGCTATTCCCCACAGTTCTCCCTCCCCCCCTGAACAGGCGCTCCAACCGACCAGAGGAGGCACTAGTGCAGCGACCAGGACACCTACCCACGTCTGGCTTCCCACCCGCAGACACGGCCAATTGTGTCTGTAGGGACGCCCGACTAAACCGGAGGTAACACTGGGATTCGAACTGGCGACCCCCCTGTTGGGAGGCAACGGAAGGGACTGTCACGCCACCCGGACACAAAAGTAGTCTTTTTTTTCTTATCTGAGCGATATTCATACTGTAGTTGAATAGCCAAGGCAGCTCCGACATCATACGGTAAACACAAAGCCATGTACCCACGTCTTCTATTTGGAGTATCAAACCAGAGACTGAGCCTAACAGTGGATCCACGATGTGGAGAGACTAGTGCCACGTCTGGGATGGTGCGAATCCTCCGAGGCTCTAAATGGCATCCCCCTCCAGGGTGACACTGTATCAGCAGAGCCGGATGCTGTCGTTCTGCGCAGTGTTTGGTTGGAACACCTCCTGTTTTATCATCCGAGGCTGCTTACATTGCTGGAGCATCCGCCACGAAGTAGACTCAGGCGATCCAAGTGGGTTTGCACTTGGCTCATCTCTTGTGTAATCTCTCGATGATTGGGCCTGAATACTTTATTGACAGAGAATTGACTAAAACTCCTCGGAGGCTATTTCTATAATTGATACTGTTTGAAGTAACTCCCAGAGAGTCGGGCGTTCAAAGGCTGGCGGCTGTTTTGATCAATTATAATAAAGTGCTATCTTAAAGAGAAAAAAAGAAAAAAATCAGGATTGCATCAATGTTGCCTTCCTCCAACCCAGTTTTATTCAGTAAAATCACAGAGTTCTCCATAGATACGGGGAAGCAATGGCGCCTACAGCGGCGGTTCTAATACAGGATGTGTTGCTATGCGCTGCCAGTATTGTGCAGATGCACTACACAATCACCATTCATTACTGTTTAGTCAATGCTGACAGCTTCGGTGGTTATCTGACAATGTCATAGATTCATTTGAAAGCTACTTTAAAATCAGTTGTTCCGCTGCACTTTCACTACGATTATTCATTAGAGTTCATAAATCTCAACGGATATAGATACCCACTGCTTTATGCTACTTGCCTTATAGTTTTTCTTTTTTAATTCAATTTAAAAAGAAAGGTTTTTTTTTTCCTGCTGAGTTTACCCAGACAGGAAAACCCTCGGCTCCAATCTGCACCTCTACCCAGGTGAACCGTGGGCTGATGCTCTGGGCCTCTGGGCTGGTGGGCTTCTGGACCTCAGGCCCCCCCCCCACTCTTCTACTTCTCGGATAGAGGAAGAGAGAAGCACTTTGCCATCCCTTCCCGGTCTCTGCCGCAACCCCGCTCCCTGTACACCTCCCACCTGCCCCAAACCTCAGAAGAGCTTTCAAGTTCTCTGTGAAAGAGGGGGAGGGAAGGGGGGGGAGCAGAAAGGAGAATTCAGACAACATGCTCTTCCAGGTGCCCAATAGTATGGAGCTATACTGTAGCCTCTTCTACCCCTTCGGTCCCTCGACACCGCCTTAACTCCACTCTGTTCTTTCCTTTTTTCTTCCAATTTAGTCTCTCTCTCTCTCTCTCTCTCTCTCTCTCTCTCTCTCTCTCTCTCTCTCTCTCTCTCTCTCTCTCTCTCTCTCTCTCTCTCTCTCTCTCTCTCTCTCTCTCTCTCTCTCTCTCTCTGTCTCGTAAAAATGTACTTTGCTGTATTGGGGATGATGAGCTGATCTTGGGGAGTGTCCTGAGATGATTTAGATTCTGTCAATCTCGTGTTACTGACCATGTTGGTCTTTGTGTTGTAATTTTTTTTGTGATTTTTATTGAAGTATTGTTGAAAGTCAAAGTCCCTCACTCTCTCGCTCTCTCTCTCGCTCTCTTGCTCACTGTCTGTCTCTCTGTCTCTCTCTCGCTCTGTCTCTCTCTCTCTCACACACACACACACACACACACAGCACACAGTGTGTGTACATCTCTCCCCTTTGTCTCCACTGTCTTTTCCTCCTTGGTTTTCAGAGGAAGTGTTTCTTTTCCATCTGTCTGCCTCCTTGTCCCAGGCTATTGGCATTTGCTGAGCGCTGTGGCTGAAATGAAGCATAAACCAGGCCACTGGTTCTGCTTCACAGACAGACAGGTAGATAACGATAGATAGATAGAGAGAGGGGGGGGGGCATGGAGGGTGTCTCTGTATGTAATTACAGTTGTACAGTAGCATCCCACTTGCCTTTTGTGTATGGCTTACAACAATAGAATGAATAAATCATGATCTGAGAATTACCTTCATCATTTTGGCAGCTGTTGGGGGAATCGGAGGCGTCACATCAGTCTGGCCTGCCGCTCCCCAGCAAATAAATCTTGTCCTGCGCACTGCCTGCTGGCCAGGCTGCAGCCAGCCACCTCCTGCGGTTGAAATGAAATATTATTGTCAAGCCTTAAAGATAATTAGTCTTGTTGCATCTCCTCTCTCCCCTGCAATTAAATGTGACCCCTTATGTTTTATGTATGCCAGAGCAAACTCCAACGCCCCTAAAATACATTTTCGATATGAGACGGGAGGTATACTATAAACTAATTGCGCAATATTGGGCAGAAGCCATTGCAGATGATAGAGTTAGTTTATATTGTGTGTATGCTCTTTGGTCATGGACGCCAAGGTGGTTTTGAAGACGCACAACAGTTGTTTGGTCACACACATGTATGTGCACACACGTGCATGCACGCACACGAGTGCACGCGCTGTGCATGTGGCAAATGTGCATGTAGCGAATTCAGGGGCAGCCAGGAACCGCCGCAGCCGGGGCGCGAACCTGGGTCTCCCGCACCACGAGCGACTACGTTAACCAGTTGGCTAGCGAGTCTAGTCATCCGTGGTGGCTACACTACCCCATTCCTGCGGGAGCATACCCGCTCCCTCGCGCCTCTGGGCGCACGTGCTTCGGTGGCCTCACGGTCCCACCATCCCATTTCTGACACCAGGGGGCAGCCGGGATGCGAACCCGGGTCTCCCCGCACCACGGGCGACTACGTTAACCAGTCGACGAAAGGGTTAAACACACACACACACACACACACACACACACACACACACACACACACACACACACACACACACACTGTCAGAAATAATTTCCCTTCGTTCGACATCTTCACCGTTCCAGTGCAAGAGACGGTGCTTGGGAAAGCAGTAATTTGAAGACATAAGCCCCGGGCTTCTCATTCCAGCGAGTCTCTGAACTCAGCACACTACTCTGATACCAAGTCACACCACAGAGTCTCTCTCCTCATGGCACCCCTCTTATCTCCCCCCCCCCCCCTGCTATAAAACTATCGCTGAGAAGTAGGACAGGGCTAAGGTTCGAAGTAATCCTCCTCTTTTCATTCTTCCATGAAACATATGCCCACATCATGACAAGAGGGGAACTAATTACGGGCTTGTAAAGGGAAGATAATACAGTTGTAGTGATTGCATTGTGCCCAGCGCCTGGCCTGCGTAACAACAATGTGTGTAATGATGGCTTTTATCTGTCCTCAATGTTCCTATACCGACCTACAAAGCCCTGTAATTATGTGAAGTACCCGGAGAAGGGTAGACACACATCGAGGGCTCGGGCCAAAGTCTGGGAGAGCAGCACCAGACCTTTTTTTTTTTGTTCATAATTTCCTTCTGTTTATGAGCCTGTGCTTTTGGCTGCGTCCGCCGGGACGTGGGAAGATGTGCAGCCAGCCGAATGCATGCAACACAAACAAGAGTCAATGCAAATAAACACGGACTATATTTGATCAGCAGAGCCTGCAAGTCAGACCCTCGGCGCTGCCGCTTCCAGTCATCGCTGCATGCAGCATGAACTCATGTAGGTGGAGGGTTCGCAAGGCTGTTATTATGGGCAGTGATTTGAGCTTTACAATTTGGATATTGAAAAAACACTGGTGGTGTATCGTGACCGCAGGAACACTGTGCAGTGCTGGTCGTACCACTAGGACACACAAACCAAAAGAAAAAAAAAAACATCGCTGAATAGGCCTAGTGGTCAAAGCCCTTTGTTACAGCATCGCCACATCTTCTCTGTTGGGTTGCTGTATTACCCAAACTTTACTCTACTACACCCCAAAAAAACTACACAAACACATTTGCCAAAAGGTCATGGAAATTGTTGTGTTGATTAACAGGTGAAGAGTGAAGGAATGGTGATCACCTGACGCCATCAAATGCTGTCGTATGTGTGTCCGGGCTGACATCTGTGTAATCATAGAAAGCCCCTGTTCAAGAACACAGCATGAACATTGTCTGCATTTGTGCATGTGTGTTTGTGTTACAGTGTGTATGAACATATGTGTGAGCATGTGTGTGTGTGTGGGGGGGGGGTGTGTCTGTGTATGCATGTAAGGGTGCAATGTTTTCAATTGTGTGTGTGTGTATGTGTGTTACAGTGTGTATGAATATATGTGTGAGTGTGTGTGTGTGTGTGTGTGTGTGTGTGTGGGGTGTCTGTGTATGCATGTAAGGGTGGAATATTTTCTGTTTTCATTTGTGTGTGTGTGTGTGTGTGCATGTATGTGTGTGTTACAGTGTGTATGAACATATGTGTGAGTGTGTGTGTGTGTGTGTGTGTGTGTGTGTGTGTGTGTGTGTGTGTGTGTGTGTGTGTGTGTGTGTGTGTGTGTGTGTGTGAATGTGTGGGGTGTCTGTATGCATGTAAGGGTGAAATATTTTCTGTTTTCATTTGTGTGTGTGTGTGTGTGTGTACACAAAGCACTCTTTGACTTCACTTCACTTCACAATGTGATGAGCATCTTATGATGTGGGCTCTGTGTGGACTCTCCCACAACACAATTTCTGTTATTGTCCACCATGAGGTCAAGGAGAGGAGCGAGGACGTTTTTCCATGCCTTTCTCTTACCCACATTCAATCCCTTCATTCGTCTCTCTCTCTCTCTCTCTCTCTCTCTCTCTCTCTCTCTCTCTCTCTCTCTCTCTCTCTCTCTCTCTCTCTCTCTCTCTCTCTCTCTCTCTCTCTCTCTCTCGTTTTATTTGTCATGTCTCCTTGCCATAGCGTTCAGACCCAGTGGAAATGGCTCTGCAGTCCAGCTGTGGTAGTGCACCGTCATCCAGCCGTGAAGCCTCTCCAGTAGATGGAAGGAGGAGCGGGGCAGCTGTAGGTCAGTCCGAGACACACACAGACACACAGACACACACTGGGGATTTGGTGGCATATGCTGTAGCCGCTGGCAGCCCTATGA
The DNA here is from genome assembly GCF_029633865.1 of Lampris incognitus. NCBI lineage: Eukaryota > Metazoa > Chordata > Actinopteri > Lampriformes > Lampridae > Lampris > Lampris incognitus. Next base: position 55,282,530 of record NC_079214.1, on the reverse strand, counting down.
CAGAGCACTTACTGTAGAGGCAGCGGGCCAAAGACTGTTGACTTGCCACCCAGAGGCTGTGTCCTGGGGCAATGCCACCGGGCTAACCTGGAGGATGGGGGCTCCTTGGCTACCTTGTTAAAACTTCTCATGCCAAACTGAGACACTACAATTACATGAGATGGCAGGTACATTGTGGGGTCAGCCAATATCAGCAGAAGTGCCTTGTGTCAACGTGAAGAGCATCAAACCTCTTTGTTGTTTTTGTAACTTGCTTAAAGAAGCTGAGGGGGGGGCTCAGTATTGTTCATGGGCATCTTGACCATAGTTGTTGTGGTTGGTTTCTGATCACAAGCCTGCAATTTGAATCCTAATACACCGTCAGCATGCCCCCCCCCCCCCACAGCGTTTGATTTTCTGAAAACCGGGTTTCTTGTGATCGGGTCTGAATGCCCAACGTATAATTTCATTCATTCGTGTCCCCTTTTTGTCCAAATAATCCTCCAGAGTCTTTATTTACAGAAGCAAATTATTTTTCTTTATCCTAAAAAGCATTTAGTGGTAAATGTTCTGCAGAATTGTCGAAACTCCGTATCCCAATGTGCACATGCATATTTCATGACTCGGTTAAGCTGTGTCATAGCTGTGCATTATTTATGAATATGGGGAAACATTTACAAACACCAACACTTCCTAACGTCTGTCTTCAGTATGGTTTGCACACGCACACAGAAGAATAAAAAATCGTTTAGGTGCATGAAAAGAACTGTTGGATTCATTTTAATTAGATTATGGGTGGCCCGGTGGGTTGCGCTGTTGCCTCACAGCAAGAAGGTCCTGGGTTCGAACCCCAGGTCATTCAAGATCCTTTCTGTGTTGAGTTTGCATGTTCTTGGGTTTCCTCCGGGTGCTCCGGTTTCCTCCCGCCATCAAAAAGACATGCATGTTAGGGTTAATACTCCTGAGCAAGGCAATGGAAAGAGGAACTGGAGTTGGTCTCTGGGTGCTGCAGCTGCCCACTGCTCCTATACAATAGGATGGGTTAAATGCAGAAGATAAATGCTGTTGTAGCCTGTACAATGACCAAATAAAGTGGCTTTCTCTTTTGCTTTATTTCAGTGGTTATATAGGCTACATCTACCAAAAAGTGCTTGAGATTTGTCTCTGCATCCTCAGGAAAGACACAACACTGGACATCAGTTAGACATTTAAATGTACCACTCGTATGATAAGCTTAAGGAAGCAAAGCCACTCAGGCAAGGAGATTCAGTAGACCTACTATTGCAAAGCACCATAGTGGTGTTCTACTAGAAGTGAAATGTTTCAAAATTGAAATTATTCACACAAGTTAGGTAAATTGATATAACAGCATGGCACGGTTTATAAATATGGAGAAACATTTGCAAACACCAACCCTTTCTGATGTCTGTCTTCAGTATGATTTGTCACATCTACACAGAAGAAAAAAATAATCATATAGGTGCATGAAAAGAACTGTTGGATTAATTTTAATTAAGTTATGGGCCTGGTGGTACAGTGGTTAGCACGGTCACCTCACAGCAAGAAGGTCCTGGGTTCGAGTCCTGAGGTAGTCCACCCTTGGGGGTCGCCCTGGGTCGTCCTCTGTGTGGAATTTGCATGTTCTCCCTGTGTCTGCGTGGGTTTCCTCCGAGCGCTCCGATTTCCTCCCACAGTCCAAAGACATGTAGGTCAGGTGAATCGGCCATACTAAATCGTCCCTAGGTGTGAAGGTGTGTGTGTGTGTCAACCCTGTGATGGCCTGGTGGCCTGTCCAGGGTGTCTTCCTGCCTGCTGCCCAGTGACTGCTGGGATAGGCTCCAGCATCCCCGCAACCCTGAGTAAGGATAAGTGGTTTGGATAATGGATGGATTGATATAAAACACAAAATCCTAGTTATTTTAAGAGCACAGCCCTATAGGCTTCAACACTCACACTGCCTCGAGGTGTTGTGATGAAACCAAGAGGTGTTGGGCCTTCCTCCAGAGCGAGAAATGGAAACAGAGTGAACAAACTCTATTGTCAGACACCTGGGTCTCAGAGTTGGATCTTCACTTGCTCTTGTTAGTGACTTTGAGCGGGCAATATACCAGTTTACACGAAGAGGGATAATAAGTGTGTCGGCTTCACCACTTTAGCCAGGCAGTTCCTAGACAACTCATTGCCAAGCTGTCTTCATTAGACCCCCATTTAGAGCTCGCTTCACCCGACTGACTGACGGAGGAGCCGTGATGAGGCTCCATTAAACTGCTGCACAACTATCAGCGGGCTGCCTATTTACTGTATGTATCTCTCTCTCTCCACTCTCGCTCTCTCCCTCTCTCTCTCTCTATCTCTCGCTGTCTGACCAGGCTAACCCCAGGAGCCCCCTTAACCCACTGTGCTCGAGAGTCTGGCCAATCAGACGTGATGATGTTAAACCGCTCCTCGATGAATACACTTCACTGGCTGCGAGAGATCGGCCCTGTGTGGCAGGTGATTAGGAGGCAACTTCTTCTTGATCCACAGTCCTGTCTGAAGGGAAGGTCTTGCTCTTGTATTGCACATTTTTCAACATTTTCAACATCAGAACTTTTCTTTGGAACAGATTTCACTCATACGCAATGGAGGGAGTCGTTTCATTAGGATTTTAGATACCTAGACAGGAGGCACATACTTAATGACTCTGTCGGTGTGGCCTCCATCCACCCACGCTCGCTCAGTGTAGAATATAGAAGTACGGGGAGCAGTTATAAAAGGCTCCTGTGTAATGGTAAAGTAAATGGTGCTTAGCACTGTTTGCAGTATAAATGTGATTATGTGAGTTTCCTGGCAAATGCTCTTCAAAGCGATGCTTGGTTAGATTGACCTCAGAGGCTGATGGGTTCTTTGGACGATGCACTTGTTTTCATGTCCAATATTAACTTGTGGGGAAAATAAAACAGTGCTGAAGTGTGCCCTTCATTTCGAAACACTGAAACACAATCTTTCACCATCAAAGGAAGACATTACGCAGTCCTTCATGCTTTACCTCGGTCCGCTGCCATGCCCCGGGTTTAGTTCCCCAAAATGCGCGCTCTGCAGGAAAATCCAGTATTTTTAGCCTGAAAACGCTTTCTGAAAATGCTGGGTGTTGCAGGGAAAAAATCTACTCATACACGCTCTAAAAGAGAGGTCGTGGTCAAGGTTGCACGAGGGCAGGTAGACTCGTGTTGAATTAATGTGTTTGGATTCCCTTCTGTGACACACTTTCAAGGAGAGACAAAAATGGCATATATGGCATCGATCTCCATAATGTGTTGCTCCCTGTCGCCCGGGGCAGGCATGAGGGGAGGGCGGGGTGGGAGGGCGATCTCGGGAGTATCTTGGTGTAAAGAGGAGAGTGGGCAGGGGATCGGATTATGCTAGACTGGGTCAGTTTAAGCGGTGAAGAATGTCGCATGCAATGGGGTCAGCCGCTGAGTGGCCATCAAGCCCGGCGAGTCAATAAGCCCCCGTCACCTCTCATTGGCTGCTCAGAGTGATGCGCCATGGGAGCATTCTTAACCACCCCCCCTTCCATCTCTCTCTCACCCTGTCCTCACCTGTCAACCGCCAGAAAGGCAAAGAAAGGCAACAGGGAATCAGGCTCCTCTCCTCTTTACGCTCCACAATCCAGCCAACAGCACTCATATTGACATCCCTCAAAACTGTTCCACTCTAAAGTGTATTATCTCCTTCTCTGATGTGATTGAGAGGCCTCTCCTGAGCACTTTATTGCAGCGTTTCTGCCAGATTGCTGCAACGCCAGATTCTCCTTTACTAGTCCAACAGCTGTGTTTTTGCGATTGGAGCGGGTGGGGTGGGGTGGGGTGGGGGGGTTTGGAGATAGCTCAGGATTGACAGCAGCTAAAAACATTTCACAACAAACAAACAGCACTTTTCTCACCCTTGGGTACGAGCACTATCTCAGAGCGCTATGGAAGAGGCTGTACACCAGAGGTCTTTGCTCAGCAGAAAGCAGTCGCAGTTGTAGACTTTTAGATCTGGCCTGTCTGGGCTCGGAGGAGCTTCGAATAATACCTATGGCACAGAGAAAAGTATATAAAGGAGTAGAGTCACAATCAAAAATGGGTTGAAATGTTTAGTCATCAAGTGCACTGATGTCCTTGCATATTTGATTTTGTGTGTGTGTGTGTGTGCACGCATGGCTGCATGTGCATACACAAGCATGATGTGTACGTGTGCTCAAAAAAGAGCGTATTTAAAGAAAACAAGAACTGGTGAGTTTTTTTTTTTCTTTTCATTTTACAAGAGCTGTTTTGGGATTACTCCTGAGAGTTGGCAGTACTTTTGTGAATTCAAGTCAGTAAAGTAGAAAAAAGTGTATTACCCCGCCTTCCTTTTCTGAAAGACTTTTTTGACACTTCACCTTCAGATTGGAAATCTATTCAGAACAGAATATCTGCACATAATAACATAGACATATTCGTATGTGAACCGGTCATTCATATTTGATCCCATTTCTTTCTACTGTCTATTTCTCCCTGCTCTCTGTGCCACATGTGAGAAATAAAAGTTGAGTTGGAAGACCAATAATCTCCTTTTGTCTGTATCTGGCTGTCTGTATTTCTCGCTTCTACTCCTACATCCTCTCCTCGCTCTGTAGAAGAGAAGAGAGAGAAGAGAAGAGAAGAGAAGAGAAGAGAAGAGAAGAGAGAGAAGAGAGAGAGAGGAGAGGAGAGGAGAGGAGAGGGAGAGGAGAGGGAAGAGGAGAGGAGAGGAGAGGAGAGGAGAGGAGAGAGAAGAGAAGAGAAGAGAAGAGAAGAGAAGAGAAGAGAAGAGAAAGAAGAGAAGGAGAAGGATGAGAAGAGAAGAGAAGAGAAGAGAAGATCGAAGAGAAGAGAAAGAGAAGAGAAGAGAGAGACTGTACAGAGGGTCCATGTAGTAGTTTTGGTGCAGGTTTATGCGTGTTGTATAGTTTGGAAGCAGGCCTTTGAATAGTTAAGTTACTTTCTTAAATGTAGATGGACTGCTTATATAGTAGAGCTTTTCAAGCCTACCGACCACTCAAAGTGCTTT